>NW_024426008.1:9135433-9310614 GCF_017311325.1 Ursus maritimus
GTGGTTAATCTGAGCACCGGCTCTCATTTGGCCATTCCAGCTTTCCATTAACTCAGGGCCGCGGTGGTGTTATTATTAGAGGCGGAAAGGATTCTGCATCACTTACATGGTGTAAAGCTGGACAAATAAACAAGTACTGACTATGGATGTCTCCCAACCGCACTGGGACTCAGTTTTTGAATGCGCTCTTTCAAATAGCAAAATGACCCTTCTCTAGCTTGTAAAACCTCTCTTTGTTTTCCCTCAAAGAGAAGGAAACTCACTCCGAGGAGAGGATTTTTGACAGAGCTCCCCAGCAGTAACATCATTTTCAAGTGGCTCTTGACCAGCTGAGCTTTTTCAAAGTGTAACTTTTATAGCCACAAAGGATCATGTCTTATTTGGGTTCATTAAATTTCCTCTTACTCTGCAAAGGGCTGACCAAACTCACAGCTGCTGAGAGAGAGAAGCCAACCCTTCATCATTCTTCAAGTCGATTCAGCACTGGTCAAGGCTCTATTTGAAAGCCCTATGCTCATTTAGACCTCATAATTTCGTCTCTGTTGGAAAGTGGGGGCGGGGGGCGGGAGGAGAATTCCCTTGTCCTGATTAGAAATGGATCTCCTTTCACTACCAGCGAGGTTCTGGTGTTGCCAATGGTAGCATGGCAGCGAGATACGACTTGACTTACGACATTGCTGCCTGAGTGAGGCGACCTTGTTGGGGCTCAGAGTGAGAAATGTTATCTAAGAAGCAAAGAGAAAATGAACATGAGTTCAACGAGAGCCAGACTGTCAAGCAAGAATCACTCACCATCTTCTGCTCTCTCCCCCAGAGAACTACATTTCCCAGAATCCCCTGCCGCCAGGATTCCGGGTCAGATGCTTCTAAGGAAAGGTTCTCACTCAGGATTTGGAAAGCCAAGAGAAGCCACTTTTCTCCAGTGAGCAACCGAGGGCTAGTGACTCGCGGGTCCCCATATCCTATCAAAAAGCAATGTGTGGCTGTCACGGCTTCCTGCACGTTCAGATTTCTTGGGCGGCACCAATTCCCTCCTAACCTCCCAGAGTGCGTCGTGGGTGTGCAAGCTTCTAATTCCCTGTATTAAAATACTCCCTGCTTCAAACACCTGGCCAGACTCTGACTGATCAGGTGATAGATGCCCAGAGCTGGGGAAGAGAGCTGAGTTGAACGAGGCCAGACCACCTTGAAGGACAGGATCTGAAACAGTGTGGGGAGACTTCTATCTCATTCATGCATGCAAGAATCCTTTCAACAGATCCTTACTGAGCGCCTACAATATCCTACACCCTCTGGTAGAAACTAGTAATAAGGAAATATGCTTCCTAACCCATAGATATGGTAGTATAATAAGTAGGGGGGAAGTGGGTGGTGCAGAGCTACAGCTGCCATTTATGGGGAGAGTGGCAAGCAGAGAATAACTGTAAGAATGTAATTCAGGGAATAAATGTAGCTGGGAACCAAACAGACCTGAGTTGTGATCATTCCCTAACCGTGTGGTCTTGAAGCAATCAAATCAGTTTACTCTCTAAGTGCCTGCTTTCTGGTTCCTCTCTTACAGCATTAGAGATTAGAGTTGAATTTAGAGACAATACAGGTAAAGCACCCAGCTTAAGAACCAAAGCATAGTAACCTCAGCAAATGATATTTGCACCTTTTCCCCCTTCTATGCGCTGAGCTTCCTAAAGGCAGCTGCCATGTTTGAATGACTTGGAGTCCCAAGAATATACCCAGCACTGTGTGTCTTAAGTCTAAAATGTGTTCAGGGGGCACCTGGGTGGCTCAGTCGTTAAGCGTCTGCCTTCGGCTCAGGGCGTGATCCCAGGGTCCTGGGATCGAGCCCCGCATCAGGCTCCCTGCTCCGCTGGGAGCCTGCTTCTTCCTCTCCCATTCCCCCTGCTTGTGTTCCCTCTCTCGCTGGCTGTCTCTCTCTCTCTGTCAAATAAATAAATAAAATCTTTAAAAAAAAATGTGTTCAACAACTCATGAATGAATGGCAGAATGAATTAATATATGCATAAACGGTGTGGTACATACGCATGTTGGTAATCGAGCTATCTATATTATAATTAAATACGTATATGTGGTAATCTTAGTGGGAGCAAAGGGGAAGGAAGCCTTGGGGGAATCAGAGAGGGAAGGAGGCCTTTGAGCTGAGGCTTGAAGAATGGGGAGGAACAAGAGTCTATCACTTGGACACAACGATGGAACATCAACACAACAGGTTGAAAAGAGTGCTCTGGGCACTCTGGCTTGGGCATCTTCAGACCTGTCTTTCTGGATGATGTCTGAGCCTTCCCACCTGGGGCAAGTGAGCCTCCCATGACCGGTTCGCTACCAGACCTGTGATTCTATGAGCTCTCAGGTAGGGAAACCCACACATCACACAAGAACGCCCTGTGAGTGACGCAGGCTCTCATTTCTGCTGGAGGAAATGAATTCAGAAAGAAAATGATAATCTACAGGGAGTAACACCCACACAGTTATCACTCAAATGATCCCTAAAGGCTCTGAATCTGATTGGAGCGGTGCTTCATAAACTTCCTTTCAAGGGGTTTCTTTGTCATCTTAGTAATTATGAAAGACTTTTATAGTCTGATTAAATATGCTCAATCTCTATTCAATTTTATACTTATTTTAAAACTATACCCACTGTTTTTCTTTTTCTAATTTTCTCTTTCTCTCTCTCTCTCTCTTTTTTTTTTTTTTTTTTGGCCTGTGCATCTTTATTATCACGAATTTTCCTCTTTTTTTTCCCCCTTCCCACCTCCTCTTCAAATGTCAACAATAATATTCCAGGATCAACTCTAGGTGACCTCTTCATTCATGGTGTATTTTTCCTGGTCTTCCTCTGGCAGAGTCTCAGGTCAGTACGGTGGCTGCAGGTGTTGCTGGTTTCCATGTTTACTGAAGATTTCATTTATTCATTTATTGGCTCACTCCATAAATAGCTACTGAGCATCTGCTACATATATGGCAGTGCTCTGGGTGCTGAACATAGAGCAGTGAACAGATTAAGCAAGGTCCTTGCTTGCAGAACTTACCTTCTGGATATATCATAAAGTAACTAAAGGAAGGAAGTAATTTGCCACTGGGGCCCTCTCACTTCTCCCTTTCAACAACTGTTTTGTCCTGTGTTGCTCCCTTTATTCTCCTCACTAGCAAAACGTCTCTCTACCTGGATTCCTCACAGCTGCCCGGTGCTCCCTGAAGATCCCCTTCAAGCATGCCCATTCCATGTTGGACCCAACCCATCGCACTCAAATTAAGTCAATCTATCTCGTCTCCCAATGCTTCTCAAATTAAGATATGTGTGCGGTATACAAGAAATTTGCAAAACCACAGGGAACATGCACTGCATCTTTCTAGGGCATCAAGTCCGCTAGAAGATAAACCGAGATAGAGCAAAGCGTGAAACATAAAATTAACATCAAAATTTTCAGTATAACAAGGGAAAAAAAGAGACATCATGTAGTTGGTTGCTTTAAATTATGCCCCAGAGTCCTTGAGAGCAATAAGAGAGAGATAAATGGGAGCAGAAAGGGAAATCAAGACACAGAGAGAGAGGTGAGCTGGGAAGCAGGAAGGTGCACATACATTCCAGAAGAACAATATCAAGGAACCCTTGAGAACTCTGCCAGATCCCGGTACCAGAGGGCCTGGATCTCCAGCCTTATCCTTACACTGCTCTCTCAATGAAAGCCCTCCGAAGACTTCCTATGGAGGTCAGAAAAACACACCAGCCTGTGCTGCGCCATCTTGCCCAGCCATCAGAGTGTGGCTACCCTTTACCTATATGTCTTTCTTCAGTCACCGGGGCTTTCTTTTCTTCCCCAGTGTGACCACTTGTTCCCTCCTTTGACATTTTGCAAGAGCTGCTGCTATCTTTGCTCCCAGTGCTCCCCACCCCACCCCATTTTCACCCATATCATGTCACCAGCTGGTTAGGACTTTTTCCTTGTCATTTGCCTTTTGCTTAAATGACACCTTCTCAGGGACATGTGATAACATTAATCCAAAGGAGCCTTCCAGTCAATAGCTCTCTGTCTCCCTCTTTTATTTCTCTGCATAGCAATTATCACTATCCAAAAAGATCTTATTTATGTATCTGTCTAGTTGATGTTTATTTTACCCAACCTCGATTTCAAGTCCCATGAAAGCAGGGACCCGGCCTGTCTTATTCCCTGACATGTGCATTTCCCTCCAAACATCTATGATGAAGTAGTCACCCCATTAATGCTTGTATTGTCATTAAAGACTAAAGGAACACATTGCATAAGCCTTTCCTGAGAGAAAATGAGGGGAATGGTATAAAAAAGAGAAGAAAACGTTACACAAATGAAGATTTGTCTCTCTTACTTTACAGTTTGCCATAGAACTACATAAATATAACTATTTATATGGGTAATTGATCATACCTACAAATTCCCAAGAATGGTTCATTTTGTCAGTCAGCTTTTTAATTGAGATTTATTGTTCTAGACATTGTGTTAGGCACTGAAGACCTAGAGATGAATGCTACATCATTTATACCTTTGAGGAAGTAGGGAGAAAGTTGTTAACAGTCTGGAAAGTGCTTTGATGGAGTTGTGTACAAATTATTTTGAACAGAGGAGGGACTGGCTAAGTCTTGCCTGGAAGAGTTGCAGAGACAACATTAACACATGTTTTGGGTTTGGGAAGATAAGAAGAGATTTTAAAAGCAGAGATGAGGGGAAAGTTCAGTTAGGTAGAGGGGCAAGAACGTGCACAATAGGGGAAAATCGTCAGAGGTGCTGCTGTTACACAGGGGAAACGCCTATGTTTGCCACATGGTGGGAAGCCAGGGAATAGGAGAGAAAGATGGTGGGAGATGAATCTGTGAAGGGTCATTGCTGTCAAACTATAAGATTTGGGCAATCCTTAAGCCACTAAGGAGTTATTGAGAGGTTTTAGGGGGAATGGTGGCAAGATCAGACCCGTGTTTTAGAAAGGCAAGTGAAGGCCATGAGGAGAATGCTTGTCCAGCAGCCATGACAGGAGATCCAAGCCTACTGCATTGAGGCAGTCAAGAGATGACCATCGCGGTGTGCCAGAATGGAGGAAATCAACCCAGAGGTAGAGGTGACAACACTCACTTAACTCATTAGATGTGTGTGGTGAGGAAGTGAGAGAAATTATGGATGAATAAGGGACATTGTCACAGTGGTCACGGCAGGAACAGATAGGAACAGGAGACAGAGACAGACAGGTTTGGAAGGAATTCTCTCAAGTGCTAATATGGTTGAATGCATGACTCATTCCAGCAGCCCTGGCATTTTATTGGTTGTTAAAGACCTTTAAGCCTTAGCCAGTGGGTATTTAAAGGCTGAGATAAAAAGCATCATGACAGGCCAGCAGGGTAGGTATTTTTAAGACAGGGTGTCTGTCCCAGAATCCCTGCCAGTCACCCACAAAGACCACTGCCTTCATTAACTGAGCGAGGGCCAAACCTGCTGCCAGGCACCGCTAACACCCCCCACATCCCCACTGTCATCCATTATAGGTTGTTGCAATCCATCTAACATAATGAGACCACTTTGCAATTCCATTATGATTCACTCTCAAGTTTAAAAGCTGTAGTCAAACCACTGATGGGAGAAAGGCATTAGGGAAGTGTGGTGACATCCTTTGGAGTTCCACAGGCTTCCCTGACAGCCGAGGCGACCTTCTGAGCGTCCCTCACAGAGCGCTATTTGCCAGTCTCTTTCTCCAAGAGTATTAGTCAAAATCTATAGCTCCCGGTTGGATACCAAATGCAGCTGCCACATTCTGTGTAGTGCCAACAAAGTACTTCACATGGACAGACAGCTTTCTGAGGCTGCTTTATTTCTTGTCAGCCATTCAAACCTCACTCCAACAGAAATCTTTTGTATTGAAGCGAGTGGCCACAAAACCAGAAAGTGTCTTCTGGTCAAATGTGCCTTTTATATGTCATACCACGTTTCTTTTCCTCCCTGATTTTTTTTTTTTTAAGATGGAAAAAAAATGCAGTTGGCTTTTCCTGTTGCCATGTTCATTACGGTCATAAACCTCCTAACAGAAGCGTATCTGTTCACATTGAGGCTTCTTGTGCCCAGAGAAATGCCATTCACAATTCAATAACTGTATTTGCCTTATTGCTTTGGAATAGAGGCTGCCTTAGTTGAAATTTTCTGTGAGGCCACTGACATATTGTCAGAGTTTGATTAGTAAAATGAACCAATAAATCTCTCTCTCTCTCTCTTTTTTTTTTTTAATGCTTTATATAGCCCAGTTCTCAAGTCATCTGGGTGATGTTTGTTCAGTTTTGAAAGAAGAGCCTAGAGCATTCTTCTTTAGCCCAGCACCTTCTTCTGCCATCATACTGAAACTAAAGGTTATGGGTTTCCAGATCAAAGCTCCAAATTGGCATGAAGCCTAACTAATTACTCTCCTGGCACTGAGCCCCTTGGGAGATCAGATAGGCCTTCCTCACCTTCAATACAGCTAAGAAATGGGGAATTATAGACTGGATAAGGAGCTGAGAGGAATCATTCACTGCAGAGAGAGTTGAAAAGAAGTATCTGTTGGAAGACAAGGCCCCTTGGCACCATATCTGAGGCTCACAAATGACAAAGCACATGTGAAACACTGTTGGGGGGCAAATGAATTGGGAAAGAGCTGAGGGACCTTTCCCATAATGTTGACCCCCCCCCCCCCAAGAGACTAGGACTTCCTAGTCCAGTGAAGGGAGAAACCTTCCAGCCAGAAAACCAGCAAACCAAAATATGCACAACTTCTGTGTTTGTGCCTTAATACTCCTTTAAAAGTGATTTTAAGAGTAAATCTAAAAATCCCTTGGCTATTCCTTAAAGAAAAACTCTCCAATAGTTAATAAAATATCTGTTCGCATTCTTCAATCAATGAGCAACACATTTTGTTAAGTGCTGTGAAATCTCAAAAACACGAGTAAGGACCTCTTCCCATTAGAGCCTCACAGTCTGAGAAGACCTCACAGTCTGATAGCCACACCATTATAAAAATGCAGACAGAGATTGTTGAAAGAAGAGAGATAGTAAAAATATGTGAAGACTGGATGGACCTAGTTGTCATGGGAAAGGGAAGATTTTTTTTTTTTAGATTTATTTTAGAGAGAAAGAGAGAGAGAGTGTGCATGAGTGGGGGAGGGGCAGAAGGCGATAATTGCCAAACAGACTCCCCACTGAGCGTGGAGCCTGAAACAAGACTCAGTTTCACAACCCTGAGATCATGACCTGAAGCAAAACCAAGAGTCAGACACTCAACCGTCTGAGCCACCCAAGCACCCCGGGAAAAGGAAGATTTGATTTGAGCCCTGACTGACAACTTGAACTTCACCCAACAAGGTAGGAATGGAAGAAAATTATACATGGAAGGGATTCTAAAAGCAGATGGAAATATTTGAGAAAGTTCAGGGCGTATAGAAGGAGTCATGAAGAAAGCTGGTATATAGAAACGTGTGATTGAGTCCTGTGGAGGGATGGAAAATGGAGATTGGTGGGAATGGCCAGTTTTCAAGCCTGAGAATTTGGGGCTTTCTTCTGTATGCTTATGTAAGGAGCTGCTGAATGGCTTTGGGAAAGGGGCATGCGTGACCAGATCTCAGCTGTAAGGTGGTAATGCAAAGCAGTGTAGATTTTGGACTGGAGGAGTGAGGTGCTAGAGATGGTCTGGTTATAAGGCTATTATAAATTCCAGACATGAGGTAAGGCAAATCAGATAGTAACAAGAGAGAGAGAATTGGTGAAGGATGTGTGTAGTGGGCTAAATAGTGACCCTCCAAAGATGTTCCCCTCCAAATCCCTAGAACTTCTGTATATGTGACCTTACCTGGTGAACGGGACTTGGCAGATGGGATTAAGGATCTCAGATTAGGAGATTACCCTGAATTATAAGGATGGGTTCAATCTAATCACAAGAGTCCTTATATGAGAGAGGTAAAAGGATCAGAGTCAGAGAGAGAAAATGTAAGAATGGATGCAGAGATGAGACAGGAGAGAAGATGCTACCCTGTTGGTTCTGTAGGTAGAGTGAGGGGCCATGAGCCAAACAAGGCAGGCGTCCCCTAAAAGCTAGAAAAGGCGAAGAGGTAGGTTCCCCCCTAGAGCTTCCAGAAGGAATGCAATCTTGCTGATGCCTTGATTTTAGCCCAAGAGGCTATTTTGGACTTCTGACCTCTAGAACTGTAGGATAATAAATCCGAGTTGTTTTAAGCCACAAAGTTTGTGGTAATATATTGTGGTGGCAATGGGAAGCTACTACAATGTGAGACAGATTTCCCAGGTAGTATTGATGGTATTTATCAACTGATCGCATTTGGAAAATAAGAAAAAGAAAAAGCTGAAAATAGCTTAGTAAAATCATTGATAAAAGTAATTACCCATTAACAAAAAGAAAAACTGGGCAGAGGAGAGTGTGGTGAAAGAGAGGAAGATTCAAAGGAAAGAAGATAGAAAGAAGAGAGCTTAGAACAGAACCTTGGAGAACCACACGTCAGTCCTTCAGCATGAGGATGACTGAGGTCCCAAAGAAGAGGAGGAAAGGGGACCAATATCCTGAGTCTTGCTCTATCCCTAATGCTATGCCAACAACTCACAATCTTCATCTTATTAAAGAGCTTATAATTAAACATTTCTGGATCTTGGGAAACTTACATCAGGACAATTCATACCTTAATTTTAGGTAGATTCCTCTGTATCCATGTGTCCCCTTTATGAAATGTCTGTTCTGATTTACATCACACCTGCTATGTGTGTGAGTTAGATATCAATTTCCCTTTGTCTTTCTCTTTAAGTTCACCAGAAAGAACCCCACCACAAGCCATTGACAATTCTATTTAAACCCATCTGCTTCCAAATTCTTCACTATGCAAGGCCACCCTGCAAGGTCCATCTCTCCTGATACCCGTTCCTTCTTCCTTGGATGTTCTCATAGAATTTCCAATTTCTCACCCTTCTGTTAGGAAAAGAGGACCTCCTCCATCAGTGGGCACTCAGGCCCTGAAGCTCCACTGCCTTTCCAAGTGGCTTTCCAAAGAATTTTCCAAAGACCTTCCCTTCTTCAAATGACATATAAGAGAATAACATTTTCTCCTGGTGTTACATGTGTATTTGTGATACACAACTTCAAATATTTGTAGAACAAGATAGAATGCAAATAAATAAACACCTTCTTGACTTGACAAGTCAGTGCCCAGAATTTCCAAGTGCTTTTAGGACAGTAATCTGTTTGTCCCATAATCAGAAGATATACAACCCATTCCTTTCCCTTCTGTTGGGAATGCAATTAAGTAAACCACAGAAACAACACACTATTGTAAAACTGAAGATAAGACAATAAATAGGTCATTTGTCTACATCTTCTGAGAACTTTCCTTGCAAATTGTACCCAACTGTCTAAACTGGCTTAACAACTGTCTTCCTTGTGGTGGGCTCAGCTGGAAACAGCTGTCTTATCCAACTGTCACTCTAGGCACAGTGACAAGATCCTGTGAGCTATTCAGGGACGCATGAAAATGCTAGAGACCTGAAAAGAAAAAAAAAAGTCATTGCCTCTAAAAGGAAGGCTGAAATTCAAATTAATAAATGCTTAATTTAATGCCTGTAAAATATTATACTCCTCAGATTTGCCAATCATTAAATTTAACATTTGCAAAATTTCACTACAACTTGAAAATAATCAGTAGCACCTATTTTCTCACTTAGCAAGGATTTTGAATGCACAGTGATTTCAAAGAAATCAGTCAGTCCTGAAGTAAATGAGTTATTTGATAGAAGATAATTTTGAAAGTCAGTTATAAAAATCTTATTGCTTTATTTACAACAAAATTTATATTTCATTTTGGATATGGGTGTATATAAATGTTGGATGTTCTTTGGCGTAGAAATTCCAAAAATATGATTATTTTTTAGATCTTATGAAGACTAAAATGGCTCTGGCTGAACATAGGTCTTCTCCCACTTTCCTCCATGAAGATTCTCCCTCCCTTCTTCTTCTAGTGATGGTTATAAGGGTTGTTCCCATTCACTCTCTCAGTCAGACTTGCCTACATCTTATTAAAATTCTTGGATCTTTTGCTTGTCCTCTCCCTGCTCCCAAGAACCTCTCTCTTCAGACAACCATTCAGCCTTGCTTTGATCTCCTGAGGCATCTTGAACTCTTGTTTAAAAGCTTCCTGAGATAGGTACCCAGCTATACTCAGCACCCTGCAGAAGCATCTGACAGGGCATAGCGGCTGCTGTAGAGTTCCAGAAACTTCCTCATGTTACTTCCTCTCTCAATCTAAAAGTATAGTCTGTGCCTAATAATACAACTAGAAAATGGGGTTGTGACCTGAACTCCGAACCTAGCAAGCTCTGTCATCATCAGCAGCAGAACTACTCGAGGAAGGATTCATCTTTAGTCACGAGCTTCCATTGGGTAATTCTATGCTCAAATCCCCTGGATAGGCTGTTCTTGGTAGAATGGAGGAAGCCAAGAGTGGGGGCAGTACCTCTCTACCTACCAAGGTTTCTTGGGTCTAAGATGGTCCAAGATTGCTAAGGATCATAGATTCCCATGTCTGACAGCCTTGCCCACTCATGTAAAGAGTTAGTCGAATGTTCCACATGACACTGAGCAAGACATTACCTCTTCTGCAATATAAAGACTTCTGTTCAATCAAGGATGGCCAACAGTTCTGAGATTCACCGGATACAACAGCGACTCATTCTCTCCCTACCTACTCAGATCCTAAAGCATACCCAAAACTCTGTTCACAAAAGGTCAAGAAGACCACCTCTTCTGGGTAGTTTATTACTATTCTCCACTTAAATGTCTCCACTTAACATTCAAATTTAATATGTCAGTTGCAACAAAGAGCCTGTTTTATGAAATTTGAGAACCAGGAGTTAGGAGCCACAGAACTATCCTAAGAATTCTTTCCACCCACCTTTCGGATACTTCAGTAGATGACTGAGAAGATATGATGTGGGCAGCACTCTGATACCCCACTTAGAGGGCTTCAGATGTGCCCTACACCTGGTCAGGGGCCAATAAAGGATATACACCGACAGCACCAGGTCTCACAAGTGTCTATCTAGGGACGCCTGGGTGGCTCAGTTGTTAAGCGTCTGCCTTCGGCTCAGGGCGTGATCCCAGAGTCCTGGGATCGAGCCCCACATCAGGCTCCTCCGCTGGGAGCCTGCTTGTTCCTCTCCCATTCCCCCCGCCTGTGCTCCCTCTCGCTGGCTGTCTCTCTCTCTGTGTCAAATAAATAAATAAAATCTTTAAAAAAAAAACAAGAGACCATCCACATGAGTGACTCCCTCTGGCTCACTGTTCACGGTGCCCACATTACTCATTCATATTCGAAGTTGGCGGGAAAATGTATAACCACATATAAGGAATTCTCACTGGACTTATTGTGGTGATCATCTCGCAATATATACAAATACTGAGTTGTTACATTGTACACCTGAAACTATTGTAATGTTATGTCAATTATCTTTTTCTCTCTCTTTTTTTTAAGAAAAAGAAGAATAAAGAAGTGGGAGACTGGGATTTGGAGCTCTTCAAATGGAGAGAGGTCACCAACCCTGTCCTTGTGATCCTTATGGCTTCAAATTCTCTATTCTGTCTGGGTTTCTAAATCTTCCCAATCCAGGTCCCAGGAGGCCCAATCCAAGGTGTGAAGCTGGGATATTTCATGAGGTGGAACTGAGCATCAAGTGGTATTTGAGCCATCTGCCCCCAGGCCCCTAGGGAAGAGGCAGCCTCCATGATGAAAACCCATCTCCCATAGATTAATCCTGAGGACTAAAGCATTCCAGAAGAAACTGTGAGGAAACGTCTGCTCTTTACACACACACACACACACACACACACACACACACACACGCAGAGGTGTCCAGGATTCAGAAGGTCTACACCCTCATTCTATCACTTAGCTTTCAGAGACTATCATCGCTAAATTACCCTAAGTATATTAAAACTTTCGACTGGCTAAGAACGCCCAGGAAACCAGAACGTATAGTTTGTAAATGGGCCCATTATCATTCCCGGTTTCAGACTTACTTGGACTTTCATGCAGTGCTCGCTCGAAAGACACAGAAAGGTACAGTCTAGATTTTTGAACAATCCCTTCTATATCCCAGGGTCTCCAGAAGGAAAGCACTAAATATCCTCCTTGCTCCCATTCAGGGCCTCTTGACACTCAGAAATGCATTTTATCTGGAGTTTATCAATATACTTTGCAACCTTCCTGAACTAGCCTTAGTCTTTGTTGCTGTTTTATTGTCCTGGCCTGCCTTCCTCAAGCTCTCTGCAGAGCTCATGCCCCATCGCAGCAGCTGGGGATCCTCCGTTAGTCACCCTTCTGCCCCGGCTGCTGGTAGGTGACTGGCAGGCCCCCTTGAACCCCAGCTCCTTTCTCTCCCCTTCCAGGTATCTATTTCTGCACATCGAAAACAGCAGAGTCTCTTCTAAATATCTTCATTGTCATACCCCATTCTACATTCCTCGGGGGGTTAGCAAAGGCCTATTTTTATCAGAGGTTCGGTATCCCAGTTGAGATCTTGCCAGGCTCTTAAACTGTGGATTGTGCGTTCACTAACGCAGCGGAGGAGCGCCTGCCACCTGCCTGGGCGGAGGAGAGAGGAGCCTCCCGTCCTGGTCCCTGTCTCTGAAGGCTTTGAGTTCATGACTACCTGTACTGTCATTCACATGCAGAATCCCTCACCTGGAGAAGAAACAGTTGCTCTGCAAGTCTGCCCTCTCCACCCCAGGTACTGAAGGAAGCAAAAAGGGGAGAAGGAAGCAGCCCCAAGAGTCCTTCAGAACCGTCCAATCCCACAGGCAGAGCAGAGAAACGCCAAACAGTGGTTACATCCAACCCACTCCCTCAATGGCAGGCAATTCATCATAAATGAGGTACAAAGATATGCATGAAGCAAGGGAGAGATATACTATCGGGCATTTTATCGTAAATGAGGCAATTAGCAGCGTTTCCAGAAATGGTCTCAGCGCTGTCCCTTGCCGTGGTCCAGACGACTGCAGTGACCACTGTTACCGGCAGTGCAATCTCGGTGAGCCACAGGAGGCGGGAGCTACTGATGAGCCTTATTCTTCCAACACTATTACCATTGAAGCTTGAGTAACGTTTTCTCGAGAATTCTATATCCTCTCTCCTCCATGCCTTTATAGTCTCATCTTTTCTTTAAATATTTGAAAGCTTATGAGCCTACTTTCTACAGGCAATCTATTCATCCCTATAGGGCTTTTCAGAAGTGAGATTAGTTTAAGTGAATGGATAATATAAAATATGCCACTAATTTTATGCAGCGTTATATTTAGAAATATAGGCGGCCTCTCCAAATTATACTAATTTGCATTAAAATGTGAAATGGGCCTTTGTTTAAAGAGTTTTTGTGCTCTTTCCACAGAAAATCTTTAACACTTATTGAAATAGTTAAATTAGAAAAACCTTTAGAGACTCCTCCTAATATTACCAAAAGATTTTAACATCTTAAATAAAAGCATCCTAAAACCTTTCCCAAACCCTCATGCAGTTCCCAAGGCTTAACCCAATATTGTGCTTTTTTGCTCATTTTACACATCCTGAGATTAGAGGCTAAAAAGAAAAGGAGACGCACTTGAGAATTGAATTACATAATGACACAATTGACGTTTTTAAGTTGTGAATTCCATAATAAAGCAACTCTTCCTTTATGAGGGAATAAAAATACAACATCGTGGCAGGTGTTGTGGAAGAAATTTTCGCTTTATACCCGAAGTTTGGAAATAACATCTTTCTAAAATCGTAAGTGCGGAAATAACATGTTCGAAAGGAAAGGAACAAATAATAGGATTTATTTGCAATGTTTGACTGCCAGTGGTGGTGCAGAAACAAAACATCTACATTAAGAGTGGGCTGCTCTAAAGCAAGCCTGCCGCCAGCCTCGAAGGCCTTCAGGCTCAGTGATTCCAGAAGACGGGAGATTTTCCCCCTGGCTTGCGGAATCTGATGCGAGCAGGAGTATCCTTCACCTTGCAGAGCTCTGATTTTTAAATGCATATCCTATTACAACGAAACAGCACCTTTCTAGATCTTGACCAAGCTGGTGTTTGGCTCCCAAGAAAAACAGAACAAAATGGTCCACAGAGAGGCCACTGACGTTCAGCTGGGTCTAGCTGAAGTCACAAGCGGTTTGTTAGGAGCAGATGACCTTGGCGTCTGAAGAGGGCATCGGCCCCAGTCTGGATAGGAAGTGGGGCCGAAGGGGTGGGGGAGATGAATGGCAGCCCCTTGTCATGACCCCCTCTACAAAAGAGGTGCCCTGTGTCAACCTCGTGCTTGCCTTGAGACAAATGAAACTACCCAGGGAGTTAAAAAATATATATAGTTTTCAAATTTTCAGCCTCATTGCTAACATCGAATAACGTTTTCTGTAGCATTTGGGTTTTGCTGTTTGCCAAGCACCCTGGATGAATTAGCATTTATTGGGCACTATGAGTGCTGGGCAGCGTCCCAAACATTATCTTGTGTCATCAGCCAATAACACTATAAAATAAGCACTCCTATTTCCGCTGCATGGATGAAATATAGAATTTCAAAAAGATTAAATGACCTGCCCAAAGTTCACCGCTAGTACATGATGGGATCAGGGTGGAACCTGTGTCCTTAAATCCAGGTCCCAGTGTCCTTTCATCAAGAGCCCAACGAACCAGCTCCAGGTCAGTGTACCGGAATGTATTAAGCTGCGTCAGCAATATTTGAGTCCCACCCGTCCTGCGGGTTGTAAACTGTCCAGAATTTTTATAAGAATTTTCCCCTAGAGCATCCGTGACTCTCTCATGCTGTCACAGAAAGCGTGAGAAAGCCTCAGAGTAGACTTCCAGCTGCGGCTCTAGCCCTCCCTGGGTTCTTGCATGAGCACCTGTCTTTCGGGCAATTCAGTTTTGTTACTTTCAAATGAGGGATAATGATCGTGACTAAGTAGGGTTCCCTTCATCTCTCTGTCCTTTTCCATTCTCTCACCTTCGGCAGAGCGGGCTTACAGCATCCCTACCTACGTCCCCACGTCGGGCTAGGGAAGGCAGCAAGTGTTAGGAAAACAGAAGTTTGTTTGTTTTGCTTTCAAGCGCATGAAGATCTTTCTGATGATAAGAAACCAACTGGGAAAATATTACGAGATAATACAGAAATTTGAGCACTGCCTTTACATTAAATGATGTTTGTTAAAAATTTTAGGTGTGCGGAGGAGGGACTGTATCAATGAAATTTCCTGGTTGCCATATTGTGTCGTGATTATGCAAGATGTTACTACTGGAGAAAACTGGGTAAAGGATATACAGAATTTCTCTGTAATATTTTTTACAATTACTGATGCATTTACATTTCTCTCAAATTAAGCATTCTTTTAAATTTAGGTGTGATGATGCTATTTGGGTTATGCTAAAAATCTTTAACTTTTAGATATAAACAATGAGGTATTTATGAATGAAATAATTTAGAAATACCTATTTGGCAAAAAAAAAAAATTTAATGCTCTAGTCACATGATATACCAAAACAAAGTCAGATTTTTAAAAGAAGGAATTAAGGAATATTACTAGTATAAACATCTACCAAACTACTAAAAGCTGCATCATAATCCTAGAAATAATCCATGCCTTTGATCTCGGTGTTCCTATTTTGGTGAATCAATTACAATCATACATTTTATGTACATACAAACATATTCATGAGAAATATATATAGCACAAATATAAAATCAACTTGTAATCACTTGTATGTCAAAATGAAAAGAAAAATCAGTGATATGTGAATAAAAACAGTGCACAATTTTTTTATCAATGGGATTATTAAAACTGTTGAAAAGCAGGCATATAAAAATATATTTCAGCAAAATGAAAAAGGTAGAGTCCAAGGAAAATGAGATGAGGCTTGCTGCTCAGCCAGAAAGCAGTGGTGACTTGCACTTTCTTCCCAGGGGAAGAATGAAGGAAAACTGATGCTTTACATGAGTTATTCTCACTTAATCTTTACAGCAACCTAATAAGGTAGACGGTACTACTGTTATACTCATTTCACAGATGAACTCACTGAGACATCCGGAAGTGACGTAGCTCACCCAAGGTTACAAAGGTAGTAAATGACAGAAGGGGGATTCAAACCCAAGCAGTCTGGGTTCAAAGCCTCCCTCACCAGTCAAGACCACTAATATCAGCAAAAGAAAGGCTCCTCTGTTTTATAGAATCTTCTCTCAAGGAGTTGAAAGACTTAAAGCCTCTTCCACCAGTGCACATAAGGATATTGCATCGCAATTTAAACTAGAATCTATCAGAAGAAGTAGAAATTTCCAGTGGTAAGATGAAGCACACATACAATTAAGACTCCTGTGTCTCCCAAATCAATAAGCATTGATTAAAAAATAAGCAATTGCCCTTTATCTGTTATAGTCAACTGCAGTCCCTCTTTTGCTAAATGGTAATGAGAAATGTAGATTGAGCTCCATGGTTTCTCAGAAAATAGACACATTTCCAATGGGGCCCGGGATGACGGAAACACAGGCAACCACTTGATTTGAGTGCTGACTACGTCTGGCTAAATTTCCATTGTAGAAAAGATCAGATAAAGCCTTTCCAGAAGGAAAAGAAGGCCAAGTACCTGATTCCCTACATTTAATCGCCCCATTCCTTTGCTTCAATCCTAAACAAAAGGGCAAAGTAGGTTGAAGTTTACATCCAAAAATTGGGCCTTGCACCATTTAGATGTTGTAAGAACACATGTTCATTTTGTTTAATTTCTTGTTCCAGATTCCTCCTTTCCTTTATTTCATTGGGAGTCACCCCTTATTTGCATAAAAACTCCATACTTGAATATTCTTTCCTCCTTGCCACCATTAAAAACCTGCTCATAGGAAATTTTCTGACCAAGCCATTTACCCTAACTTATAATTGACTGGTTAGCTTTTTATGCTTAAAAGTTTTAATAATAAAATGTGGGGAGGGGGAGTTAAATATAAAAGAGATTTCTAATTTAAAATATTATCCAAAACAGGACACAACTGCAAGGGGCTCCCAATGGTCAAATTTGGGTCACTTGGATCTGGACACAAAATAAATAATAATTGCAATGAACATCCATGAGTGCATACTATGTAAATAGAGTTGTATAAATAAATAAGTGGAGAAGAAGGTAAAGCTCTCATTACAGTAGAATTCCGATTAAGAAGTAAAGATGGAATGATGGAATTAGAAGATCACCAAATCAGCAAACATCACAGTAATGATTGTTGTGGGCAAGAATAATCCATACCCATTAAAATTGGCATCAGTATCGTCATGGATGAATGCTAAAATTAGTGGGCAAAAGATGAGAAACAGGATATTTACATAGTCTCGAAGTATCTCCCCTCAAGACATTCATTAACTACCAAGAGAAAAAATAGTCACATTACCATAGAGAATCCTGGAAGACACCATGCTAACCGAGAGGTCAAAGTTCTAATCACCAAAGGTGAGACGGAATCAACAACATATGCGCTTCCGGATCATGATGGGCCGAGAAGGATAGAGTATCACTTTGTTGATATCCCTGCCCCAAATTCTTAATTTGAATTTAATTAGGAAGAAACATGAGACAAATCCAAATTGAGTACTGGCCAGTACTCTTCAAAAAGTGTCAAAGTCATGAAAGACCCCAACGCAGAGGAAGTGTCCCAGTTAACAGAGACTAAAGAGACTTACTGACTCGATGGTTTAGGTGATTCTGTATAGACTGTGGTCTAGAAAAAGGACATTGGTCAAACAACTCATGTAGGAGGAAACTTGAATAAGGTGTATAGATCAGGTAAAGGTATCGTGGCAACGTTAATCTCTTGATCTTGATAATTATATCATGATTACGTAAGATGTTAAGGTCTGAGAAAGGTAGGAAATGGTATAAAGGAATTCTTTGTATTTGCCACCATTTTTAAGCCAAATCATCCTGGTCACCAAAGTGTCCCCCCCCAAAAGGTGAAAATACAAGGAAAACTAAGAAGACTGATGCCCCCAAATTTTGAAAGCTGAATGCTTTGAAGTACGTAAGGTGTTCACCTTAATTCCTGACCAACAGTAGTAAATAATAGTAGCAATAGTCATAATAATCAGAGTAAAAGTAGTAATAGCTAACCTTGGCTGACTGTTTACCATGCAATGGACACAGATGTACATTATCAGGTTTAGGGGTGTCCGACTCTTAGTTTCGACTCAGGTCATGGTCTCAGGGTCATGAGATGAGCCCCTGAGTACAGAGTCTGCTTGAGATTCTCTCCTTTTCCTTCTGCCCCTCCTCTCCCTCTCTCTCAAATAAATAAATAAATAAATAAATAAATAAATAAATAAAAATTTTTTTAAGGTTATCGTGTTTAACACGATAACAACTTCATGGAATCATATACATTCCGTAAATGCTGACATTCAAATATGCTAACTCATTCTCCGCAACTGGGAAAAAATTTAATGAAGTCAGGGACCAAGTCTTTCTTATTTAGGTGTATGTTAACCAGAACTAAGCATAGTGCCTTGCACATAACCATGATCCAATATGCATATTTGTTGAATCAATGAATTGATTTAGAAAAATATGCACTCTATCCACCCTTTGCTTCATAAATAAGCAGCTCTACCCACCCTCCTCTCCCAAAATATAGGAAGCCAATTTTCACTCCCTCATATTGACCAACAATCTTTCCTAGCCATAAAAAGAATTTAGATAGTCATCTCTGTGCTGTTAGGACTTAGCCTTCCTCCTTTGTTTCATCTTTTTATATTCACCCAGAGGCCACTGCTCTCAGAGAACAGAAACATGGAGAGAATAACAGCATGTTGTTCTGTAGGAAATACAGTCACCCAAAGCAACTTATTGTGGATGGCAGACAGACATAGGAAGAAACCAGGTGCAGCTCCCATTAAAGAAGTCTATCTTTTTATACACCGTCTTATGTTGATCCCAAGCAACTGAGCAGTGATGCAGAACAGGAGGGCATTTAACTTCATTTAACAGAGCAACACTAGATGGAACCTTGCTCAGCTTTGCAAACTAAGCTGGAACTCAACAGATATTTCAGTCTGTGCAAGACGGGCTCTCAGGCAGTGTGCCGTGGAGTGGGGAAGGAAGACCAAGGACCTTCATCTGGCCTGATGGTCGGTAGACTGAACACAGCACTCCCCACTTGCAGATATGCAGAGAGACGAAGACAAATTATGCCAACTGAAAAGAAAAAGTACTGAAGAATAAGGTAAATATAGTTTCATATGAAACAAACTTCTGAAAGAAACAGAAGAAAACCCTACAAGGATTTTTGACATTCTCGGAAGATAGTTGAATTGGAATTTCTAAACCCAAAACAGCTGATCTTGCAGTCTCTCCTTTGCAGCTGCATAGACTTCTTTCTGCTTGTCTCCCTGAGTCTACTTCATTCTCTTTTTTTCCTAATGGCTTTCTGTTCTATGTTGAAACAGGAACATGTCATGAAAGGGAGACAATGGGCTAAGATTATTTATAATTAATATAATAAGTAATTGTAGTAGATGCTTGGCGTAGATTACAAGCTAAGATAAAAAGTTATATAAGAAAGTGTTGCAAGAAAATCAAATTGAGACAAGCCATATTTTTAATGTCGGTGACAACACTGATATTGCAGATAATCAAATAATCATGGTGGAAGACAAACGTGAGAAACACTCTCCAAATTTATCGGGGAGGGGAGAAGAAAATCTTTGAAAGAAGATGACAGATAAGGAAATAAGACAATGGAGATCAAACCTATTAATTATATATGTTGCCCTGGGGCAAAATGTGAAGAATGATTGGAATAGAGGAGAAATCACAGATGCAGAATGCATCCCATTGCTAGTTTTAAGAAATGATTGAATATACTTATCAAAAGTGTCAAGGTTATGAAACACTGTCACAGATTGGAGGATTCTAAATAGGCATGATAACTAAATGCATTGAATCCTGGCAGAGAAAAAGCACGATAGTGGGAAAACTAGAGAAAATAAAATAAAGTCTGTAGTTCAGTTAACAATATTGTACAACTGCTAATTTCTTTGATAAATATACCATGTTGCATAAGATGTTAACATTAGGTAAATCTGGGAGTATATGGGAATTCTGTGTACTGTCTTTGCAATTCTTCTGTAAATCTAAAATTATTTCAAAGTAAAAAAGTTTTTAAAAATAATCAAAGAGTCAAATCGAAGGAGTTCATTGTGTTTCTGGAAAAATTATTGAAAAGAATCCTGCATCTGTAGACGTTCAGGCAAATTTTTAATTATTTAATTAAAAGGAAAAAATTAAAACCCTATAAACATCCAGAGAAAATAAGGTAGTTAGCTCCAAAGACCTAATTAACTAACAAAGCATCAAAATACTTCAGTGAACAAATTACAAATTCCAGGAAAGGGATAGGAATAGAATGGTGGGAGATTTTTGTGTAAGTATTTTCATATTTCCTAACACACAGTTCAATTCTATAAACCGTAACAATTTTAACAGCAGCAAACACAAATATACACACACACACACACACACACACGTAGGTTATACAACATTTGCATATATTTCAAGCTTAGATTTACAAAAATTACAATTTTTCCAAATTGCCCATGAGATGTTTGTTTATAAAATTAGAACAATAATTGAGTTGCAAAATAAAAGAAACTTATGGGTCATAAAAGAAAATCATAAGTACAATTACAGACTGTTAGAAGAGCGGAATTGGAAGAACTGTATGTAAATTTATTTATTTAATTCTATCAGAAATCCTATCGAAGTTGTAGTCAGAAGCAAATTCATATTCCTTAATGCCTTCATTATAGGTAGGAATATACTTGAAAAAGCATAAGATTTAAGAAGGTATTATATAATTTTTTAAATATTATTACAAAAATCAGGATAACAAGACTAATTTTTTAAAAGATTATAATACTATAAAATAGCTAAATAAATCCAAGCACTGGTTCTATGAAAAAAAAAACATAAAAATGTTTTAAAATGCTAATGAAACTTAATGAATAATGAATATAATAAATAAGTATATATTTGTATAATAAATATTAATATAGAGGTTAAACAAATAAAAAATACTCTGTGATTCTAAAAATAAGAACATCTTGATAGAATACTTGAGTTTATGGGAAATAGTATACTACCTAAAATGATTCAATTAAAGATTTAAAAATACAAAAAGACGATCACAGGAAAATTATTTAAAAATTTATCTGAAAACTACTTCTAAAAATAGTTTATCTACAAATTATGTAGATTTCCAAAAAACAGATCGTCTTGTGCTGCAGAAGATACTCAAGTTTTTTAGAAACTAAAGCCAAAACTAGATACAAAAACACCAAAAAGATATTTAAAAACACAAACCTTACTTATTAATAGAAATACTTTAAACGGAATCCATTAGTACAAAAGAATTAGCCAGCATGACTAAGTAGGCTTTATCCCAAGAATTCAGGCATAGTATTGAGAAATTTCTTAATATAATTATTTAAAAAATAGGCCTAAAAAGAAAAATGATATGTCATTTAATTTAATCATTCAGATGTTTCCAAGGCATTCAACAGCATTCACTATCCATTCCTTATTTTTTAAATTTAAAAATAGAAGAATATTTTACAATATGATAAATCTGGATAGACAATTCAATAATATAAGAAGCAGACAAAAAGAGATGACTGTTGGAGTGGAATCTTTTAAAATATCCTTAATAAAGGAACATATATTTATTTATTCAGAAAGCCCATTAAAACACTCTACAACTCTCAGGATTAATAAGTACAATGAAATATAATACAATGCAATTAAAAATAAGATGAGTATACATAGCTCAATTGTTGTCGGATGGAAGATGGACAATAACATATGAATAAAACACACACACAAACTATTTTGGAAAACCTTAAGTAAAAACCTGGAATTTCAATGTCAAGAAAATAATTACATTTTCCTGAGAAATATAAAAATTATTTGTGCGACCAGATTGGATGTTGCAAATGTTTCACTCATTGTTTTGGTAATTGGACTTTCATCACACTGGTCTAGTCACACCAGGATAATACATAGCAGCGCATAGCACATCCTTGAGGCAGGAATTCTAACTAAGAGAGGTACCACATGCCCAAGGTCATGGAAAGCCGGCTGCTGTCTGAGATTTAAACTACAAAATGGACTACTAGTACCATTTTTCTCAAATTGAAGATCACAGCAACTCACCAGAGACTATGCAGGAAAATGTGAAAAATCATTTTAAAGTATGAAGTTTACTTATTGTTTTGAAACCTTGATAGCATGGTGGTCTATAGAGAGGTGTTTTTGTTTTAGAAAATACCATAGTAGACCGCTCTGATTTGACAGTAGGGTGTTGAAGAGATGATATGGAGACAGATAGGAGGAAAAGAAGAGAGCCGAACTATTTTGAGACTCAGAACATTCCTACTGACTCAAAAATGAGTCATTAAGAAAAGTTCAAGAAGGAATAACATGATGTGGTGGGAGATTGGAGTATATGGGGAAAGAAAAATGTCCTGTGAGGAACTCAATGCAACATGATAGGACCCTGGTGGGCATTAAGGTGGGCACGTGATGTGAGGAGCACTGGGTGTTACATGCAACTGATGAATTACTGAACTCTATATCTGAAACTAATGATGTACTATATGTCTGCTAATTGAATTTATTTTTTTAATCATAAAAGAAAGTTTATTAAAAAGATAAAAATTCTGAATTTACATTCACCTGATAACATAGCTTCAAAAATATATAAAGCAGTAAGTAACAAAGTTACAAGTAACAGATAGTAAAATTCATTTTTGTTTATAGCTTAAATGAATTTAAATTTAAAAAAAACATGTTAGGACCCTGAAGCATTTTGCAAACAAAGATGTCTAGTATTCCCTCCTGAATGTTTTGCTATATAATGCTGTGCTGTCGATCTTCAAGCCACCTGCCTTCACAACACGCCCCCCAACACTCCCACCCCACTGTCACCCTACAATCTCAGTAAAAACCCACCATAAGAAATGTTTTGGGGTAAGCAATATTGTTGGAAATTTTAAAAGTTGTCTTTGTTCCACATACATGTCAGCGTGGAGCAGAAAGAACCCCTTGGAAAAAGAGAATACATAAGAAATCAGAACCACAACTTGAGTGGAAAAACATGTCTCCAAAAATCATGCAGTTCTTGAGGAGGCCTTAGACTTCTATGTGGTCCAAGGAAACTAACTCATTTTTATATTGATCTCAAATGGACAAAGGGACAAGAACAGACAGTTGAATGGCATTATTTTGTGGGAAAAGGTCTAAGTTTTAGAACTAAGAATAAAAAAATAAATTTAAAAAATGTTGAACTTCCCACATGTTCCTTTAGGTCTTCTCATGTCCACAGGAAAGTTCGCTTCCTTTTACTGTGAAATTTGGCAGACATTTCTATGATATATTGAAATAGATCAGGAGAGCTATGTGTACAAAATCAGGGAACAGAATGACTCAATGTCCAAAGCAAGCCTTGCCTTCAACTTGTCTAAACATCGTAACATATTCTGGAAATTGTCTGGCCAATTTGGCACGTAGAAAAGCAAGCAAGGCAAGCACGTTTTAGCAGTGTATTTCCAGCACTCCTTAGAAAGAAAAGTGGACCCTGACAGAAAGGGTGGGAACACTCATGTCTCTCAGAAAGGCTCTCCTCAATCAGACGAGAGTGCACCACACCAGCCTGTGACCAACATTCCTCAAATTCAAGGGACACTGCTTGCTACAGGGTCACACTCCCTAAGCAATCTTTAGATACAACTGGACAGTATTTTGGTCTTCATAACTGTTTGCCTACTGTAAGAGAAAGTATTATCTCCTGACATGAGAGTAATATTTCTCTTACCTGTTGTAATTCTCGTCATGCATTCATACGTTCACGTCCAGACAGATTTAATGGTCACCTGAGAACACACACCCATCCCAGAAAGATTGATCCCCAGTCAATGAAACAACAAAGTTTCTGGGCCTGGAAAACTAAGAGCCACAAGATTGTTTATTTTCTTACTTGTGAATGATACATCTTCCGCCATATGCATTCTTTCAAGTATTTAAAGGGATGCTACCAGCATGTCTGGGTTTGAAGGGTTAAAAAGGGAAAATGGCACACCTGTGGACAAGATTGAGGGTGCAATGGGAATGACTTTCTTTCTCCTTTCTATCCCAGCCTCAGAAAGTTCATCTCTTGGCTAGGCAGCTCTGTTAGCACCTCTCACCGATGGATTCCCTGTTTTGATTGAATTCCATCCTTAATATAGAGTAGCAGTTGTCAAAGTGTGGTCACCAGAACTTCCACATCAGCATCACCTTGGAAGTTGCTAGAAATGTAAATTCTTGGGCCCCACCCCAGACCTGCTGAATTCAGAACTTTGGAGACAGAGCCCCTCGATTTGTGTCTTAGTGAGTCCTCCAGATGATTCGAATGCATGTGTGAAGTTGTGATGGCCTTTGGATTTTTCATTAACTTCATTAATCGCAGGTGGCAAGAGTACCTCTCTCTCTCCATATCAGAGTGAACTTGCCCTCCCTGCGGTATTTTGCAAGTGTAGGGTAATTAATTTAAACTGATTTGTCTCTTAATGTCATTTGTCACCATTAGCAAACCAAGTTGTGTGCCCCACTGGGAGGGAAAAAAAAATCAATCACCACTGCTTGGTCTTAAGCTGAGTAAGCATTACAATAAACTATAATCTAGACACCCAACCAGTCCCAACCACATGTCAAAATCTAGCTAGAAGACAAAAATGGGGAGTTTTGAGTTTTGAGCTGCCGTGAAATGTACTGAAAATATCACTGAACAAAAGTCTAGAGACCTGGGTTCATCTTAACCTTGTTTCTCTTGGCTTTAGCATTTTCATTTACTTAACATAATAAGGTGGGCAGTAAATTAATCTGAAAATAACAATTGCCTTTGAAAAATCAAGCAGAGGTCCTGGCTTCTAAATACGTTTAACTTGTGATTTCTGTCAAAAGCACTTGAAATGAGGGCTTCAATGCCGTAACTATTATGTGGTGCTGGTGAACGTCGGAGGCCGTGGAGAGGAATGAAGAAATGCTGCACAGACAAGGATAGATCCAGCTTTACTCTCTACACTTGACTAAAGTCATGTGACCAAGAGTGTCAATTCCTGTGGGCCTTCACGACTTCGTATTTATGGGCATGCACATAAACAGAAACCTGAGTTATGTGCTGGCATGTAGGAAAAACCAAGGTGTGTGTGTGTGTGTGTGTGTGTGTGTGAACTATTTTTGACTATGTACCGAAACATTCTAGAAGAAATCACATGCTTAAACAATGCATTAGGAGACAACCCTTCTCTGCCCTTGGGTCTGCTCCTTTCTCCTGTGACTCCATTCTTCCGCAGGCTGCTTCCCACAGTGGCCCAGCATTTCAAGGCTTCCATCCTCAATTCAAGCTGCACCAGAAAGAGAGACTGCTTTCCTAGGAATTCCAATAAAAATGCCAGAATAGAATCTCACTGGTTCTGTGCCACATGACTTCGTTTCGATCAAGCACCGTGGCCAGTGGGAAGAAAGCTCTTTGACCAGGCTTGGGTCAAATGTCCATCCCTGGAGACAGAATTGGATCAGCCCTACTGATCAAGGGCCAGAACTTGGGTCAGGACTAGGGCTAGAACTCAGGTCTTGAGGCGAGCAAGGCATCTAGGGCACGTTGCTTAAGAAGGCACTCTGTCCTTGCTGATCCTGCTATTGCATCACCCTGAGAGTGAGTGCCTCCTTAAATTTTACACGTTAGGTACCTCGCTGACGCCACCTTAGTTCTAGTGGCCTTGCTACTGAAAGGGAGGTGGGGGTATTTTCCCTAAAGAAAAATCGGTGTACTGTTATGTATAGAAGGGAAAAAAATGGTGCAGAGGTCAAATGTAGCAGATGTCCACTCCAAGATTATTTGCATGAGTGAGGGCAGGAGACTTGCCCAGATAATCATGTAAGGTCCTTCCATGCTCTAAGACACAGACATATAGTTTCATAATCTGTTCTCTATCAGCACCATTTACCTAAATGCAAAGAAAGAACCAAAGTCCAATTTCTCCAAACAAGAAAAAAGAACAGCCAACACCTGAAGATGAGAGTCACTTAACCTCTGGGCTACTTATAAAACACACTGTATCTCTGACCCTTTCTTTCTATTGTAAATGAGATAAAATTCACCAATTACCCCAAGCGGAAGTCATGAATGTAACAGAAATAGTTTAGCCTGGCCAGTGGATATATAAGGATGATCCTTAGTCCAATGAAGATATAAATACACTTAAGACAGAAATGTAAGTGTCATAATTAACATAACCATTATAAGATAATAATTAAGCTGGAACAACAAACATGAAGAGACTGTCCAGGACGAACCAAGATACATGTCACCCTAACTTGCAAGACATTTCCATAAAGGGTTAGGAGAGCACAAAGCAAGGGGCTAGAAATCAGTAAAGGCAGTTTAAATCATGGTTTTGAACAACAAGTGGAGTGCCTACAAAAATGAGGAAAAGATGTGATATCAACAAAAGCACACAGGTGGGAAAGAATGAAAGAATAGGGCCTGTTTACGAAAATTTGGGTAGGTGAGATTATCTTTGTGTACGGTGTAAGAGAATGGTCCAGGTTCATTCTTTTCCATGTGTCTGTCCAGTTTTCCCAGCACCATTTATTGAAGACACTGTCTTTTTTTTTTTCCATTGGATATTCTTTCCTGCTTTGTCAAAGATTAGTTGACCAGAGTTGAGGGTCCATTTCTGGGTTCTCTATTCTGTTCCATTGATCTATATCGCAATTGATAAATTATTGAACACTACATCTGAAATTAATGATGTACTATATGTTGGCTAATTGAATTTAAACTTTAAAGAAAGAGAAAAAAAAGAAAGATGCTTATTATATGGAAAAAAAAGAAAATATGACATTGGCAAAAATCTACGGGGAATACAGAAAAAGATAATGGGCATAAAAACAGATTGGGTCAGATCAAGGAGAACGTGCCAGAAGAATTTTCTAGTGGCCTTGCTACTGATTTTATTAATTAATTAATAAATTAATTGCCAGAAGAATTAAATGCCAGAAGAATTTTCAATTTATCTTAAAAGCAAGGAAGACTAGAAGAGGAGTGGCATGACTAGCTCTGTGGTGGGGGACACCATAATCTTAAGCAAGTTATTCTAGGACAAGCATCAGTTTTACCAGAGAAATAAGAAAAAGTAGAAGTCATGATTACCCAAAGAAGTAGTTGCAAACTTACTGCCCTGGGTCTACAAACTTACTCTGAGCAATGGATGTGATGGATTAAAAAAAAATTAATAAATTAAAACTAAATTTGAATGCTATTAGGCACGGCATTCTGCTTCATCCCAGCCTGGCCCATTCCCAATGGCCTCACCTTGAATGGGTAAACACATTAACCTGTTGAGCTTTGAAGGCATTTGTGTTTGAAAGAACACCTCAAAATGGATATTTCCTGCTTTATCCTCTGGCTATTTTCAAGTTTTCCCTAGGAATGAGATATATATATATTTTTTAAAGATTTTATTTATTTATTTAACACAGAGACAGCCAGCGAGAGAAGGAACACAAGCAGGGGGAGTGGGAGAGGAAGAAGCAGGCTCATAGCAGAGGAGCCTGATGTGGGGCTCGATCCCATAATGCCGGGATCACGCCCTGAGCCGAAGGCAAACGCTTAACCGCTGTGCCACCCAGGCGCCCCGAGATATATTTTCTTTTCAATGGGTACAGATCTTAAAAATGCACACTGCCTGCTTCAAAAAAAAGCTTACTTTCATGGAACACTACATCAAAAACTAAGGATGTACTGTATGGTGACTAACATAACATAATAAAAAATTTTAAAAAATAAAAAAATTTAAAAAAAAGCTTATTAAATATGAGATTATGCCAATCGAGAAATACACATCTGTGAAGTTTATTTCTACTGATGTATTTCCCGTGCTCACCTACCACAGAGTATGATACAGAGGAAAACATTTCAATGGAAGAGAAAGAAAAAGAGGCGGGAGGAAGAAATGGGGAAGAGGGAAAAAGAGATGGACACATACAGGAAGGAAGAAAAAAAATCTGAAATTAAGGTCAGTGTCTGAAGAATCTAAATTGGCTAGATTGTGTTTGCCAAGATACAGTCTCCACGCAAATGGAGCTCGGAGAGACCCGAAGACACAATATCTGTATCACAAGATCCCTATAAAACATACAAATAGACAGAGGTGGGGGTGGAAAGGAACCCCGTCTCCCAGATGGAGGAATAGAGTGAAAATCAATCGTTAATCTCAGATTTTCAACCTAGGAAAAATTTTAAAAATGTCAGCCCCACAGTGGGGTGGATGGATGCAGACAGTAATTGGTCAAGGAAACAAACATATGTCACCAAAAAGACACTGTGAGCTAGGGAAGCATATCTCTGCATACCAAGATTAATAGGAGCGCGGCTCTGTGCACTGACAGTCTGGATAGCGCGAGTTTCAGAAAGTGTCCCTGCTGGCCTGAGAGGTCTGCAGAGATCCCTCAGTAGCAGCTGGAATCCTGCCCTCACTGGTGGTGGTCCCACAGGCCTAAGCAGATGGCTGACCGAATGCACTCAGGCCGCCGGACCCCAGGCATTTGGGGTCAGGTAGGGGCCGATCCTCTGGTTCGGGCACGCACTGATGCTTCAGTAGAAATGGCCATAAAGGAAGCCTTCTACTGCCTTGAAATAGCTATTGAGTTCTTGACTCCGCGCAACATTTATTTTTCTTTCCCCAGCCATCTGACAATTGTTTGGTTTGGGATGCTGGCTGCCTGCCATTTTCCTTGTCAAAGCACTGCTAAGAGAAAGCTCCACACTATAAATCTTCTTGGGTGGGCCCCAGGACTGCTGCCTACCCAGGCTGAGACATCTCACAAAGGAAGGCCATTCTTAAGTCCCGCAAGGACGCTCAATGGATGTGGGGCCTGGAAGGAAAGAGCCAGGGTTAGAAAGGAAACTTACAGCTGGGTCATTGAATGTTACGGAGCAAAGAACCTTTAGAAATCTAATCTCTATGCAACTGGATAAAGCGATTTGCCCGCTGCGGCATAATCAACCATCCCCAGGCCTGATATTAAAACTGAAGGCCCTTGTCTCTATATGTAACGGGCAGTGTGCTTTGGGAAAGGGCACAATTCTGGGCATCGAGGTGGGCCACTCGAAGCTGTGTGAGTTTGGCCAAGTCACGAACCCCCCCAGTGTTTCGGTTTCCAAGTCCTAAAAACAGGGGTCTTCGGCAATGATTTCCAAGGCTGCTCGAAGTCCCCAAATTCTAGCACATCTTACTGGGTATACTGCGCTCCTCAACTTTTCTCCAGGCCCCGCCACACATATACACACACACTTTCATCTGGGTATTTTCAGATAGAGTCCCCTGCTTGCTTTTTCGTCCGACTGTGAGTTGTACCAGAGGCATGTGACATTTGCTCAGCGGATCATGGGGAACCATGAACTTTGTACACTTTTAAAGGGAGGTCAACAGGGACCTACTTCCCGAGGATACAGCCTTCTGTGAGCCTCATCAGTTTATTCTAAAGCTAAAGGGCTTGAACGATCTCCAGCCTCTTGCGGGTTGAGTTGTTGTAGAGTTTGCCCAACGGCATTAAACTCCTCCATTATATTTCTGAGTAGGTAAACTCAGTGCCCTCCCTTATTGAAAAGATGAGAATGGGATGTTTGCCCTAAATCCTAAGTTTACATTGGCTCCTTTTTGCTTCCTTTTCTCTACCGTCTCTTCCTTATCCACCTGCCTCTGAAAATACTAGCAGTAGTTGTAATAGTAATGGGATAATAGTGATACTATTGGTAATTAATATCTAATTCACTTAGTGGTTAAAACGGTAAAATAAATTCACACGTGTAAGGAGCTCAGAAAGGTGCCCGGTCTTTAGTAAGCGCTCAGTCCATCTTAACTATTCTAAGTATTGTGCCACAAGCCTAGAGGGCACCTATATTCTAAAAAGGAAGAAAATGGTATGTGTTTTTAAAGAGAAATGGGCTACATGGTCACAGCATGTCTCCTTGGCATTTAGGAAAGCTGATGGGGTTCTGACCCTAAATCATGGGCTTCTATAGGAAAATGTGAATTACTTCTTTCTGTCAAGATGGTGGCAAAAGGGCACCAACCAGATCACTGCAAGAGTCAAGTTTGCAGACAGATTAAATGAGCCAGAAAGAGAGGACTAAGACAGCCCAAGGAATGTATTCTTTCTCAGAAAGAGAAAATGGGGCCATGTCCTAGATTTAGTCAGAGAGTTAACTCACAATGAATGAAAGCTAGAGGTCAAGAGGCCAACAGTTATCTTGGCTAAGACTCAGAAGCTAAGCCAGAATATTAGCTGAACTGTCCCATACAGATGTGCAGGTTGAGCACTGCACAACTCTACAGGTTATCATCAACCATTCATACAATAGTCATCATGGATTTATTTATTTATAATGGCAATTTTCTAGTAGATGGCAGTAAAGTGTCATAAGAAAAGGACACCTTTCTCCTTAAGACATAGTATGTGCTAGTGGCAGCCCTTGAAATTAGACAGGTAATAGGTAAGGATTTCTATCCTCAATTACAGTTAGTACCCTTGTCTTAGTCAATGGCCAACACCTGCAGAAAGAAATACTCATCTTCACCAAAAAGAAAAGAAATGCAAAGACATGGTGTGTCACAGGGTGAGCCAAAGCCTAATAAGGAGACATAATTTTTATTTATCAACTGGTGAAGATATAAATGATTGTTAATACTTTAATGCTAGTGAGAGTATCAGAAAACAGGAACTCTCATAAAGAGTAGCGGGAATATAAATTAGCATAACCTTTTCGTAGGGCACTTCAGCGATGTATATTATAATCAGAAAAGTGCATATCATTTGACCTATAACTCAGACTTGAGGATTTGCAAGAAATACTTGCACTGGTATACTTACAGACACACACACACACACACACACACACACAAAGCATATACAAGGATGTTTATCACAGCATTATTTTAATAGCAAAAAAGGGAAACTCACACAAAGTTCATTTACCAACGACTGGTAGAATTCTTCTTGGTATATCCATTCCATGAAATACATATGGTACCATAAAATGAAGAAGGAGGTTACTCTGCCAGTGTGTTAAAATGGAGGGCATTAAAGAAATACTAACAAGAAATTTTTAGAACATTGCCGGAAGTGTATACAGTATGATTTTTTTTTGAGGGGGGAGGGGCATAGGGAGAGGGACTTTCCTGAGAAAATAAAAATAAAAAAAAAAAAAAAAAATCAACGTTTCATACACTGTGCTCCTTAGATCTCCAGAAAGTATCCCAGAAGTGATCTGATGGGAGAGTAGGTGGAGAAGGCAGAATTCTTTCCATACTCAACTGCACATTAACTGGACCAGCGCTGTTTTAATCTGCTCTATGCACTGTGCATCTAGGGAAGGAGCCTTTGAAGGAAAGTTTCTAAAAAAAAAAAAAAAAAAAAAAAAGAAGGAAAAAGGAAGCAAGGGAAGGGAGGGAAGGACAGAGCAAAGAAGAATATAGGGTTTCCTATGCATAGGAAACCTTCTGGAAGGAAGCACAATAAACCGCTATGAGTGGCTATCCCTGAGGAATAAGGGTAGAGAAGACTTTTATTTTCGTGCTTTATATTGTCTTATTTCAATCTTTCACAACATGAGTGTGGTAATTTTCCTGGCGTGTTACCTGTGCTCTTGCTATTTCGTTTGCAGGAAACAATCTCCCACTCCAGATATTTGCACAGCTCCTGCTTCTCCTGCTTTGCTCCACTCAGGTCCCTGCTCCAATGTCATTTGTCTTAGAAGACTGCCTGACCCCTAAATGAAAGAATGCCTTTCACCAGGCTCTAGCCCTTCATACGGCTTCATTTTTCTTTATGGCATTTATCAATGCCTGATATTACGGTATTATAACATATATTTATGTGTGCTTATTTATTGTCTGTCTCCCTTTCCCACTGAAAGCTCTCTCTGTGAGGGCCGGGGCTTTGCCGTGGGCCCCGCTCTCTTCTAGGGCCCCAATGCCTCTAAGTTACTTTAAAATACGTGAGCGTATAGAGACATGGTGTGTCGCAGGGCGGGCCAAACTCCTAAGAGCTAATCAGGAATGCAGAAAAGGTGTCCAGTCAAGAACCCACTGATGGCGTGGTCAGACAGCACTATGAGGAGCAAAAGCCACATTCCAGAAGGGACCACCACAAGCCCACCTGTGACTTATCACCATCCCCAACCAAGGCTTTGCTGTTTATTCGGCCTGAAGATCAGGAATACGTGTTAGTTGTGAAATCAGCGTAGTGAACATGGGAAATAACTTCTCAAGGTATTCAAGACATGTGGATTAGTAAAAAATACATTCGAAACACTTCCTAACCTCTTGCATAATCCTAGAGAATGACATCCAAGCCTCAGACCTGGTCACTCCGGTACCCAGGAGAATTTCTGTTGGTCTGACACCACCTAGACACCTGCCTCTGGAATGCAGAGTCAGCCTAGAGAGGACCGTTCATGCAAGGGAAGCTCGCACTCCAGGCTCACGGAAGTGGTTGTAGAAAACCCTCTACCGTGCTGTGCAGAACCATATTGGTGCCAAATGCAAAAAGACAAACCAGTAACATGGAACCCACCTTTATTTTAAACGTTTGCTTTTTTCATCGCGGCTATGTTGCATTAATCTTGAATTTGAAAAACAATATATTCAAAAATTATTTATCTTGACTGCTGAGTTTGGGGCACCCTCTTAAATTGTATGCCCTAGGTATGGGTCTCACTCATGTCATATTAGTCCTGCCCTGGTTTTTGGTTCCTTCTTTGCTAGTAAATGTTTGTTTAATAACTGTTTATATATGTGACTCAGTGTGGTCTGAGACCTGCTTTCATTGTACCAGGTAGTGGTGTTGTGGGGGAATAGCTAAACCCATGCACCACAAACTTTTCAGGGGGCTTATTTAACTTCACCTAACCTAATCTACTCATATCTAATCAAAAGAACTACGCAATTTTGTGTGACAAATTAGCTTAGGTCAATAGAGCCTACCTACACTATAGCCAGCAGACAGCAAGTATGCATTAAGAGTACAGACACATTTGTTATAAAGTGAGGGAAACTTGAGAATCTTTAGAGCAATTCACTCACTTGCATGGGCTCCTACCCATGGTCTGGAAGAAAACCTAACAATTTTGAGTTGTAATCCTGTAAGGTTTTTTTTTTTTTTTAATGACCCCCCCCCAATTTAGAAACTTAAGTCCCTCAAAGCTTGGATCTGACCCCAAGCTGTAGACATACCTATTATTGACCAAACCAATAATTGAACATTCAGTTTTACAAACATAATAATTTGCAGAGATTATTTGCTTTACAAAACAATATAAAATATCATTCTTCGGATATCTGGTTCCTACTAGAGTGTTTAAACTTTGATTGAATTTACATACATTGATTTTGTCCCAATATATCAATGTCATTTGTTATATAGTCAGGCATACCTAGGAATCTATGTTCAATCGATACAGAAATAACTAGTCGAGTATTACAAATTTCTTAATTGAAGGTTTATGTGACAATTTTTAAGCTATCTAGTTTGAAATTTTTCCCATTTACTATAAAAATTTTTAAAGGAGGGATTGGCCAAATTGGTTATGGGAGCTGGTCTAGCTTAAGTATAAATCATCTGAGTATAAAATCCAGTCACAATGCCTGCGCAAAATACGGTAATCCATCAATACGCAATTCATTCAACAAATATTTATCAAGTGCCTATAGCATGTGAACATTCCACGAGGCTCAGGCAGTAAAACATTATTTAAAATCGCGTCTTATGCCTGATAGATCATACTCCATGTAAGCGACTTCTTCCCTGATAAAATGGAAATCATGATATTTACCCTGATAACTCACCATTTCAAACTGAGGACCAATTGAAGTCATGGTTTCTCTTCTTCTCCGTTTTTCCCTACCCACACCTCCTCTGCCCTTTTCTTGCCTACTGTGTGCTCCGGGGATCTGCATCCCTGAGCTTCTCTTTTTCCAGCTGCCTTCTGATTGTTTTAGGTCAATAGAAGGCAGTGGCAAGAAACTGAAGAAAGAGAGAAGAGAGAGGCTGGGGTATTTCTCCCCTGCTCTTCCTGCTTCTGGGCCATTCTCTACCAGCAGTGTTGTTTTATGATAACTACTCCTGGGTGGGCCCCTCTTGCATGATGCCAAGTGTCATTGGCTTCTGTAACATTCTTCCCACCCTTTGCCCTTAAGCTTTAGAGGTAAAACCTTTGGCTTCTAGCTGCTGCTACTCTCTGTGTGCCTCCACATGCATTATTCAATGTGCCTGCCGACCCCTGCCTCCAGCTCTGAAAGTCATCTCGTTTTTCAAGTTCCCTTGTTTAAGCCATCTCAATAGAGTCTGTTTCCTGCTGGGACCCTGACTGATACATCATATAGGACAAATTTCTTTTAAAAAGTTTAAACAAATGCAAAAATGTAAAGGAATGGTGAAAATAACTAACAACCCCAATGAGTCTGACTCGTAGAGAAACTACTAAGCAAATATCAGTCGCAACAGACTATTGTTTGGGGGCTCACTTTCTACCTGGCCCGTTTCAGAGCTGATATTCCACACTTGGGATGTCACAGTTCCGTGTTTTCATGATGACTTTGAGTTTAATTGTGAGCGTTCACTGTGGGCTGAAGTCCGGCCATGTTAAATCTACATTTGTCCCTCATCTAATTTACTCTTCAGAAAATATTAAAAAGATCTACTTTAGGAAGTTTTAATATATATGTTAAACTAAAAGATGTCTTCCAATTTGAATGCTATCATGCCAGAGTTCACGGATATATTAAACACCATGATAATCTCCTATCATGAGTGGGAGGAGAAATATTTACAAATTATGAAACTTAATGAAATAAAATACTTAATATTTATTACTGACCCTTCCAAAAAATTGGCTAAATATCCTTGAAAATGTTTTCCTTTTCTGATACTATTGATCTCACAGTATTGAGTAACCTAACAAGAGAGCAAAATCCCCGAACAAGAAACCCTTTCTTCAGTTCAACAAGGTAGAATTGACTGTGAATTCTTAAGTTTAAAAAATAATAATAGTAATTTTCAGTAGCATACTTACTTTTGAGTCAGAATTTATTACTTGATAAGAATGTCATTCTTTGGGATATGAATATTTCTCTGAGTATTTTAATGAAGTCTATAACATTGCCACAAATTTGCCTGCAAGGATTTATGGAATTTTTCCCCATCTGTAAGTATGAGCTATAAATAGTCTATAAATAATATTATATTTATATGTTACAAATTATATAAATGAAATGATACGTTTATACACAGGGAAACCTCCCATTTCCACCTGTCTGGCTTCCGGTTCCCGACAATCAAAACATATTGCTGAGAAAATGAGTCAGTACACGTGAAGTGGTTGCAACCCATGCCAGCTCAGTGCCCAAAAGCTTTGTTTCCTGTCGGCAAAGTCATTCAGCCACTGGACCAGAGGAAAATGTATCTGGAGGTCAATGAGTTCAAGCTACAGGGCATCTCTTACATCCAATTCTGAGAGTGTCACAGGCCATTGAGAGTTATAGAATGTTCTAGGTGGCAAGGGAAGCCGGGTTGTCAGAGGAAGCATTTCTATGAAGTCATTTCTGGCCAACTGTTTAAAAGGACATCAAAAGAAAAGCGCCTGACTCTCTTAGGCTCCAATAATTTGTCATGATTTCTTTTCTCACTCTAAATACACACTCATTTTCTTACCTACTTTTATCTAGAATTTTGTATTANCAGAAAGCCCATCAAATTGTATAAACTTCAGATTGGGGATTGCCCAGATCATGTTTCCCAAATATCATCTGGTCCAGAAATTTAGGTCTTACAAATTACTTGTATGAACATGGGAAGAGTTTTGCTGCCAAGAAGTAATGACTTAAAGAAGCTATCATCATCCAACAAAGAAAACACATTTGACAGCAAGAGAAACATGACTCAGAAGGCTTCAGCTTTTCAGAAATCAGTGTTGGTAGTAAGAGAAACATTAACTAAAGCCACTAATAGTATTGTGAGCTCCAGAAGACGTGGCGGGCAAATGCAATGGCCATGAAAAGAGAATGAGATTTTATTGCTAAGGTGTGTTGAACACCTTAAAGGAAGATAACGCTGGGACATCTGGACGGCTCAGTTGGTTGAGTGTCCAACTTTTGATTTCAGCTCAGGTCATGATCTCAGCATCATGATATCAAGCCCAAGTTCGCTCCGTGCTCAGTGGGAAGTCTGCTTAGATTCTTTCCCTCTGCCCCTGCTCCCTCCCTCTCTCTCTCTCCCTACCCCCTAAAAACAAAAAAATATATATCTTTAAAGGAAGATAATGCCACCTGTCATCAGCCTAAATATGCTTTGTGCGGTATACGCTTTGTCATAGTTCCCCAAAATACCCCAATATTCCCAAGAAATATACTTCTCCATTTGTGATTCACTCTTCATCACATTCAGATCATGACAGTGCTGAAAGTCAATGGCATTTCATAATTTCTAATTTCCCAAATGAATCTGAGGGAAGGCAAGGTAACGTGATAATACGAAAGCCCAACAAATAAGGTGAGAAATTTAACTCATTTTCATCCTTCGCGTCATTATTTCAGATACACATTAAATCAAGAAAGGCAACCATTCGTTTTGTAAAATACTGTAAACCTGTCAAAACTTTCAGTTAGCCATTTATTCTGTGTGCATAATCTGTGGTATTGGTTTTTGTGTTACTCTAGCCTTAGCTTTTAAAAAATAATTGTGATGAAAATGATTTTGTTTACTTCCAAATAAATATTCAAGCATATGCATGTACTTCAAAAATAATGAACATATGTGTTTAAATTAAAACGGAATGTGGGGGGAGTCCATGAAAATACATGCAGCCATTGTAAGGTCTATCTCATTACATTTGCCAAACTGTGAAGTCTGGGCGAGCTTCCCATCTCTGTGCCCGCTGGAAATCCTACAAGAAGCTGATTCGTGAGACAATGCCAAGTCGTCCAAAAATGGAGGGACGAGACTAGGTTCTGTATAACACAAATACCGTGATCCTATCGATATGATCTAGCTGCAATCCCTTTGTTTGTATGTCTAGCATATGATTAATACGGTCTTTCAAATCTGAAACAGGAGGAAGATAACAGTAATACACAAATAAAGAAGCCATTACAGAGAGGAGTAGGGAATCCAAGATTTGTTAATTAATCATCTGGACAAACAGGACGTTGTCTCCTTAACGTTTGAGCTGGGTTTGCCATTCAGATATGTATTTCCGAACAATTATCTGCTGATGAGGCAGGGATAGACACAGAAGATCCAGAGGGCATCCTCTCTGATGCTGTTAAAGACATGACTCCTTTCTTAATTTAGAAGAATGAGAAGGGAGAGACTGTCTTACGTACACTGCAATTAGAAGAAGCAAATTAAAGCATATACAGTCTTTACTTTTTCCAAAGGGACCGTAATAACTATAGAAGTGCATTTGTCTGTGTTTTATTTCTGACTTGCTGATCTGAAATGGGCTATTGGGTTAGCACCGTGCTGTTCTGCCTCGCCTTTGTCACTAACAGTGGCCACTAACTTGTTGTTCCGGGATACTATTGTAGCGCAAGCAATCGGCCCAACTTGGCATGAAGCACCAACTGTTTTATCCTGCTCCCGGATTCTGTGGGTCACCAGTATGGACTGGGCACAGTGGGATAATTCTTCTGCTCCGTGACGTCCGGGGTCTCATCTGGCAAGACAAGTGGCTTCGAGTGACTGGATCAGCCGGATCTGGAATCATTTGGAGACATCTTCACTTGCACAGCTGGCGCCTGAGATGGAATGACACAAAAGCTGGGCTCAGATGGGACTGTCAGCGGAAGGGTCTACACGTGCCTGTCTCAGAGCCTCGGCCTTCTTCACAGCGTGGAAGCATCGCAGTGGTTGCTTTGTACCTAGTGACCAGGGCACCCAGAGTGAGTGTTTCAGCAAACAAAGTCTTTCCTGATCTAGACTTGGAAATCACATGGTGGCATTTCTTCCGTACTCCATTGGCTGAAGCGTCACAAGCCTGCCTAGGTTCAAAAAGAGTAGACCCAGACTCCACTTCTTGAAGATGTCTGTCAAAGAATTTGCAGCCATGTTTAAAATTGCCATGCCTACACACTCTGAAATGTAGATAAAGCAAGAGAGGAAACTAATATCGATTGAATTGCCTATTATGTACCACACACTACTAGGAATTTTAACTACAACAGCTCTACGAAGAAATTATTATCATCCCCAGTTGACAAATGAGGCATCAAAAGCTCAGGGGTTAGGACACTTACCCAAAACACGCAGCATCGTACAAAAACCCTGATCCATTTGATCCCAAAGCCTGGTACTTTCTCACTATTCATTATTATCATGCTATGTCTACTTATTTTTTTAATAAAAATTCTTTTCCAAATGAAGGAGTCCTTTTTTTTTTCCTTTTCTTAAACTAATTTGTCTGGAAAGTATAGTGTTTTCGCCATCATGCTTTCATTCATATGACAGCAAAAACTCTTCAAACACCAAAAACTAAATAATTTCACCGCATTTAAGGTACTTATAAATAAAAGACTAGTCATTTCCTATTACTGCTATAACAAGTTACGACCAATTTAACAGCTTAAAACAACACAGATTCATTATCTTGTGTTTTGGGAGGTCCAAGTCCACAATGGGTCTCACAGGGCTAACATCAAGGTATCAGCAGTCTGAATTCCCTCTAGAAGTTCCGAGGAGTATCTGTGTCCTTGCTTTGTCCAGCTCCTAGGGGCTGCACCCATTCCTTGGCTCAAGGCCTCTCCCTGCGTCTTCAAAGGCAGTGATCTCAACACTTCAACCCTGCTTCTGCCATCACACCTCCTTCTCTGACACTTGGAGCCCCTACCTCCCTATTTCACTTACCAGTACTCTTGGGAGTACATTGGGTCCACATGGATAAACCAGAACACTCTCCCCATCTCAAGACTCTTAAATAAATCATGTGCGCGAAGTCCCTTTTGCGCTATGAGATAACATATTTACAGATTCTGGGGGTTAGAATGTGGACATCTGGGGGGGGGGCATTATTGTGCCCGCCACAAAATCTATCACACAGCTACGGCCTAAGTGCACACATCATCTGTATTCCCCAATTAAACAGCCGCTATATTCTGTCATCCACTCCCATGAATGTGTTATGTTTACCAATTATCAGGCCGTTAATTACAACATTTCCTCTCTTACATCCAAATTAACTATCTCATCAAGCTCACTAAAGACACTCGTTCGGCAGTCCTAGCTAGAGGCTGCAGACAAGCTCGCCCAGCTGCACGCTCTGAGCTCCGAGCACCGCAAGGGGAAGGGCGCGCTGGGCTCCACGAAGGGCGGTACTCCCACCGCCCTCCCTGGCAAATCCCTTGACGGACAGGCACACCTGTGCGCCCAAACACACTCACCCACGCCTGGAGCTCACCCCCCATCTGCAGGGGCACCGTAACACTTCCTTCCGCGGTGTAGAACGCGTCTGCTTATGCCCAAGAGGCGGTGAGGAGATGGGAGATTTCCAGCCGGGTGTCATGTCTAAACATGACAGTGAGTGTGTGCCCTTTCTCTGCACCCACCACCGTCTTACCCCCCAACCCCCTCCCCCAGATCCAGTAAGAAGAAAGCGGGCGGTAGAAAGTCCTAAGGTTGAATCTCAAAGCCCCGATTTTCATGCAGGCGTTCTCATTTGTTCAAGTTTCGCATTTAACCACAGGCCATGACTGGGATTTATTAACTCACTAGAACTGATGCTATGAGGTCTTCAGCCATTGTGTGGTGGCTGTTTGCTTAATTATCCATATCTAAAGAGTGGCTTTGGCTGACTTGTGCTTCTTTCAGCTTTCTAGGTCTGTGCAGCTCTCTGTTCAGCAACAGCACAGGTCATTGAGTACCTACTGAAAAGTTTGCTCTAGAAAGACCTGAAGGACTCAGCAGCGTGAGCCGGGTGCCTCATCCTTGTTCACAGGATGTGTGGCTGCTGGTGCGAAACCAAAAATCCACTCTGGGTGGGCAGCAAAGGGCTTGGAAACACCAGCAAATGCCAGAGAGAAGCTGGGTAATTTTATTCCAATTATACTCTTCGTGCCATGATGTCACAGCATAAATTTGTACTTTTGCACGCAGCTCATGCTGGTGTGATGACAGCTCTTAAAATATTGAGTGATTGTGGGCCCGTCAGCATAAAATTATTCTAACATGGTGCCTTTATTAGTGCTTCAATAAATGCCATTCTTCTTGTGTTCTGAGGTGGCATTTGCAAATGAGCTAATTTCTCCGCAGTAAAATAATTGTGTTGCATTTATTTTGCAGGGGGGAAAAACAGTGCTATTACATAAAGGGGGCTTTTTTTCCATCAGAACCGCATACGCCGTAGTTAGTCAAGTTTAAAAAAGAATGCATTAACTAAATGACTAGGTAATTATTTAAATGAACATACTGCTTTAAAAAGCTGTAGATGGGATAAACACCTTTTAAAAAAAAATCCCTTGTTATTACAAAAAGATGTGGCAAATTGGTCACAGGAGTATCCATGCTCCCAGTCGGGGGGGAGAGGGTGTTTGCTGATCGGTGACGAGCATTTTAGGGGTTTGGTATGGGTTTCTTGACTTCATGCCTCACTGGCTTCATTCTCTAGAAACAGTGGGATGGGGAGGGGAGGGGAGGATTGGTATCATTCACATTTTACCCTCCGCCTTTTGCTGCTTGCATCCTCTGGCCTGGAATCCTAGCCTCCTACTGCCTCATCAGTGCAAGGACCCTTCCTTGTGTCATGTGTCCTGTGTCGCTGGAGGGAAGCTGCCCATCCGTAAGCACCCAGGAAGCACCCCGTTCAGGAAAGTGGACTGCAAATCACGCGGGAACCTCTCTCTTCCCACAACTGAGGAGACTGCGTCTCAAGAGGAAGAAATTACTGACTCCCTGCCTAAACTTTTTGGGAATCAGGAGTAAGACACTCGGATGCCACTCGCCTTTCAACTTGCAAACATAAAATGAAGGGACGGAAGGAAATAAAAGTAAGAGGCAACAGGAGGAAAGTGAGCAAGAGCAGGAACAAGAGAGAGGATGAATAAGAAAAAAAGAGAAAAACAGGAGGAAAAAAAGACGGAAAATCAATCCTGAGAAAATTCTCTCAGAGAAACTGCCAGTTCAGAGAAACAGGAAGTTACGTTTTAAGATAAAAGCCAAGCAAATCCCACTGGAAGGGTGTACGGGGAAGTTCGCTCAGGCCACTGTTTCCTAACTGAAATCATGAGGTTCCTTGCTTCCGCACTGCCCTGAAGATCTGAGTTCTTTCCTCCCATAGACGTTGCTCGTCCTTGGGCCTGGCCTGTGAGCTAGACAAAACTAAGAGGGTGTTGAGTTTTAAGAAGAATTTACTTTGGGGACACCTGGGTGGCGCAGTCATTAAGCATCTGCCTTCGGCTCAGGGCGTGATCCCGGCGTTCTGGGATCGAGCCCCACATCAGGCTTCTCCACTGGGAGCCTGCTGCTTTCTCTCCCACTCCCCCTACCTGTGTTCGCTCTCATGCTGGCTGTCTCTCTGTGTCAAATAAATAAATAAAATCTTAAAAAAAAAAAAAAAAGAATTTACTTTGCTCAAAAGAAAGCAAGACATCATAAAAGTTAAAAAAATGGGAAGTAACTAAGGGATCTCTGCCATGCACCGGTTCCCAGGTTAGGGGATTTCTATTGATCCACTCTTTCACTCAACGCCACTCCCTCTGAGGAGTTCTAGGTAGTGCTGCTGAGATTTGTGGAGCAGGGAGAACATTTTCCTCACAACCGGAATGTGGAACCAGCGACGGGAGCAGATTCACACCAGAATGGCAGCTTTTCAACTGCATTGAGGAGTGGGGCTCCCATGGGAGTCTTTGGCAGTTTCCCTAATACTTGACCCCGAGTCATAGCTGGTCGCCAGCAGGAAAACCACAGGGGCAGCTGAGGATGGAGAATGGCATACAGGCAGATGTGGGGAGAAAAGGTCTTGAGCTGGACATGCTCAGTTCCATCACCCAACTCGCCAAGCGGCTCTTTCATCTCTGGGGAGGCAGGGGTGAGGGGCGGGGAGAAGTGAAAAGTGTTCACTCCACAATCTGACAATTTCTCCTCTCTGGGAAGTAGAGTGGAAATCATACCCCTTTTATAGAAGCGTGACAAGTAGAGAAGGTGTTGTCCTATTAAAAAAAAAAGCCCCATGTTACAAATGAGAAACTGAGATCTACAAAAGTTCATATAGGCCGTAAATAGAGCTGAAATTTAATCTGTGATCTGTTTTCAGCACTGACATGCTATCATCCACTACAGTGTGTTATATTTTTAAAAGCAGAAATATGTTTATAGGGAAATAGGAATGAGAAGTCACGCCTCTTAACGACTGAAGGAAAAATTTGTTTACTTTTCAACATCTATGTTTCAGGCAGTCGTAGGCTTACCAAACTATAGACACAGAGTCTGAAGTCTGTTAGAAGTGGGTTCTGTTCCTAACAGACAAAAAACTGCTTCTACCACCACTTTTAGCAGAACTTAACTTTTGTAAAGACCAGTGGTCTTCAGCTGGGGTCCATTTTGCCCACTGCTCCCTCCCCCCTCGGGGGACATTTGGCAATGTCTAGAGACAGACTCCCCCACGACAAAGAATTATCTGGCCAAAGTTATCAATAGTGCCATGGTTGGGAAACCCCAATGCAGAGAAAGTAGGCAGATAACTACAAAGTGGGATTTAAAGGGTCGGGAAGACCCTGAAGTCAATCTTCTCTGGTGAATGCCAAAAACCCCACAACTAGAGAACATTGGGGGTTACACTCTATTATCTTCAAAAAGCTTTACTTAAAATTCTCTCTGTGAATAAATGGAAGCAGATACTGCTTTTAATGTGAGAGCTAGCTGAGAAAAAATGAGGTACCGGAGATGGAAGGAAAGGAGGAAGGAAAAGGCTGTTGCTGGTATTCAGAGAAACAGCACAAGGACTCTGGTTCCTAGAGGACCTGGAAGAACAAGAGAGAGAGATGGGGGAAAGTTGCCTGCTTTATTATTTTGCCCAGGGCCGATCTTAAGTCCAACAACAAAAACAACAATAACACCGCCCAAAAATCTGTCCCAGAGGTTTCCAGAGGACTAAGCTGCATTTATCCAAGAGTTGCAAAGCAGGGTACAATGCTTTGAAATCTGGCTGAGCCGAGTTCGAATCTTGGCAATGCCATATTCTTTACCGTTCGGCCCCCGGAACATCACGTAAACTCCCTGGGCTCTATTTTTCTCATCTTCATAGTTCTGAACTGAATCAGATTAGTGTATGGATTCAAGGAGATACACTAAGACCCTGGTCCAGAGCAGAGGCTCAGCAACTTTGACGGCCTCTATGGCTCTGACATGACAAATTCTAGGGCAACTGACTAAGACCCCTGCCAAGATAATTTTAAATGGCCTTAAATCCTCTATGGAATCAGAGGAGGTAGAAATAAGTAAATAGGTGAAATGAACCCATCCCTGGGCAGGCGTCAGATGTAAAAACACAACATCGTGTGGCATCAAGTCAGTGGTGCTCTCCTCAAAGGCCCACGCGACCCAAGAGAAGCGCGGCAAACAGCGTCAGCAAAGAAGATCATATGACCTTCAGAGCTGAAACTCCACTCAATGGTTTCTAAGTTGAGTTGCTAAAATGGAGCAAAGAAGTTCTCAAAACAAAGGGCAAATTTTAACAGGATCTAGACTAACTGATACTCCTGAATCCATGTCCAGAACACACGTTAATGCTGAGAGCATGGATGTCCCTAGTTGTCTGACCTACATGACACTTCTCCAGGGTGACTCTGATGCCGGGGGCGGGGCTGGGGTGAGACGAAGCTTACCTTACACGCCAGGAGAGGCACAGCTTACCGAACAGGCTCAAATTCAGTCATCGTTCTTCTTCCCTGTGCTTCACCTTACTTTACTGTGAGTAGAAGAGAAGAACCTCAGGAAGGCGTTGTAAAGATTAGTGGGAAGGCCCCTTTTGAGTGACTAAACATTAGATGTCTGCCTTGATGTGTTCTCCGACTTATCTCACTCTACGCCTGGGGCGGCAGGCAAGCTTCTGGACCTTCGCAGCCCTCATTGTTTTCATTTGTAAAATAAAGGAGTTGACACAAAGAACTCCAAGGCCTTGTGATGCAGCAACCTGAAGCATCCCCTTTGAGCTTGTTAGCAGTGACTCCCATCCCACCCAGACCCACAGAATCAGGATCTTTACCAAGTTCCCAGAACAAATCATATGCAGTTTCAGGTTTGAGAAGCATTCCAGTTTCGTATATGAATCCATGAGTTGGTAAGGAAAGCTAGTGAATGGGAGGCCAGACGTTGGCCTTTCTAGAAAAGTTAAAATATATTCCACTGCTCTCTTGGCCCTCATCCCTAGGATTTCCTGCATGTCTTGTATCTGATATCCTCGTTAGGGTTAAGTATCCATTGGTGGCTGAGTCAGCTGGGTTAAGCAAGTAAAGAAACCCGTTTAAGTTATTCCTTTTACTCTTCTATGCTCAAAGCTATATAAGTATGGTGGTAAAATATTCTGCTCTGTGACTCCAACCTGTACCTACTGAGAGAGGTGGCATAGTGTAACACTTACCAGCACTGGCCAAGAAGCCCAACAGACTATCTGAAGTCAGGTCGGCCACTAGCAAGCGGTGTGATTTGGAGTCCTTCAATATCTCAGTCTCCTCATCTGGAAAATGGGAATAAAAAGAACCCATTTAATTAAACAAATAATGTCAATATTTGTAAAATCCTCTGACCAGAGCCCAGCCCGTGGTAAGCACTCCATAAACCCGTGGTTAAAGAAAATCCACCAATATATAAGAAAGGTTCCATTTCCCTATTTTGCTTTTAACCACAAGGAAACCAGCCTTAGCCAACACTCTCTTGCGGTAATATCTTTGATCAAGCGCAAGGCTTTTATAATTAGCATCCAGGCAATAAACTTATTGGAATTTAACTGCTAATTTTTCCTTTCAGATATTATATACATATATATGAATATATGATCTATACAAATAATACGAAAAGTTTACTGTAATACGTGCTATATGCATATTTATTTAACAAGCACAACAGCCTATGAGAGAGCTATGCTCAGCATCCCCGTGTTGCAGATCCCAAAACTAAAAGTGTAAGTGGCTTATGTGAGGTCATAGAGCTGATGGAGCGTGGGGACTTGAAATCAGGCGGGCTGGCTTCAAAATCTGCATTCTTACATACTACACTATAGCATACTATACGCTCGCCACTGAATGCCATGCGCTGCCTCTGTCACAGGGGTTTCATCCTTTCTGGTTTTATTTGATATTTATATCTGTGGTCGTTGTCCTAAATTCAGCTTAAACACTGCATCCCTTAGGAGCAGAGAGGGTTTCTCTCCTTTTCTCTGTGTAAAGCCAACTGAAACAACTAGTGCAGTTGGTTAATCACTTCCTAAATCCTTAGTAATAACAATGACATAATGTATGACCAAATCCCAATGACATCACAGAAAAGAAACCAAAGCCGAAAACATCTTTTCCTTCTGAAGTTCCCCCAAATGAGACTGTTGCATTTATGCTACATTTTTACAAGCTGTTTATATTAGGTTTGTACAAAATATTTGAAAATCCACTTGGATAAATTATCCCAAAAGCTAGTAAATGACCCTTTTATGCCTCTTTGAAAAGACCAGGGCCAGTAGCCAATCTTTACTATCCAAGGGAGAAAAGGAAAAACGACAAAATGACGCTGAAATGGCACCCAGGGCCTCTAAAGTTATAATAGAGATGTTTCCGCTCTTGTTATTCATACTCTGTCATAGGCAAACGGCTTAAAAACAGACAAGGGAGCATTCAGACTTCTCACAAACACAGGTGGGTAGAGCCTCCATCAGCGATGGCTGCAAACGGGAAACTGGGGAGAAGGAGGGAGGCGGGTGTTTGGGGCGCGTGCGCGGTAGGGTGCAAGTGTGCATCCCTGCATGCAGCTGTGCAGAGAGCCTGAGTCCTCGGAGACCCACGTACCCCCCCCCCCCGCCTGCAGCCCCCAGGCCCCCAGTCTCGCTGCCTTCTCTGTGACACGTCGCCCCTCTGAACACACATAGTATTTAGAGCCTGAACTCCCACTTGGCCTAACCACAGACAAACGATCCTGTCCCGTTATCTTCTTCTGGGGGGAAGCCATAGAGCTTAGTTAAAATGCAGCCTGGAGACAAACTTTGCATGTTCAGATTCCAGACCTGCCACTTGCTACCTGTGTGATGCTGACAAGCTCCTTAACCCCCTTTAAGCCTCTGTTCCCCTATTGGTGGAAGAAGGAAAATAGTAGTTTCCAGATCCCGAGGTTACTGTGAAGATCATTCCAGCTAATGTGTGTAAAGTGCTCAGGGAAGTGCCTGGGGTGTGGTAAGCGCTGGATAAATGTGAACTATTTCTGCCTAATTAGGTTGTACATTCCTCCCTTGTACTTCTCTCTATCCTACGCACAGTCAAAGCAGAGCAATTTGCATAAAGTAGGTGCTCAGAAAGTGTTAGAAAGGCGCGTTGTTGCATTTTTTTCAGGCCTTGCTCTCAGGCTCCAGATTTGCAAATCACTGTCAGAGATCCAGGGGCCAGCTGCGTTCCAATCGGTTCGAAACTTTAAAAATACAGATTTCCACCTCCTCCCCTGGAGATTCTAATACCAAAAGTCTAAGAGGAGACCCAGGAAAATTCCTAAAATAAAACCAACTCAACAGTCAAGCAAACTCCCCCTGTACCTGCAGCTGCCTCTCTCAGCAGTCTTATTCCTTCTGCTTTTATGTAAGGAGATGCTGACCGGAAGCCTAACTCAGAGGCGTGAAGGCTAGAAGGGTGGAAAAGAAAATAAGGTCCGGTAATAGGGGGTAGGTGAGTCAGGGAGGGGGAGGCGAGCAAGAAGGCAAAATCTACATCCCATCAGTGAAGCCAAAAACACCCTCCTACTGGAGGCCAAGCCACACAGGGCCCCTGCAGTGGCACTCACCTTGGTTAAAATTGACCTTGACCCCAATGGCCACACTTGGTAAAGAGCAGGGTCAGTGATACTATTAGATCTTACAGAGTGTGGCTTTGCCAGACAATAGCAGGAGCCCTTCCCCAGAAAAATCCTGACTGCATGCCAAACACAAAATAGAAATTCTGGGCAAAGTTCCCAAGTATAACTGGCTCCAACTCTCTTCTCCAGCTTTGGCTCTGACTTCTACTCTATCCCCAATCCCCCCAGGCTGAAGGATCTTTGAAGGGGCAAAATGAAACCAAATACTATCCTTTACCCTTCATCTGGGCATAAAAATTTCAAACAATGCTTCGTGCCCATGTCTGATAGAGCGTTTCTCACTTCCCAATCCCTGACAAGCCTAACTATTCCTTTGCCAAAGGGAACAACTAAGAAAAAAAGTACAAGACATAAAAAAGATATAGTAGTTGAAAAGAAAGGGATCACCATGAGAATTCAGAGCAAATGTCTTCCTATAAAATAATAAATTTACTGCAAGGAGCAAAGAAGGGCTTTAGAACATCTATACTATATGTTTACACCAGAACCCATTTTTATCAAACTATATCAGACACGGAGGTAAAAAGCACAAATAAAAAACTTAATGAAATTAATAAAGGCTGCCTAACAAGTTAGTTATTTAAGAAATTCTAATTTGGGGTGCCTGGGTGGCGCAGTCGTTAAGCCTCTGCCTTCGGCTCAGGGCGCGACCCCAGCGTTCTGGGAAAGAGCCCCACATCAGGCTCCTCCGCTGGGAGCCTTTTTCTTCCTCTCCCACTCCCCCTGCCTGTGTTCCCCTCTCTCGCTGGCTGTCTCTGTCTCTGTCAAATAAATAAAATCTTAAAAAAAAAAGAAGAAAGAAAGAAAGAAAGAAAGAAAGAAAGAAAGAAAGAAAGAAAGAAAAAGGAAAGAAATTCTAATTTATAAAGTAGTTGACCAACTGGAAATTCCCCCCATACTCAGAAAAAGCAGATAAAAAGTTTTAAATGCTTACAGAAAGCTACGCACATGGAAGACAAAGGTATGGGGATTTGATAAAGTTGTAAAGGGAATCTAAGAAGAATAAAATAGGGAGACATCATTGAAGCAATGATGAAAGGAATAATAGAAACTTTTTTCCCTGAAAAGTTGATTTTGAAGATTTAAATATCAGGGGCGCCTGGGTGGCACAGCGGTTAAGCGTCTGCCTTCGGCTCAGGGCGTGATCCCGGCGATATGGGATCCAGCCCCACATCAGGCTCCTCCCCTATGAGCCTGCTTCTTCCTCTCCCACTCCCCCTGCTTGTGTTCCCTCTCTCGCTGGCTGTCTCTATCTCTGTCGAATAAATAAATAAAATCTTTAATAAAAAAAATAAATAAAATAAAAAAAACGAAGATTGAAATATTTTGCAAAAAAAGGGAAATATAATAAAAAGAAACTAACACCTACACATATATCAACAATTTTCTTTCCATTTAAAATATCCCTCTGTTAACTAAACTTATTGTGGTAATCATTTCAAAATTTATGGAAGCCAAGTCATTATGCCACACACCTTTGCTATATGTCAATTACATTTCAATAAAACTAGAGGAAAAAAGAAAACTCTAGAGTGCTTACCAGAACGTGAGATGTTAGGCATTAAAGGCTGCATACTTGTGATAAAAACAAAATTAAATTAAATAAAAATAAAAATAAGTAAAATAACCCCCAAACGTTCTGGCAGGTGGGTGCACAGATACCTATAAACAGCCACGACACACAAGCGCTCACGCACATACAAAGGAACAGAAATCAGACATTTGTCTTCTTTGTGATACGAAATGAAACAATGACCGCAAAGACTACCACCTTTTGAAAAATAGTGACTTCAACTCAAGTTTTTGATCAAACCTAAAAGAAACAAGAGGAAAGGTCATAAATATGCAAGAGATCGGACAATATGCCACTAAGTATCATTAATGAAAGAATGACTCAAAATCGTATTCTAGTTGCCAATAGATGAATTAAAATAAGCCTATTTGATTCAGAATTTCAGTAGACTAAACCTAGTAATAGTTCCAGATATTTTGAGTTTTTCTGAGCACCAAGTTCCCAGGAACCCTGACCTCATTTCAAGCCCCTCGAATATCTGTATCCTAAGAATAATGACAAAAATATATTAATTAAAATAAGTGCTTACTGGGGCGCCTGGGTAGCTCTGCTGGTTAAGAGTCTGACTCTTGATTTCGGCTCAGGTCATGATCTCTGGGTTGTGAGACTGAGCCCCACGTTGGCTCAAGATTCTCTCTCTCCCTCTCCCCTGGCCCCTCCCTGCCTCTTCCCCCCTCTAAAATACATACATACATACTTACTTACTGTTGTTAGACATATTATATTCATTATCCCAAATCTTTGCAATCACCCTGCAGTAGATCCCATTTTCTGCTCTTCAGAGATTAAAAAAAAAAAAAAAAAAATCAACCTTAGGGAGATTACATGATTTTCCAAATACATGCCATTACTAAGTGACAGGGTTAGTGTTCAATTACAAATGCTTGCTTCCAAAACTCAAGCATTTTCTACGGTCCTATTCTACCTCCCCAGGAACCACAAGTCTATCAGTTGGGAGTGGGGATGCCTGTGAATTGGCTTTGGTGAGACAGAGGAAGGAAATGCAAGGGACTGAATGCTACTCCTCAGGACACACTGCCCTCCCAGTATCCATGCATGACCATATGCATGACCATGTGCATGGGGCATTGGGGGGTGGGGCAGCGGGGAAGCCTTTGTGATATAGGCATGACTACGTGGTTAAACTCGATCTCTAAGTCAACTGAAACCCAGTCACCCAAAGTCTCCACTTTAAGTCACATGGTTGGTCTTTCTGGTGTGGCCAGTCCTACCTGAAATCTAGCAGGTGTGGTCCTCTCCATCTTAAGATCCAGTGTGACCAGTTGTGGCCTAAGCAAAGATAGTCTATTAGGTATGACACAGAGTACATCCTAAAAGTCCCTCCTTTCTTTGATTCCTAATTACATGAGCCAAAACATGTCCTTACTGAGTTTGGTTTTTTGACGCTGCTGAAAGCATCCCAACTTCTCATTGTCTTGTATTTTACTTTCTGTGTGTGCAATTATTCTCTAATTACTCCAATAACAATAAAGGCAGATTAAGATAAAGATGACAAAACATACTTTATTCTATTTGAAAATATTCCAGGGGTACCTGGGTGGCTCAGTCAGTTGAGTATCTGACTCTTGATCTCAGCTCAGGTCTTGATTTCAGAGTCATGAGCTCATGTCCTGCATTGGGTTCCATGTTGGGTGTGGAGTCTACATTAAAAAAAAAAAAAAATCCATGCTTTCCATTTTTTCCAAATTTTATTCTGCAGTATAGGGTATACTGCTCAGAATCCCTAATGTACTTCCAAAGCAGAGAAAGAATAGAGACAAGAATAATTAGACTATAAATATGAAGCAATACGGGAAATGACTTATCTTTTTGTTCATTTGACAAATGAGGAGATCCAGGCTCAGAGCAGGAAGCATCCAAGGTCGCATAGCTCCTGATTCACAAAACTTGAACCATAACTGAATTCTACTGATGTGACCTCTCAGTAATTTCCCACTCTGTATACATGACTCTCTTGTCACAATGTGCATCTAACTTGCTTCAGACCTTTGATATCTGTATAGTGGTTAGAAATGTGGATTCTGCAAGACTTCACTATGCGTGAATCCTGGTTTCACCACTTACAGTTACGCATACTGGAGACGGTCACTTAACCTCTCTATAGCAGTGTCCTCATTTGTAATATGTAATAAGATAATAATATGTATCTCACAGTGATGCTATCAGAGTTAAATAAGCTTGTATAGGTAGAGGACCTAAAACCATGCTAGTCATGTGTGAATGGGCTAAGTTGTCATTAATCTTAATCCAAGGGCTCTGTACAATAAAAAATATATGTAATCGCAAACATTATAAGGAAGCTTTGTTACCTATCTCTTTCAACCATTACTTCTCATCTCAGGAGAGAAATCTTGAAGTCTCCCACTTTCCGGGACCCCCAGGCATGTTGCAGGAGTCCTGAGAGCCATATTCTCCCTTCCACACATATCTTTAATAAGGGGGGGGGATACCAAAATAAAAAACGATAAGAATACGGAATGGGTACAAGGAGGTGATCAGTAGAGTACCTGGCTCATTGTGGAGGCTCAATAAATTAGTATCTCCCTCCGACTCCATCAGCATTTTCCTGAATGAGGCTTGACATGCTTTCCAGAGAACTTTCTCTCTACTCATTTAGTTCTTAATGAGCTGGAAGCTACGTAAGCCAGAAGTCAACCTTGCTCATGTGAAAATTGGGAATGCACAAGTTCTGGTAATGACAGCCAGGGCTACTCTCCATCAAAGCATCATTCATTTCGGTTAAGACACCAGGTCACAAGGACACCTGGGAATTTGTAGAAAGCCCTGGCTGGACAGCAGGTAAAGCCATTGTTGGCAATTAACACTTTGCATGAATTAGTGTATTTTTCCTACACTAGTTCTTTTTCTCTAATGCTTCTTCCTAGTGTCCTGGGCATGGGACAAAGAAGTTACAAGAATAGGGACACCTGGGTGGCTCAGTCGATTGAGCATCTGCCTTTGGCTCAGGTCATGATGCCAGGGTTCTGGGATGGAGCCCCGCGTCGGACTCCCTGCTCAGCAGAGAATCGGTTTCTCTCTCTCAGAAGGAACATTTGCTTGTGCTCCTTCCCTTTCTCTCTCTCACTCAAATAAATAAAATCCTTAAAAAAAAAGAAGTTGCAAGAATACAAAGTATCATAAATATATTGAAAAACTCTAGAGTGTATACAGCAGCTCCTGAGTAAGACAGAGGGCAAGAGGGGAAGGCTGAGGGGAGGGGACAGCGCATCCCACAACCTAAGTGGCAAAGGAAACATCAGACATTTCAATTACATCTCAATAAAACTAGAACTTCCACAGATCCTTGGGGGAAGGGCTGCTCTCACTCCTCAGTCTCATTTAAGGCTGCATGAAATCATTTCTCAAATGGCCCCTGAGTTCTGTCCAGAACATTCTGCTGCTCTCCAGATGCTTGGCTCTAGCGCTCGTCTGTGCTCTGGAGCCTTCTTGATTCACTTCGTCTCTTCTCATTGTTCTTTGAGACTTGTCTCCAGAGAACTCCACTCCAGAACAGCAGGGCTTTCTTGCTCATCATCCTGAAACATTGTTATGCATTGACAGGCAGACTGCAACTCTGCTGAGCTGACCTGATGGAGTGAAAAAATAAAAATGTGCTCCACGCCCTTCACTCCTCTCTTCATGGGAGAGCAGTGACATCTGCTAAGTATGCTTCTTGCATTTAAATTGGTTTGCGAACTAGTCCTTCCAATCAGCTTTGCCCATGGAGAAAGGGCACCAGGATTAGAGATAGAGTCCTCAACTCTTACGGATCCAACATTGGCCATCTCCCCCTGGGAAAGCCACAGACGCTCAGACCCTCTGTCTGTAAAATGGTGATAATTACACCTACATCTCAGGATAATCGTGAGGATTAAATGAGATAATGTTTATAGTGTAATTTGGGAACTGCGTTGGCATTTAATATATATATAAACAATATATATGCATATAAAATAAAAACATTTTAGCCAACACAAAGGTCAATTTTGCTGCCATGGAAAGAATCTTCTTAGAACAGCAACTCCTGTTGTGTAGACAGCATCATCCCCACCCAATGGTTGTAGCACGGATGGTCTCTGGGCTCCCGTTGGGCAAATCCTATGGCAAATCCAATTCTTTCTCCCGGGAATTAAGAAGCAGAGCACAGAAACCAATTCGTTTAATCGTAGGAAGCTGAGCGGAGAGGTCATAAAAATATGGGGACCAAGGTCACTATGGTGGATAAACAGATGAGTGAGCAGAAAAGGCAGCAGGTAGAAAGAGAGGAGATCAAAACAGAAGCAAAAAGAGAAGCAGAACTGAATGATATACGTAAAGAGAGGAGGGAGAAATCATACAGCCCATCTCTAGGACCTGAATCTATATAGAGAATATACATTAAGCTTCTTTAAGGAGAGTTTCCAGTGCAATCAAACAAATCCCAGGGTAGACACTGAGACGAAGTCTGAGTCACACACATAGGGAGGAAGACTGAGCGAGAGAGGCACCTACAACCATATAAACAGAGGCGCAACCTCTGGTCCTCTAGCCTCCGTGCTGGGGTGGACTGGTATCCCTTTGCCACGACAGATAAACAGATCAGTGTTGCCGGAGGAGCCGTGAGAGCAGAAATCAAACTGGGTGAAGGAAAGTGGGCTATTTTGGGAGTGCACCCAAAAAATCAAAAATAGGAACCTCAGTCAAGACCCACAGGCATTGCAATCTAAATGCATCACACATATTCCTCCCCTTACAATCATCACTCTCCAAAGAGAAGCCTTGGGCTCAAAGCCTCAGCCTCTCATACAGAGGCAGACGAGTCTCAAGAGCTTTAGGGGGAAATACATCAATCAAGGCATTCTTTGGTAAATGTGAGGAACATGAAGATGTTGGTGAGGCTGGTGGCCTGTTATTACCATCAGTGGTAATATATGCTTCTACAGAAGTGCTCAGATTAGGGGAATTTTATAAAAACAGCACCGTATTATTATATATTATAATGAGGAAGGAAGTGTGGGGGGGGGAGCAATTTTTAGAAAGTAGGATGACAAAGAGACTAAATATTTTCCTATGGGATGCCAAAAGGAACAAAATTGATCAGAAATTGGTGAAAGGGGGATGGCAATGAAAGGAAGATCCCGTGCGTTCCCGGTTCTGCCATTTTCTAGCTAGGTGACCATGAGCAAACTACATCACTGCCCTGTGCCTTGTTTTCCTCATGCGTAAAATGGGGGTAATGATGATAAAAGATTTACCTCCTAGGGTTGTTTCGGCAATTAGATGAGAATTGTGTTAGCACCTGGCACCTAGCACCCCCTCAGTACATTCAGCTGTGATTGTTGGCTTGAGCTAGGCTTTCCCTGAAAATGGCAAGGAGACTAGGATTTGCATACAAGTGGTTTATTTGGGAGGTGATCTCAGCAAGCACTGGTAGGGGACGGCAGAAGTGAGATAGAAAAGGTAAGAAAGCCAAAACAGGGAGCCTTAATGAGCAGTTATCACGGTGGGCAACTGTGCTTCAATTGTAACAACAGGCCAAGTGCCTCTCTGTCATGGCGTTTCAGACAATGGGAAAGGGAGACATATGGGGGCACAGGGGCCATCTTGTTATGCCAGAACTGTCGCTACAACGGGGCACAGACCAACCTGCCTTTGATGAACCCTGGCTACCATTTTTATTGGGAGAATTGAAATAGCTAAAACTATAGCTTTTGGGTTTGAAATTATGATGAATAAAAATTCCAAGCAACCTAGTTGTTTCGGTGAAGCATGTACACCTAGTGGGAAGGAAATCGCTGAATTCCCAAAAGGAAATGAATATCCTTTAACTTTCTAAACACATTGAAGCAAGGGCTTAGTGAATGTAACCTGAGGCTCCCCATGGCTTTTACCCAGGCTTTGAGGACCATGGGCTACCCTAATATTTAATAACCCATATTTCATTGGACCTCCATCTCCCCTTTCAAACTTTTGTTCTATTTTTTCATCCTATTATTTCTGGATGAGAGTTCTCGCATTTGTATCTGAATCTGTCGGTTGACAACTCAAACCTACTACAGAGCACCTCCCTTCTGACAAGGTGGCTCTTTTCAACTGTAAAAACATTGATGTCTCTTGCACAGTAACTGTCTCCAGATGCTCCCAAATGTCTTTTCTCCAGCCTCCATACAGGACTGCATTCTCCGCATACCCTATTCTATAAAACCCTGTTGTGTTCTGGCAGCTCTGCAATAAACACCCTTGTCCCTGCTCTGTGTCTCTCTCCACTGCCTGACACTAAAGCAAAAAAGCCTGTGTCCTTAGGTCTCACAGAGTCTCCCTTTCTAAGCCGCTTCTTCAGCTTTCCACCACAAACACGTTATACGCAGGAACCAGGCACGTAGACCCCTAATGGGCCCACTGTAGCCTGTAGGACCCCACAGGACTCCTTTCCTCACTTCCTCCCCAACACCTTTCCTTCTACTCTTCTCTCACTCATCTCCACCCACATTGGCCTCCTGGATGTTTCTAGAAAACACGGGAAGCTTTTTCCAGCTTTAGTAACTTCATGCTCTCTCTTCCCTCTGCCTGGAACATCCCAAAAAGTTGACTCCTTCCTGCCGTCAGATTCCAGCTTAAACGCCATCCTGATCATTGGTGTGAAAGCATCTGCTGTCTGCTCAGCACCAAACCACCACGCCCACCTAAGACTAAGAACTACATTTCCCAGGATCCCCTTTCCTGTAGGCTTCTGCTTTAGGCTTCTCCACAGAAAGGAATTTGAGCAAGATTTAGGAGACAAAGGTCCTTATTCTTGAAAGGCTGGGAGAGTCCGCCTCCCTTCACAGCTCAGGAAGACCAGCTTCAAGAGCAGTCTTGTGGTGCTTCTTGAACTTTGCTTTGAATTCCAAATGGGCCAGTGACGGCTTCACTGACTCCCAGTCTGAAGCTTTCCAGACCTTCACTCTCCAGTTCTTCCCACGTTCACTTGACTCCTTATTCCTGCAATGCTTGAATTGCCTCTGTTTTCCCGCAGGGAAACCAAGCTGATCCCCCACCTCTCTGAAGTAGCCCCCAGTCATTTGCTCTGTCACCCCTGCCCTTAATTCTCTCCCTAGCACATCTCATTGATATCTTACTTGTTCACTTGTTTGTTTGCTCTCTGCCCCCGTTGCTGCCTGGCCCCTAGGCTACACGGCGCGAATGGGAACTTTGGCCGTTTTGTTCACTGCTGTATCTCCCTTGCATGGCTTATAATAAAATCCAATCTTCGAATAGAAGTTTTAATAGCTTCATAATTATAGAACTGGTAAGATAGGAGTATAGGAGTAAGAAGGATATTATTACCTGAGAATCCCAATAAATACATTCATATACAGAGTGGAAACCACCATGATTTTTACTTCCTTTGCAAAGGGAGTACCAATGCAATAATTGAGCACCGACTATAGACATGTCAGGAACTGTGCTAGGCACTTTTACATTAATTATCTCTTTTACTTTCTTATAAAATAGTTTCTGCAGCACAGGTACCGAAGTTAATATAGGATTCAATAAGCTGCTCAGTAAACTCAGACTAGACGCATCTGTCTTATATTTCAAGACCTTAACTTGGCCTTGGTCCTGTTCTCTCTAGCCAGAACACGATAGCAGGCCTGGGAAGGAGAAATGGACTATTAAAATTCCCCAGGGTAAGGAGAGGATCACAGTTTGCTCAGAGAGCAGCGCAGAGTCCAACACTTCAGGTGAGAATTTGTATGTATGCTGCCACCTCACCTTAAAACCCCGGGAATTTTTGGTTGGACATCTACCAAAACTGGAGTGAAAGAGTAAAACCCTACCGTGACGACGTACGTGAGTTAAGTGATAAAGGTCCACCTCATTTGTAAATGGCTCTCTTCTGATGAGCCCTTCTGCATATTTTAATCACTGACTTCTAATGGACGGTGGGTAAGAATGCAATGCTCACCCACTGTGGTTTTCTGCTCCTTCCCAGGCACATGGAACTTTCCAGGCCTCATGCAGGTAAATGGAGTCATATGATTAGTTGGCAAATGAAAGAAATTTGTGCCACTTGTGGTCAAGGCACTGAAGAGCAGGTAGGAGTGCTCTATGCTCTCTCTCTCCCTCTCACAGAGACCCTAGAAACCATGGTTTTTTGGTGTGTGTGTGTGTGTGTGTGTGTGTGTTTTAAGATTTTATTTATTTACTTGAGAAAGAGAGAGGACAAGCAGGGGGAAGGGCAGAGAGGGACAAGTAGACTCCCCACTGAGTGGGGAGCCCAACACTGGGCTCGATCCCAGGACCCTGAGATCATGACCCAAGCCGAAGTCAGATGCTTAACCAACTGAGCCACCCAGGTCCCTGGAAACCATGTTTTTGTGGTGGCAGCAACACAAGATGGTGGGCTCCTTTAGCCTGGATCTGAATAACTGCTTGGAGCAAAGCCTTCTACCGTAGACGCACCGTAGGACACTCATGAAGGATACATTGAATGGATGAAAATGAAATCCTTTTTCTGTTAAGGTACTAAGATGTGGGGACTGATTTGTTACTACAGCATAACTTAACCTGTCCTGACTGCTAACAACTCCAAAATGTTCTTCCCTCATAACGATTTCTACTGAGAAGTGAGTAACAGTGAGATTCCGGGGAATGATTTGGAAGGACACCGTGCTTTTCTGTCAGGTATACAAAAGTATTTTGTACAGACTGTCTCTTTTATGCATATAGCATTTCTGTGATAAAAACTAGAATGATCATTTCCATGTGAAAACTAAGGCAAAAAGCAGTGAATTGATTATCCATGGATAACCGCAGTTCATTGGAAAGAGCTAAAAAGAAAAATCCATACGGACTTATTCCCAGCTTCAGGCCTTTTTCATTCACAAAACAATCTCTTGGGCTTTTCTGGGCTAGCATCCATTTCTTGCCTCTTATAAAGCCCCTTACCAGAATACCACAGTGTTAAAAGAATGGGGAAAAAAAGTATAATGGCTTTTTGGATGTAAGACCTGAAGTAATTGTATTGTATGGTATGTCTGTGGCCTTAATGTAAATTTTTTTCTTTTGATTCCTTCCCATTCTGCTAATAGCATGCCCTCCAGAGTAATCAAGTTACCCAGCCAACTAAGCTCTTGCATTACTAAAGAGTATTACCCGAGAACAGCATGCAACCACTAAAGCTTTTTCCCCCATCCTGTGAAAAATGTAACACTGGCTAAAAAGGAAAGCCATTCTTGGAACCAGTTTGGAGTTTTGCTGGGTTTTTTCCTTCCCCTCAGCTCATACTAACAATTTAAAGGCTGAATAAGAGTCAAGGATTATATTCAATTCATTGTCAACACTAACTATTCGACTTATTGCCTTTCAGAATAGACATAGAGTGTATTCAGAATATAGAAATAATATAGATGGATTTAAAATTTCCAATAGGAGGCTCTTTTAAAAATAAAATCAAATGGATTTTTTAAAAGTTTCAATAAAAGTAAATAATAAGTAATAAGAGGGTTGAATAAACTTATTTTTAATAATTATCCTGTTCAATCCATGAGCTTTTTTGATTCGTCTTATATGGAATAGATTCACTCAAATAATAATAAAGATGACTGGCTTTTTAAGAAATCATTAACTATTATTTCCTCTTAGTATTTGTTCACTCTACCCAGTCTAACTCAAGAAGCAAAGCAGGCAGAACTCTCAGTGAGGAGAAGCCCCTATGAGACAGAATTTGTATACCTCGTCCATGCTGTATACATAGTCTGTGTAGGAAACGTGCAGCTGGACCTCAGAAAAATAGTCCATTTGATGCCATTACTTCATTTGCTGTAATTAACATGGACTCTCTCACCTCACAGATGATTTCTGTTCCCTTCTGTCTGTCTCATTTCTGTGTCTTCCCATCTCCTGACTTAGGCTTCATCTCCTACTTATTGACTGATGCTTGTCTTTTGAACTTGATTGTGTCAGGCAGTTTTTGTTTCATTGTTTCTTTCACTTTTCGTTTTTTGTTTACTCTCAGATCCATTTCTCTTGCGTCCCCCGCTCTGCTGTATTTCCAAGCTTCCTTGACAACTGACTTTGACCTTTGTCCAGCAGGATAGACTCCAGTAGGAGATTAAAGATGGGAGAAGCCAGGTAATGTTTCTCTCCGCCCCCACCCTCCCCTCTCCTCTCCTCTTCTCCTATCCCCTCTCTCTCCCACCTCCTCCTCCTCTCTACCCTGCCACTTCGAATAGAATTTCTGGAAGGGGTTGCATCTCTATGGTGAGTTCTAGATACCAATAATAAATTCTAGTCTCTACAATCCTCATACTATTTTCTAGAACTTTAATTGTTTCACCTCCCCCATTTAGACTTATCATTGAATCTAGAATTGTTTTGCTTTTGTTTTTGTTTTTCTGTCTACAATATGGTGTAGGGTAGAAGTAATATTCTTTTTCTAAATACATGTATCTGATTGACTCAGCACCATTTATTGAAAAGATGATTCTTTCCCCCATAGAGCTCCAGTATAATCTTTATCATCAATCAAGTGACCTTATAAGGGTGGGTCGCTTTTGGACTCTGTTGTTTCACTGACTAGGCTACCTTTACATCAATATCATACTATCTTAATTATAACAGCTTTATGATAAATCTTGATATCTTGTAGTATAGGCTCTGAAACTTTGTTCCTCTCCTTCAAAATCATCTTAGCTAATTTTACCCCTTTGCATTTTCATATGCATTTTAGAATCAGCATGCCACTTTCTAGGAGAGATAGATGAGAGAGAGCAAGGGAGAGAGATGACTGATAATAAATAAACCAATCCGCCTGGAATTGCATTGTTTCTATAAATCCATATGGGAAATGCTAATGTCTTTTTAATATTGAGCCTTCCAATATGCGAACATGGGTTTGGTCCATTATTTTGGTCTTCTTTCACATCTTTTAATAGATTGGAATAGGGTTATTTAATTTTCAGTGTAGAGGATTCTCACATTTCCATTGTGTTTATTCTCAGGCATGTCATATTATTCGATGTTTTTAAGATTTTATTTCCTAATTGTTTTGCTAATATATAGAAAAACAATTGATATTTGTATATTGACATTTTATTCAGTGTTTCACTAAGTTCTTTTTTTTTTTTTTAAGATTTTATTTATTTATTCAACAGAGATAGAGACAGCCAGCGAGAGAGGGAACAGAAGCAGGGGGAGTGGGAGAGGAAGAAGCAGGCTCATAGCAGAAGAGCCTGATGTGGGGCTCGATCCCAGATCGCCGGGATCACGCCCTGAGCCGAAGGCAGACGCCCAACCGCTGTGCCACCCAGGCGCCCCCACTAAGTTCATTTTTTAACTCTTTGTAAATTCTTTTGGATTTTCGGTGTTCATGTGTCATCAGCGAACAATGAAATTTTATCTCACCATTTTCAATTCTTACATATTTTATTTCTTTTCCTTGCCCACTTTCAGGAGCTAGGACCCTGTGTTGTTCCTGATAGAAGAGGGAAAGCCTTCAACATCTCACCATTAAGTATGAGGTTGACGATAGGTATTTTATAGAATACTCATCTTAATCGATTTGGACTGCTCTGCCAAAATACCAAAGAATGGGTCGCTTATAAACAACAGAAATTTATTTCTTATGGTTCTGGACGCTAGAAGTCCAAATTCAGGATGGTCAGGTTCTGATGAAGCGCCTCTCGTGGGTTACAGACTGCCAACTTCTCACTGTGTTCTCACATGGTAGAAGGCTCTCGGGCCTTTCCTATACAGACTTTAATCCCTTTTGAAATTCCTCATTTCCTAATAACAATCACATTAGGCATTAAGATTTCAAAATATGAATTTGGGGTGCCCACAAACATTCAGTATGTAGCAATACTCTTCATCAGGCTAAGAATGTTTTCCTTTATTATTTGTTTGCTAGTTGCTATTAAGCATTTCTATCATGAACCATTTTTTTATTTTGTCACATGCTTTTCCCACCTGTATTGAGATAACTATATGATTTTCTTCTTTATTTGGTTAGTTTTTAATTTTAATTGTTTTCAAATGTTAAATTAATCTTTTGTTTCCTGGATAAACAACTTGGTTGTGATGTGTTAACATTTCCATACGTCACTGGACTTGCTATTTAAATATTTTTGCTTAGGGAATTTGCATCTATGTTCAAGACATTGACTTATAATTTGTATATGTTTTGCGTCTTTGTCCAACTAGGTATCAGTATTATACGTTACATACATGAGGGAGGTGTTTCCTCTTTTTCAACTTTTAGAAAAGTTTGTCTAAACGTTGTTTATTTATTTCTTCCTTAAATATTTGGAAGAATTTAAAAGTGATGCCATCTAGGCCTGGAGAATTATTTGTGAAGAGTGTTTATCTGTGGATTCAGTTTCCTTAATTGATATAAAACTTTTCTTTTTTTTAAAGATTTTATTTATTTATTTGAGATAGAGGGAGAGTGAGAGTGAGAGAGAGTACAAGCTGGGGGACAGAGCAAAAGGTAGAAGCAGGCTCCCCACTGAGCAGGGAGCCTGACACGGGGCTTGATCCCATGACTCTGGGAACATGACTTGAGCCCTAGGCAGATGCTTAACTGATTGAGCCACCCAGGCGCCCCAAAACTTTTCAAATATTCTATCTTTTCTTGAATTGGTTTGGTAAAGTGTAGTTTTCTATAAATTTAACTATTTAACCTGAATTTTTACATATATTGGGATAAACTTGTTTATAATACCCTGTTATGAGTTTTTAATGAATGCATGATCTGTAGTAATGTCCCTTTTTTTACTCTTAATATTGGTAACTGGTATTTCTCTCTTTTTTCTTTATCTGTTTTGCCATTGGATTATTAATTTTTTTTAAGTATTTTTAAAGAATCAAATTTTATTTTGTTGATATTTTCTATTATACATACGTAGTTTATTTTATCAATTTCCTCTCTTTTTAAAATTTTCTCCTTTCTACTATCTTTGGTTTTAATTCACTGTTTGTATTCTAACACTTTCATATGGATGCTCAGATCATTGACTTTCCAGCCTCTCTTCTTGTCTAATACATACGTTGAAAACTCTCATTTCCTTTCTATTCATGGCTTTAGCTGTGTCCCTCATGTTTCAGTATGTGATGCTCTTATTAACAATCAGCTTTAAATATTCTCCAATTTACATTGTAATAACTTTTTCACCTTTGGTTCATTTCAAAAGAAAACTGCTTCATTTCCAAATATCTGAGGATTTTCAAGATATCTTTCTATTATTAATTTTTATCAAAATTCTTTTGTGACTAGAGAACATACTCTTAATTTTAGTCATTTGTTATTGAGACTTGCTTTCTGACCCATATGGCTTTCTGTAGTCAATTTTGGATAATGTTCTGTCTGCACCCGAAAAGAGGTATATTCGGAAGTGTAATGTTCTATATTTGCTAATTGGGCCAAATTAGAAAATCAGGTTTTCATGTTGTCTTTCTTCTTACTCACTTTTGTTTAAAAAGATTTTATTTATTTATTTATTTATTTATTTATTTATTTATTTATTTATTTATTTATTTATTTGATAGAGTGAGAGAGCTCAAGCAGGGGGAGTGGCAGAGGGAGAGGGAGGAGCAGGCTACCCACCGAGCAGGGAACCTAATGTAGAGCTCTATCCCAGGACCCCAGGATCATGACCTGAGCCGAAGGCAGACGCTTCAACGACTGAGTCACCCAGGCGCCCCTTCTTACTGATTTTTTGTGTCCATATTGTGTCAGTTAAAATCTTTTAACGTGATAGTGGACTTGTATATTTTTCATTCTAATTTTGTCAATTTTGCTTCATACATTTTCAGGTGTTGTTATTTGATACATACCAACTTGGAATTATTATAGCTTTCTGATGCATTGACTTTTTTATCACTGTATGTTGCTCTTTTTTTCTAATGATACTTACTCATTGAAGTACACTTGACCTGTTACTAGATGTGCCAATACTAGTAGTACAGCCCACCAGTATCTTTTGGTCAGTGTTTGCCCAGTGTGCTTCCTCTATACTTTCATCCTTTCTGTGTCATATATTAAAATCGTATAAAACATATTTTGATTTGTTTTTGACCCAATCTGACTATGACAGTATTTTAACTGGAGTATTTGCTCCATTTCTATTAAAGGTAATTACTGAAATATTTCTGCTTAAATCTCTCTTATTTGTTTCCTATTTGTCCAAACTACTCTTAATTTTGTCTTCTCCTTGCTTTCTTTTGGATTTATCAAGTAGCTTTTAGTATTCAATTTTTCCCCTTTGTTAGCTTTTAGTTATGCCTCCTTTTATGGTTCTTTTAATGATTACCCTAATTTTCTCTCCTGCTTTATCTAATCTCCTGTTAAATCAATCTATTGAGTTCTTAATTTCAGTTCATAAATTTTGCAGTTATAGAATTCCCTCTGTGTTATTTTTTATAGGTTGTAATTCTCTGGTGAAATTCTCCATCCACCTCTTTCTAAAGATATTAATGTCAGTACCTGGATTACCTATGGGTCTATATCTTTTCTGTTTTCCCTCTTGATTTTCAGTAAGGAGTCCTCTTGGCATATCAGATAATTTTTTTGGAATGCCAGACATAACGTATTTTTAAAATGTAGAAGTTTTAAGTGATGTTTTCTTTCTTTAGAGATAATTTGCTATTTTTCAGACAAGCAGCTGGATGAGGGGTTGATCATCTTTATCCAATCAGAGATTGAGATGATTTGAGATTTGGTGTCAGTTTTGGAAGATCTAGTCTGTTTTCAGTTTATCTTTATTCCCAGGGTTTAGCCCTCAGGAGACTCAATTTAAAGCCTGGGGCATTTTTCAGAGTTCCTCGTTTTGAAGAGCAATGAATTCCAATTCTTGTCTTCTGAGAACCATGAAACTGTCAAAAGCTCTGTGCCTCTTCTGCTTGAGTTTATGGTTTATGCATCCCTCCAGATAGAATTCATGTTTGTTTGTTTTCTAGATGGGCCTGACAGTCCTCACAACCTGGAATTTCTCTACTGATGAGTTTTTCCAATTATATTGGTGACTGTGCCCTTTTTTTTCAAGTTCTCCAAGAAGACTTTATTTTTCTTGCCAAAAGAAAAACAGGCAAGTCTCCTTCTGAAGGACATATATTTTTCCAAGGTACCAAATGAGAGTGTTGTCTTCAACCTTATGTGAAAGGTGCTGATCTGCCCTCCCACTCTCCTTGGGTTACGGGCCTTATCTCCTATTTCCCACATGTAGAACTCCAGAACCTAGGGCCTCACTTACAGAGGTCAGCAGAGGTCATCAGGGCAAATACGAGCTCCAGTTCTCCCCCTATTTCTTTTCCTTCTCCCTGACCCCAAACTCTGATTATTTCACATACTGTAACCCCAGCTCAGGCAGACATCATTTAAAAAAAAGAAAAAGGTGGGGCACCTGAGTGGTACGGTTGGTTAAGCATCTGACTCTTGATTTCGGCTCAGGTTGTGATCTCAGGTTTGTGAGATCGAGCCCCACATCAGGCTCCGCACTCAGTGTGGAGCCTGCTAGATGTTCTCACTCCCTCTCCCTCTGTCCCTTCCACTTGTGCATGTACTCTCTCTCTAAAATAAATAAGTAAATCTTTTTAAAAAAGAAAAGAAAAAACAAAGGACATATTAAGGCATTAGATCAAGCATTTTTTGCGTCGTCTACTGCGGAATGGACTAATACACACCAATTATTGATACCAGTTACAGGAAAGGGAAGAGAAGGGCAGTAGAGAGAAAGATTAATAAGTGTTTATGTTGTCTTGTTTTTTTTATATACATTTTATAAATTTGGGAGAGAAAATTCATGAGACTTTTGCTAAATAACTGTAATATAGAAAAAAAACAGTTTTGAAAATATTTATACAATCCATTAACTTCCCTAGGTACTTGCATCCTTGAAGTAAGCTGAGCTACCAGAAAGTAACATACTTGGTACACATTAGGGTATCCCCGAGAGAGGAATGTTTACCTTCAGCTTTTATCAAATGCCATCATATAGTCAAGCCATATGAAATTTAGTGTTTTATAAGTTATAAAAATGTAGTTGAGGTCAGTGTTTATTACATCATTCACTGCCCTCGAGGAATTATGTGATGGCTTAGAGCCAAATTCACACGCCAGCAATGGCAACAAGGTTTGAGCCTTATGAGGTGTATAATTATGCTCTTCTTTTTATCTGATCCTGATAGTTTATTTCTTTTGGGTTTGCTGTGTTACAAGCTGCCTCGAATCTTCAAAGGGAAAAAAAGGCAAATAGATTTTTTTAAAAATGCACATTGGGCAGAAGAGAATTCTGGATTTCAAAGCTAAATTTTCTAAAATACTATCAAACTGAGAAATAATGATTGAACCATTCTTCCTATGAGTCTCTGGGTTGCAGAGAGTGACCAGAAAATTAAAAAATATATATATTGATAAGGTTTTTAATAAAAGATATAACTCCATATAGTTGAGAATTCTGTATAAGTGAGGACATGTTATGACTAAATCCATATTAATTAAACTTGGGTTTGGAAACAAAATTATAATTGATGTCCTCTTTTAAAATAAAGTCAACATAGTCTCAGATACAAAAGGTAGATCACCTGCACCATTGCATTTGTCTGATCTGCCATTCAATTTTGTATTAAGATTTTTATTTATTGAATAAAAGATTAAAAGCAAATTATCAGAATAAAAATTTATATAGACCAGAATGAGCATTAATTGAATTCCTTGAAATTTTTCCTTTCTTCTTAATGAACTTTGAAATTGAACCTCAAGGGAAGTCAAAATCACAAACAGGTGGAGACATTATTTTCTTTTTTACCATAATTGATTTTATATTTCATATAAACAATTGGGAAGCAAAATTGGTGCATTAAGTACTGTGAATCCTGATTACAACTCCTGGGTTTGAACAGCAGCTTCACCACCCACTGTATGGGGGTAATTTCATGCTGTTTACTCAACCTTTCCACGCCTCTGTTTCTTCAGCTTAAAATGGAGATACTGACAGTATCAATATCCTAGGATTGCTGAAAGAAGTTAAAAAGTTAAGGAGCACATAGGTGGCTCAGTCGGTTAAGCATCCAACTCTTGATTTTTGGCTCAGGTCATGATCACAGGGTCCTGAGACTGAGACCCTCATGGGGCTCCAAGCTCAGCAGGAAGTCTGCTGGAGAGTCTCTTCCTCTCCCTCTGCCCCTCCCCTGCTCACATTCATGAGTTCTCTCTCTCTCTAATAAATAAAATTCAAAAAGTTAAAAAGTTAAATATTTGTATAGCATTTAATACAACTCCTGATACTTAGCGAGCCCAAAATAACTATTAGCTATTACAATTTTTTTCTATCAAAAAGTATAGATCATTAAATATCACATCAGTGATCTCTGAAACATTTTTCTTCCTCCTGTTAAATTAACCTATAACCTTTACCTTAATGACAACGTTTGACTGAAATACCTAGGAGTAAGGTCAAAATTTAATACGGACTTCCTTTTAAGGTGGTACAAAAAGTCGGTAGATATGGAAATAGTATGAAGAAGACAGTTTGTAGACAACTGCCAATTCGGAATTAGATACAAACTTGGACAGATCATGTAACTTGATTGTGCCTGGATTTTTTTCATCTGAAAAACAGCTGTAATCAAAGTCTGCTTTTTCTACCTCACAGGATTACGGTAAAGTAATATAGACACACACACACACACACACACACACACACACACACACTACCTTTGAAAAGATTGTTCTGATTCTACTCTAAGGGGAAGAACAATAGCACTTCTATTAATTCTGCAGGATGCGTCATCTACGTTATTTTACTGAAACTGCTCTGAGACCCTATCAGGTAAACACTATTATCCCCAATTTGCAGACCAGAAAACAGAGGCTCAGAAGGTTTAGGCAGTTTGTCCACACCTACACGGTCATTAATCGGCAGCACAGAATTTCAAAGTGCCTCCATTACAAACAGCAAGCACATTCATCATACTTGGTGAAGTCCTTCATAGAGGAAAGGTGCTCGGTAGATGCTTTGGGCTTTATTTATTGCTTGATACAGAAGCCTATGCCTTAAGGTCATTATTTTTGCGTTTCTACTCTGCAACACACAAATCTTCCTGAAACTTACATCCTTTAGTGGCTGTTCATGGGACTAAGATTTTCATGAGGAAGGACTGTAGTTAATGTTAATAGTTTCTGGTTGTTGCCATAACTGCAGTGACTGGGTTATTTCTCTAGCCCTGACATAAACCGATTTCTAACCCTGCAGCTTAAGACGCCATGTAAGGGTTTTAACATTGGACTACCACCACGGTTTCCTCTTTAGAAGCTGGCTTGTGAGAACTCTCAGAAAACCTCCTGTCAACCATTCCCAAGTCTGAGAAGACCCCTTATTCTCCCCTTGCTTTTCCAAAGGGCAGGTGTGACAGACAATTAAAAACTCTGAGTGGGGAGCATAAAAGAGAGTTTAATCACTGAGGGGTGGTCAAGAAATACCAGCCATGAGGTAGGCAACAGCCACAGAGCCCTCTGAAGCAAACCCAGGTGAGAAAGGCCATTGGCACCAGCGGGAGAACCCGCAGAGTCCCCATCTTGGTCCTCCATGGGAGCTCTTTGCTAGATCTTTCTAATAACATCAAGCTTCTTCTTCTTATACAAGAGCTTGAAATCAATTCACTATCAGGCAGCAAACAGTGGTAGTATTTGCCCCTTGTGACCCTAGGAAAGTGGTTAATCCTTAAAGATGTTGATAGCTCCTATTTTTAGTGGGAAGGTTTGATAAGCACAATTTCATGCACATGGAGGAAGGAGGACGGTGAATTCTGAGGCAGGCCAGCCCTGTCAGGAGCAACATCACTTCTAACCCTGCCCGGGCAGACAACACGATTGTATATCCTCATTAATGCTATAATTGGTATCTGGAATCTGTTCAAAAATGCCGATTGACTTTGTAACAGAGGATTATGGCTGAATTTGGAGTCCTCTATGGTCTGCAGATGCTTGAGAAATTCAAATATAAAAACTGTCAGTTAAACATCTCATGAAAAGCTGTACCTTATACTAATCCAAAGGGACGTGAACAAGTGCTTGAGGGGATAAAAATCCACTGTTTCAGTAGCTAACCACTTACAGAAACATTAACATTCTTGGACAGGGTTGCTCACTGAGTTTCTAAAGTAACTTAGGAGCTATCAGGATTCAGTTCTTAACAGACTTCAACACAGTAGGGGGAAAATTGTCAGTCACCAGCCTCCACTATTTATGAATTATTAATGTGGGCTTTCTGGGTATTTTTTTTCAAGTTTTGCTTTTGTGTGCGTGTTCAGCTGAGTAATTCAATAGACTGATGGAGACATGAATAGATATGTTAACTAGCACCAGGGTTAACCTTTAAAGTTCATTAAAGCTGTCAGCTTTCAATGAAATATTTTCACGTTCCTTTTTTTTTCTGTGAACTGGAATATAAACATTATTTGTACACTGGGATCAGAGGTGCTTGGGAGAAAAGGAGACTCCACCCTGCCATCATTTTTTTTTTTTTAAACCAAGACAACACTAATGGATTCATCCAGAAAGGCGTCTTTTAAAACATTTCTCGTTTACAAACCATGCCACCAGAATATATTCATGGCCTAGCTTTATTACGGTATTTTTCCAAAAAAAAAAAAAAAAAAGTGATGGCATGTCCCTATTGCTACGAAAACATGTGGGGGGAAGAAAAGGACTTGGATCTAAAGAGGACAAGGAGAGGATTTGGGGGGGGGGGAATGGAGACCAGGGTAGAGCTCTACATCGACCCACAGAACAAAACCCACATCTTCCCTTCATGGTAAAGATGGAGTTTAAAGCTGGTAACAACCTTTAGTCAAAACGAGGATTCTTTTTGGAAGGACCAAGAAATGAGGGGGCCCATAATTAAACCAACTGTCACATTTTCAAAATCTTCCAGGATTTCGTAGCCACGTGGGCTTGCCAGACAAGCGTAAATAATAAATCCCCCAAAGGAAAATCATCCTGCTCTGAAATCTTTCCTGTGACTCTTTAACCGTAGAGCGTCCTACTTTTCCTTGCTGAGGTTTGGCTACCATTTGGAATCATCTGCCACCTAATGTCACAGGCTGGGTCTCTCCTACGGCCCGTCTATACATCCATGATGGTGTATTTCTAAGGCCTCCTTTTATCTCCATCCCGATCAAAACAAGAAGTGAGGCAATGTGAAATGAAATAGAAAGACTTGCTTCTTTTCAAAGCTTTTAACTGCCCACCAGTCTGCAAGGGCTCCTTTATGAAAGCTACAGAATAAGAAAGCTGCCTGTTCCGGAAGTGTAACAATAAATGATGTAATAAATGTAATATCTCGATCTTTTTCTAAAAGGATCTCTATTCTCCACTTTTTTTTCTCCACCACATTCGTTTAAGGTCAGCAAGAAAGACAAGAGAATGATTTTAACAAACTTTGTAAAAGTGAAGAAAAGAAATTGAAGCAAAGAAAATTTGGCTTGCTTGCCTAGCGTCCTAATGCTCCTAGAAATATTTGAACTCAACCCTTGAATCCCTTACCAGGTCAAAGACAACCAGCTCCTAGCATAATCCACGTCGAATCTTCAAAGTAGTTAATGTCTACCAAGACATGCACCAAATTGAGGGACCAAAACATGGAGCCGATCCTAACTATTCTTTCTCAGTATCTATGCCTTTAGGCCTGCTCCTTGCAATCAGGGCTGAAGAAACTAGTTCTGAGGACTCAGAGTTTATTACTTACTTATCTTCACCTCCTTCAAGACCATTTTCTTTCTTTTTTTCTTTCTGGTATCTATCTTTTATTATCATTTATAATATAGCAGTATATCTTAGAGACAATTTTTAAATTATTAATGTGCTTTATTTGTTTTGCATTTCCAAGTACGTGTCTTAGGGCACCCATCTGCTTGGGGAGATGTGTTAGGGATAGAAAAATAAAAATAAATACTGATGTAATATTCAGCATCTGACATACAAAATAGGATTTAGCAGAAAGTCAATAAGCTTAAGAGCCATGCATTTTTTTAGAGAGAAAGGATTTCCCAAATGCTTTTATTTCCTCCTTTAGTATATCAACAACCAATCAGGGAGGACCCATGCCATTGAGTTCTTCTTAGTGTTGAGAGAATTCCATTTCCACCCATGAATGCAATGTCAGGAAATCTCTTGTTCAATTGTAGAAGGAGATCAAAATGTAGGTAAAGAAAACAAAAACTATTTCCAGCTTGGGAATTTATAGGGAACAGAAGAGGAAGAAAGAAATGAGATTCAAGTGTTCAGTCCTGAATCTCTCGATGTCCCACTCTCAGACTTTTACTCAGCAAGGGGGATTTGTCCTATTTAAGGAAAGAAATCTTGAAGAGAAAGGACTCTTGCCTCTTTTTCTCCATCTGGGAGTCAAGGAGGAGGTGACTGTGCGAGGACCCCATATCAGCATACAACCACTTAGCCTAATGAAATGGAAAGTACACCATGTGGTGGGAGAGAGGGGGTTCTGGGTTGACACCTCGGATCTACCCTCAAGACCCATGGCATGTGCGCATCTGAGTTGAGAGCCAGCCAGACTGGTGCAGCAGCTGCTGTGCTGGGACAAAGTGACACCACGATAGAAAGCAGACCTGGGTGGCCTGGTCCGGGGGGGGGGGGGGCGTGGAAGGCATGGTAGAGAACAAAGGTCTGAAACTAGTGGACACTCGAGAACCAGAAAAGCACAGAGACCCCTCCACCTACTAACATAGACAACTAAGCCCCTGCATATACCCATATGCCACCCTAGGAAGGAAAATAAGGGGAGATTGGACCTAAGCAATTTTATTTAAGAGGAGTTGAAGAAACAGTTTAAATTTTTTTTTATCAGACTAAGCTTCATTCTAAATGGAATATTTTGTCACATTTCCTCATTCACTCAGTTTCAGAATTAGCTCCTCAGGTGATTCTTGTGCATGGTAAGCTTAAGAACCATTATCCAACTTTCTAGCCATCCGCGCAAAAATAAAAACTAAGTTAATCTCTGGATTAATTAATCATGAGAAAAGCAGAGATTCTCGGTACTTAGGTGAGTCAGAATTTCTCCCTAGGGGCCTTTTAGCAGCAATCCACACAACGTTTTCAGTAGCAACCTTTCTGTAGACACACGAATACACTTCTTGAAACCCTTTCTAGAATTTTCTTTGCTCTAAGCTGATGACACCTCAACAAAAAGTAATGTATTAAATACAGTCTAATGTTGAACCAACATTACACAGCAGAGGATAAAGTTTGCTCCAGAGGTAAGCTTTGGAATGTCTGGTGGAATTCATGAAATAAATGGCCTTTGAACAAACCTCCCTTCATAAATATTATTTCAGCTTGATTTTTGCTAAATGGTGGGTGTGTCCCCAGTTCAAGAGTATGCTTATTGGGACTAGCTTATGTCACTTATTAAATAGAGAGGTATATCTAAGCAGGCAACAGAGATCGTTTTGATATCCTCTTATAGAAACTGAGTCATTGAATAAGAACTAACAATGCTGTTTTCGTGTTTTAGGATCGTCATAACAAAGTACCACAGACTGGGTGGCATAAAGAACAGAAATTTATGTTCTCACAGTCCTAAAGGCTAGAAATCCAAGATCAAGTTGTCGGCAGGTTTGGTTTCTTCTGAGGACTCTCTCTTTGGCTTGCAGATGGCCATCTGCTCCCTGTGTCTTCACAGGGCCTTCCTTCTATGTGTGCTGTGTCCTAATCTCCTCTTCAAGGCACCAGTCATCTTGGATTAGGACCCATCTATAGACCTCATTTTACTGGACTTACCTCCAAATAAGTGACATCCTGAGGTACTGGTGTCTTGGATGATCTTCAGAAAAACTGTACTCTACCCACAGAGCTACATGCCTACCTGGCCCAACATTCAAAGAAGCTGGAGGGAGCTGGGAGCAGGCTGGGTGTGGGTGCTGCCCCCCAGCAGCAAGGTTTGCTGATAGACCAGCAACAATGTGTGTGAGAGCCCCCGTGTCGGGCATGCTGAACCAACCTGCCAAAAATGACAAAGTGGCTTTGACTTCGTTTTGGCCTTCCACGTCTTGCGTGAATTTTTCTAGTGGCCTACTGGAACCAGAAACCAAACAGGAAAGGGTATTCTGGGAAATGTAGTTCTGCTCGGCTACACTGTCACAGTACAAGCCACCAGACTTAGTAAATTTAAATGTTCTTATTTGATTATAAAGTTGTGAGCACTTTTTCAACTGCACTATGTGTAAGTTCATAGTAAGACTCTTCTAAGGGGCATCTGGGTGGCTCAGTCAGTTAAGCGTCTGAGTCTTGATTTTGGCTCAGGTCATGATCTCAGGGTTGTGGGATCAAGACCCACTTCAGGCTCAGCATAGAGTCTGCTTGCCCCTCTCCCTCTGCTCCTACACACTCTCTCTTTCTCTCTCAAGTAAATAAATAAAATCTTCTTTTAAAAGGCTCTTCTAAGAAAGATATACTAAAAATAGAACTATATGAACCCTAACAAATGATTAAATATAGGCTCATATCTTAGGATGGAAAGCATGACGAACAGATCTATGTTGGAAGATAGTCATTTCTTAGCCTAAACAGGTCATATTTTGTACGGTTGATACAGTTTACACAATGACTTCACATGAATTATTACTCAAGCATCCCGTTCTCCTTCAAGATCTATAGGACCCATGCCCTGACCCACTGTGTGTTATTTAGAAGGCTTCTGACCCTATCCACGTGGGCTTTCCACAGGCTTCCTGTTTACCAACGGCTTTGGGTACTTCAAAACATCAGATCTAATCTGTTTCCATGTTGATATGTCGGTGGAGTCTTCTAATATATAATGTGAATATCCAATTAGGGGGATTGGTTAAATACATTCTGATTCATCTATATAATGGAGGACTATTTTGGTTTTACAACTGATATTATAGAGAAACATATTTAATTACTCAGTACTGTGTAATCGAATGGAAGCAAATTATTAGGAAGATAGTCTCATTCTCATAATCCATAGCACATATGTGTGACAGAGCTGTCCACGCGCAGAGTTGACTCTAGGTGCTTGGCTGTGGTATTTGCTGCTGGCAGCTGGGATCATCTGAAGCAGAGACACTAAGTGTATGATACGAACTAACTTAGGAACTTGGTTTGTCTTTTATCCTTCCACTCTATTTGGCTTTAAGAACTTCAAAAGCTGCAAGACGCGTAAAGTTTATCTGGATTATCTCGTCATTTGGAGCATTCAAGTGTCTGCTTCAATATGCCTTAGAATCACGATTGCCAAGTGAGAGCGATACTTTGTGCTTCTCACATAGCTTCTTCCCAAGGATCCCAAAGGCACTGGAGAAGTGTTACTTTTGCCTCCCTTCACTTCTCTGAAGAAACTCAGGATAAAGTCCTGGACAATTTGACTCACAAAAATTATCAGTTAATCCAAAGATAAACTGTCGAGGGCCTGCTTCCTCAAATAGACATGTTCTTCTTCCTTATTCATTCTCCCAGAAGACATGAATCCCACAGACAAAAAAGAGGAATATGGAAATTAACAAAAATTCGCTCTAAATAAAGAGCACGTAGGTACATAGAAGAACTGTTTGTATCTGAAAAAACACCAAGCTTCTTGGCCTCCTATGGAACATACTATACTTTTTTTTTTTTTTTCTCTTTCCATATCTGTGGGTTGGCCTTTCAACTTTTAAAAGCCAATGATAGCCCCTTTCTATTTCAATTCACAACAGGAATGCAACCAGAGAAAAATGATTTCCTTAAATAGAAGTCTGTAGCTGTGCTATGTGACACTAATTTAGACCAGTGTTAGTGATTACTGGGTAGAAGCCATTCTTTTTAGCCCCCATCTTCTACTTACCAACATGAGGCATCCACATGGTACACATTCTGCCCAAGCTTATTATGCCACGAGTAGCAGTGTGATGAAGGGAAAGACGTTGGTCTTCTTACCCTCACCCTATACTGCTATATAACCAAACTATTTTTTCTTCATTGTTTTCATTCCCAAATTATAATTTGGTCACACAAGTGTCCTAAATATACATTTACTTGATGTAAAAATCCAGACTATTTTGAAAGACTGAATCATCTTCATTTATCGTCAATATTTTAAAGCCTTTTTGTTGTTGTTGTTGCTTCTTGCCGCAATATATCTTTTTGTAGTCGATCTGCGCTTCCTTGAAAATTTTTCATTAGATGATTGCTTATTCACGTGCATAGTTTTCAGAGCCTGGGAGATCTCAAAAGCCAAGCATTACTAACTGATACCTAGACATGTTTAAGAGACCTATTCACTCACTTAGCAAAATAAATTACACTAGAATTTTTATATATATGGATGAATACATGTTATAGCTTAAAAATGTGGATTTTTCTCCCTGGAATGTGAAACTTCTTCATTTTATTTTTATTTCACACATTTAACTTTGAAATAAGTAGGTTGCCACATACCATAGTAATTGTGGATGGACAGGGGTCACCAGGAAACAATAAAACTGTCAGCACAACTGAGCACAGGGTAGCAAATAGGACATGAGCGTTTTATAAGGAAAGGTCAGGAGGTTCGAGTCACAGGGAAGAAAGACTTTTTTTGCCATCCAAACTGAACACACTTTACAAGTTAATTAGGCTTCTAGAACTTGTTCCAGATGGTGGAGAAATCGAGCTCAAGACAGATAGATGCCAGCAACAGGAGTCAAAGATGAAACACAAAGCGAAGTCTGGTGTTGGGGAGATCTGGGAGCAGGTAGGAGACTGGGGAGAGAAGGCAACAGAGACATGGGACATGGCACCGTAAGAAACGAGGCCGACATGAAGCCAGAGGTCAGGGCCGAGAGGCTGCACAGAGGACCAGGACATGGGGAGAAGGGTTGAGGTCTCAAGGCACCATGTGCCAGCCAAGGCCATAGGTTGTACAGTGAACCTTGCTCACCAGCCCTTTGTGGCCGGCCAGCACAGATGGAGACAAGGACTAACCCTCCGAACCGATGTGATGCTGTGCCGTGGGAGTTCCCAGATAAATTAAGAACCGTTGATTACAAAAACGATGCACCTATATGCTCTATATGTCTCAATCCGCGGGCTCTAAGTTACATCGACTTTCCATTTTTAAGGATTCCATGAATTCGAATTAATTGTAAGTGTATAGATCCCCCAAATTATGTATATCAAAAATGTATAGCACCTATTATGCAAAATGTTTATTCATAATAAATTAATTAAATAAGTAATATTATTAATCATTAAATAATCAAATAATTGATATTATTAATTATTAAATACATAATAATAAAAACTCATCCTATATAAACTCAATTATAAGAATGATACATTGCAAACATTTCTTAACAAAGTGCTGTGACTTACCATTATTTCATGAGGCTGGGCTGGGACAACGGTGGAAAAAGTGAGGCCTTAACGTTGGGCACAAAATTTAAGGGGGCACCGAGAATCTTAGCACTCAAGAGAAATCACATTTTAATGCAATATTTTAAAACTGTCAAAATGAATTTATCTGTGATGAACAAAATATCAAAATGTCCATGATAAACAAAATATCAGAATTTGAAGTAAAGACAGGAACCCACTTTGACCTTGCAAGACTCATCTCACTCCCTCATGGTCCTATTGGATACTGATTACAATTTTTAGAAATTTTCATAAATTTTCCACCTGAGAGGCAAGTGTCTCACTCACTCGCCTCATCCTACTTCTGGCCCTAGTGGGACATCGTTGATAAAAGGACAGGCCACCCTTAGTCCTCCTAAGTCTCTTGCCTTGTGATGTCCTCTAGCATTTCCACAAAGCTGAACCAGCTTAAGGGGCAGCCTTTATACATCCTATGGTACCAGAATCCCCTCCAAACTCCACTCCCTGCCTGCACTGGGCCCCACAGAGGTAGTGCCCTCACTCCACAGACAGAGAGGCCAATATTAGGTTCTGCTGATTTAACATCCCCCGAGTCCTGTGTTCTCCCAACAGCCTGTAAATTCCAGGGGGACTGGGCCCCTCTCTCTTTATTCTCATTGTATCACTGGCATCTCTCACAGTTCCTGGTACACAGCACACACCCAATAAACACTTGTCAAAAAAACAAGAAACTCCTCCTTAGATTATAGGCAGAGGTAAATAAAATCAGAGGCAAAACAACCTCCAAAGAAAAAGTTAACAGCAGATGAAGAAATGAATTAGCAGTGTTGCCTAAATTGCAATTTAAAGAACCTGGATTCAGAAAATCTAAAAAGCTTTGGGGTGCCTGGATGGCTCAGTTGGCTAAGCACCTGCCTTTGGCTCAGGTGACCATCCCAGGGTCCTGGGATAGAGCCCCACGTTGGGCTCCCTGCTCAGCGGGGAGGCTGCTTCTCCCTCTGCCTCTGCCCCTCCCCCCCGTTCATGCACGTGCATGCTCTCTCTTTCTCTCGCTCTGTCTCAAATAAACAAAAATCTTAAAAAAAAAAAAAGAAAGAAAGAAAATCTAAAAAGCTTGGAAAATAAATCAGCAAACCTGCATTTGACACATCTCCCTAGAGCTCTTGGCCATGGGTACAGTAGGGAGGTGGGCTTTGAGAGAACAGAGCCCTTGAAATTGATGGCAAACTGTATATGCAGGTTTGGCGTTGGGGGGCAGAGGCCTTGTGCGTTCTTGAAATCCTCTTCAGAGCTGGTTAATAATCACTATTTCAAAGATGGTTATACATGGCAAAGCTCATCCTAGACTTGGCCCAGTAAAACATTTGCTATAAAATGTCACTAATTATGATGCATTCCACTTGAACCCAGTGGGCTTTTCAGCATCCTGCGTTTTTGGTTTTGTTTTGTTTTTTGTTTTTTGTGTTGTTTTAGTAGAGCCAGTGATATTGCTCTTTAAATGCTGTTATTACTATTAGACCCAAGTCTACCTCCGTCCGTGAGTGTTCTAACACCAGGTACTCAGCTTGTTTCACAGCATAGAGCCCTGCTGGAGATGGACAGAAAAATCACATCAAGTATCCCAACAGCAGCCCTTGTCTCTGGCCATCTGGCAACTTCACCAGCCCCAGGAGGAAACACATCTGCGTGTAACCTCTGGTAGTCTTTTCTTTACCTTTCCTTACTTTTTTCCACATACACACCAGAGAAATATCAGTGTTCTGCATAATACTAATTTGAGGGAAAATATAGTTACCATTACGAGAGTGTAATTATTTCACAGAGGAGGAGACAAAGCATGAAGCCATTATATTACTCAGGACTCAGTAGCAATGATAGAAATGCAAGCCAAACTGCCTTAAAGTGGAAGGTAAGAGTGGAGGGCTTACTGGCTTACTAGTTGCAGGGTTCTGGGGATCGCGGGCTTCGGGAAAGGCCTTGGTACTAGATCTCTCTCTGTGGAGCAGCTATCAACCTATTGACTTCATTCTCTGTCTGGCCCTTCCCTGTGGCTGTCAGGCAGCTACAGGGAGCCTCGGGTACACCCCCGTACCTCAGCAGCTCCAACGAATACAGAGTTGAATGGCTCAGCACTTCAAATTTAAGTCCTGAAATTGAATCTCATTGTCCAGGTCTCTGTCATATGTCCGTGTTTATGGATGGACATTGTGGGAAGAAGGCGTAGCACTGATTGGCCAGACCTGAGTAACACGGCCGTCTCTAAAGCTAGAGCATTAGACGAGCCTCACCCAAACTGTGGGAACAGAGATCGAGGAGCTGGTACTCTCTCAGAAGAAATTCAAAGTGCTGTTAGAAAAAGAAAAGAATATGACGCTGGGCAGTTTAAAATATACAAATATACGAAAACTATTATTACAAATGGAAAAATTAAGCAATATGCCCAAGGTCAAATGTAAGTCAAGAGTGACAGACAGTACAAAAGCCTATATTTCATTAACCTCCAATCCAGCTAGATATATTCATTTGCTTGGGCCGCCATATACCACAGGCTGGGTAGCTGAAACAACAGAAATTTATTTCCTCTTAGTTCTGGAGGCTGGAAGTCCAAGACCTGGGTTGATAAGGCTGGTTTCTTCTGAAGCCACTCTCTTTGGCTTATAGATGGCCATCTTCCCCCCTCTGTGCTCACATGGCCTCCTCTGTCTGTCCTCATCCTGATCTCCTCGTAGAAGGACACCGCTTGGATGAGGGCCCACTGTAATGACTTCATTTTAATTGAGTTACCTATTTAAAGACCCTATCTTCAAATATAGTCACATTCCGAGGTACTGGGGGTTAGGACTTGAACACAGAAATTTAGGGGAGGGAAGCACAGTTCAGCCCATCACGGTGGGTAGCATTACACGAAGCATGGTGGATGTAGTTTATTTAAACGAGGGAAGGCAAACACACAGAAAGTGACCACATGCAGAGCTATGGCAAGATCTGCACAGGGGGACACACGTGTGCCTTCTGGATACCTTAGTGAGTGTGCAGGCATCAAAGGTGACCTAATGCTCAATGACCTTACTCCCCCACAAATTTCACCCAGTAAAGCTTACAGAAACCATACCTGGGAGCAAATTTAACATTTTTTCCAACCAAACCACTTTAAAAAGTAGCAAGTTCTCATAAAATTTTTTTCTCAAATAAGATAAATCTTTTACACCATTTATACAAATGTCAGTTTCAACATTATCTTTTTCACACTCCTTATGCATAGGGCAATAAGGAATGGAAAGTACAGAGATTAATTTAGGTAACAATTACCATAATTCACAATTGCATTAGCACCTATTAAGGTTCATTGTTCTGTGGAAATTTTAATGATACATTCCTGAGTGAATAAAAGCAGAAGATGATTGGAAATAAAATTGTTTCTATGTATGCTGACGGGACTGCTGAGTGTAATTATACATTTCAGAGGCGACCTGTTTTGGAGTTTACTCCGTAATTTTATGTAAATGTTAAATAACTTCATGTGTTCTTCCTCCCGGGTTAAATGCTAATTTGTGTTATTTCAACACGGGGAGTACGGCAGGGTTATTAACAGACTTGCTCTGCCAGCAAAGCTGACTTTGGGAAAATAGCTCCACGTACTTTAAACCGAGAGAGGTATCTTTAGTTTTTCTTCCTTTTACATCTCGTAAGTGGGCTGCCAAACTTTTAGTTCTGAAAACAGCTATTCATTCTTAAAATCTATAGCAAAAACCCAAGAAGTGAGACATTTTCTCCCAAAAGGTGATCAAGTTCATTCACAACACTGCTTTGCCTCAACTTGTTCAATCCCACAGGAAAACAGGCTGATAGCAACGGACCTTGAGATACTCCCAGGTACGATAACCTTCATATGTAGATACAAATGGGCTCTCGATGTCCAGATTTCTCCCTGTTCCTAGAGACTAAAGCGGAGCCCAGCACATAGTAGGTGTTCTTCTGGATGTGCTGATTAGGAAAATCCCCCGTCTTCACAAACTCTCATGAAACACTCAAGACAAAAATCTGGTGAAGCATAGAGCGCCTGCTTTGCTTCTCACCCGTATTGCTCACATGTACACATATATGTATGCCCCAAATCAGGAGAGAGCCAGAACAGGCACAGAAAAAGAGGGGAGAGGGATATAAAAAGCCATAAATCCACGTAAGGGGGCTGAAAAACAGTAATACTTTCCTCTACAATTTCATTACAGAGCCCCAAGTCAGACAATCAAAATGTTCCATTTTACTATTACAAGATACTTTGGAGACGAGGTCGGGAAAGAATCAAATTATTTGCTGTGGCCTCTGAATGCCACCAGAGGAACTGTGGGATGTGAGCTTTTGAAGGAGCTTCTAAGGTCATCTGGGGAGAAAAGACGCCCGGCGGTGTGGGAACCACAGCCAGCTTCACAAAGCCAGGGCAAAGCCAGCCCTGGACGCCTGGGTTGCCTGACTCCCAGACCCGTGTCCTCTGTCTCCCACGCACAGCCCAACCCAAGGGTGACCAGGCTGGAACATCCTTCCTGCTTCCTCTTTGCACCATGGAACAGTGTTGTGGGGTAAAAAGAATACCGGTCTCCAGCTCACCTGATTATGATGGGTCTCAGCTCTTTGGCTTACCTGCCATGCCGTGTTGGTCAATCACTGACTTGTCTGAACTATATCAGCTCTTCAGCAAGGACATGTGAGTGATTGATAGGCCTTCCTATTATGAAATATCAGCAAGGATCTGGGGAGCCCAGAATGAACTGGAAATGTGGGGATAGAAGGCTACCAAAAAAAAAAATCCTATCTTTTAGCTGCTGAGGATCTCCTGGGACTGGTTGATCTTTTGGTCACAGAGGAAACTGAGAATTGCAGATGGAGAATTATTAAAAGGCTTAACATTTATTTGAGTTCTTAAAAATAGTGATCGACAAAGCATTATAGGCATGGCCCTGGGCAGCTGTCCCACATTATACGTAAGCCTCACCATCGTGACCATCTATACCGTGATTCCCTTTATTCATGTACACAATTTTTAGTTCTACGAGACTCTGGAGATTGAGACGCGACGCTTCACAAAGACTCAGTCATATCAATTATTCCTCGCTTAGATATGTCAACACCTAAAGCGTGGGTCAGCGTGCTGATCTCTCTATCGGCATAAAAGTTGGTCAAGTCAAGTCCCATTTGGAGAGACATTCCTCAAATAAAATGTCATCATGAATATTGTCATCAAAATCACTGTCAACAAACGGATCTCCTCTACTAAGGAAAAGCTTTCCTCCTGAGGGAGACTTTAATCTATTTGCTGGAGACCCAAAGCTATGATAAAAGTCTACAGTCGTCCGAACTCCCAAGGTTGTTGCCCGAATGGCATTTAAGTTCCCAACTATGCCTTTTACTTCCCCTCCTCCAATATCGCTTCGCCTCTCTCTCCTCTCTCTTCCAAACGTGCTTATGCCTCCTGTTCTCCGAATGCAAAAACATGTTTCAGAGTTTCCTCCATCTCAAGTTTTGCCAACTTCATCCCAGTTTCACAAACACATATACAGAGATGTCACATGTAGTGATAACATGGCCTAGAGTAAGATAAAACATAAGCCAATAGTGGATAAATTTTAAAACAAGGCACTATTTTGGTGATTCAGACAGCAGATGTCAACTCAGAATATATAGTGACACGTATCAGGAGGCAACTGCTGTTGAGAATTTAGGAACTACAAATAACTATTGAATCATTTCCCAAACAACTCACCATGCTAAGGAAAAAGTCAAAAATAGAAGTACATTCAGTACTTCGGTTTGTCTCCAAAGTTAGGGGCACTGATTATACTAACTTCTATTCTTAAATGCTCTCTTACCAATAGGAGGTAATGCCTGTTTATTGCCACCAGACCTGAACGTGTCCTTCCCGTCAATATCTGTATTCTTCTCTGGTTTATTTTCCAACAAAGTACTTACATTCTTGAAAATGTAATAAAAATTTATTTTTAATGTACCCGTCTCTTCCATTAGAACCAAATTGGATGAGAGCAGGGACTATCTCTGACTTGTTGATTGCTCTATCTCTGGGTCTAGAAGAGTCTCCGGCACGCCGTAGACGCTTGATAATATTTTTGAAAGAATAGCAGACATGTGCGTACTATGTGGTGTCGAGAGTTACTCAGATAATCGCCTGCAGGTATCTGGAATCAGCCGATAATATTTTTGAAAGAATAGCAGACATGTGCGTACTATGTGGTGTCGAGAGTTACTCAGATAATCGCCTGCAGGTATCTGGGATCAGCCGCCCAGGACAGGCAGGACCTTGGGCGACCAAGAAGTTGATGCCATAGAACATTTTAGTGGAAATAAGGAGTCTAGTGGATTGCTTAGTGGCTTTTAAGTAAACTAGAGAGTAAGGGGGTAAAAATGATGAACTCAGGGCTTTGAATTTCCAGTTCAAAGTCTGCATACAGGCCCTCCCTACAAATAATCTAGGTTTTTTTTCCCTCTATAGACACAAGGCCAAAAGTTCTGAAAAACAAATTCAAGATCAAATCTTACTGGTAGCTGAATTACAAAGTCAAATTAAATTCACAACCCTGAGGGGTCTCTTATGTTAAAGTTAGAACATTGATTCAGAAAAAGCAGCAACCTAAAAATTGGCAAATCCAGTGAGGCTAGAGACTCTGAACCCCTAAGTTCCACTGAGGCTCCTTTGCTGGTAGAAGTCCTTCCTCCCTGAATGATGTTAGTATTCCTTTGCCTAAAAAGGCTGCAATAGCTTTCCCTGAGGTGCTTGTTCTGCCAGGGATTGCTGATACTTCTGAACACCCACACTACCTGTCCTTGCTTCTAGACTTGGAACCAGATTCAAGCCCCACCAGACCCCAGAGCATGAGTTACAAAGTGTGAAGCATGAGAAGATGAGAGTCACACCATTTGTATAGACAGAACCCCCGGGGATATGTATGGAAACGGATTATAAGGGCTTTGGAAGGAATATAACGTTGGACAAAACTGAAATCATGGATAAGGGAGCTCTAAGCCAAGATCCTGAGTTCGATGTGCCAGCTCGCGTGACTCTAAGAATTTTCTTGGTTAATTAACCGAAACCCAGTAGCTAACACTAAATGAAGACAAAATGTCAAACACCCCTTGGAATGTTGTAAAAGGCATTATCTAAGGCCCAGGGAGATTGGAATGCTAGAGTCGACTTATCATCTAAGAATTTTTCACCCACCCCCTAGGTATACCTAAAGAGGGTCCAAGAGGACCCTTCACCAAAGCAGCAAGAAAGACCGTTGTAAAGGGAACGATAGAATCCTGGAAGAGCTCCCCAGTGGCTATTCTCTGTGAGCCAGTACTGACAATGGGAACTGCAGCCGCTGAACTGGGCTCCCTGTACTCGGGGCAGATGCTGGAATCCAGGGAGAGAAAGAAGAAGCCGGCTGCCATCACTGTACTGGCAGTGAGCTGAGGCAGTGATCTGATCGTTTCAGGCCCAGAGATCTTTGTCATTGGCTGAATTATCATCTATCCTCAGAACTGATTTCCTTCAGCAAAAAAGCTCTCGGTGTGGCGACTGACCACCATAGATATTCAAAGCCCCTCCACCCATTTCCAGACGCGAGCTTCTTTTGCTTTCCTTCTTTCTTCTTCGGCCTCTTCAAGTCCTGAGTCTGCTGTGGTTCTATGGGAAATTCTTAAAAATCATTTTATGTGGAAATAATTGCAAACTGACAGCAAAATCACAAGAATAATAAAGAAGAGCCCTATAGCTTTTATTCAGATTTTTGTATTGTTAACATTTTGTCAGATTTGTGTACTCTGTGTGTATATACATACATATATATTTATATATAGTACGTACATACATAAATATATATAATTATTATTATTCTTCCTTGACATTTGAGAATGAGCTGCATACAACGTGGTCCTTTACTTCTTAGTACTTCAGAGTATATTCCCAAGATAAAGATTTCTTTACATAACCGCTCCTTTATATACTAAAGTCATCAACTTCAGTAAATGTAACATGAATACAGAAATTTCATTTATCTGCTCTCTGTATTTCAATTGTGTCAATTTGCCCAGTGATGCTCTCCGCACACGGTACTGTTCCCGGAGTAGAGGACCTAGCACATTATGTCTCCGTGGTGTCTTTTAATATTTAAAATTTTCCAGCTCTGAATATGCTCCAATTGACCACTGCCCCTCCTAAGGGCGGCACTAGAAAGGGGTCACTTATTCTACTTTTGCTGAAGAAAACTCGTGACAGACCACCAGTGTGGCCGGCAGAATTCTAAGATGGCCCCCAAGATTCCCCGCCTCCTGGGGTTCTTCCCCCTACAAGCCCTGGGAGGGTGACAGGACGGATTTTACTGCTGTGAAGGCTGCTGTGGGGGTCAGAGCCTCCTGAGAGGGACTGAGAGTCACAGAGGGTGGGGCAGCAGAGGCAACAATGGAAGATTAGTTATTTGCAGGGGGGTTGGCCAAATAACCAATTTATTGAGAATAATGGGAGTTGGTCTCTCACTGTTGGAAAGGAGAGTTAGAAAAGGGAATATAGAATGAACTCCATAGTGTGGAAATTGGAAATATCCATGCGAACTCATAGTTTTCTGTATAGGTAGCTAGTTAAAGAAATAAATAGACTTCGTGTGTGCGTGTATGTGCGTGTGTATGTTCCCCAGCTCTGTCCACCAGGACGTCCTAGGACCAGCGACACCCCAGTTAGCAATAAGTACACCTAGTACTTGGATCTTAGCTTCCAAGGAGCATTCTCTGCCCGCTCTGTTGGCATCAGGCTGCAGCAGGGCCTGCAGCTAATCCAGGTTCTGGTGGATCTCCTCCTTCGGCTTCTCTAATGCTTAGGTCGGACACACATACTAGTCTTTAGTAAAGGTCATCAGCATTTTCCTGCAGGACACCTGCGCCATTCAAGTTGGAGGTGGTGAGAGACAGATTCCAGTTCCTCTTTGTGGATTCCAGTTTGTGTCATGGTTCTCTGCTTCACACCCAGCTCCTCTTCCTGTCTGCCAGCTATGCTGCCCCGCAGTGACCTCAGGACCACCACCAGAGGCTGGGTAACAGCCTTCTAAAGACTTCTTCCCCTGGGGCGCCTGGGTGGCACAGCGGTTAAGCGTCTGCCTTTGGCTCAGGGCGTGATCCCGGCGTTATGGGATTGAGCCCCACATCAGGCTCTTCTGCTAGGAGCCTGCTTCTTCCTCTCCCACTCCCCTGCTTGTGTTCCCTCTCTCGCTGGCTGTCTCTCTCTCTGTCAAATAAATAAATAAAATCTTTAAAAAAAATAAAAAGAAAAATAAAGACTTCTTCCCCTGCTCCCATAACTGGCTTAATGCCTAATGAAGATAATAAACCCTTGATTCCTAAATAAATAAACAAATATATTTAAAAAAATCAATGCTTGATTCCATAGCACTCATCGTAGTTCTTCCCTGATTCATAACATAAAAGGCATGGTTACATTTGAAAAGACAACTTAGATCCACACTTCCACGGCTTCTAGACAATGCCAGAACTTTAGAGCACATTTACTACCTTCCTATCTTCTCCGTTATGGTTATAATCAGCATTTCGACGTAATATGTATTTCAAGTTTCAAGATGTCATTTTCAGTGTTTTGCCCACAATATTTATTTGGATTTATCCACAGATTTACCCTCTCTGTTGCTCTTCATTCCTTCCTATGTTTCTGTGTTTCTGTCTGGGATCATTTTTCTTCTTCCCGAAGAAAATCCTTCCGGATTTCCTTTAGTGCACATCAACTGAAGACAAGTGTTCTTATTTTGTTTATTTGAAAATTTCCTTATTTCACTTTTACTTTATTTTCTTTTGAGGATAAAATTCACATACAGAGAATCCTCGGGTATTCAGAATACCATTCGATCCGTTCTGATAAATGCTTTTAGCACGGCAAAAAACTTTTCCATGACCCCCCAAGATTTCCTTTTGCCTCTTCCTAGTCTGTCCCTACCCCCTTAGAAGCAACCACTGATATGATTTCTATCACCATAGATTCAACTTTCCTATCACTGAATCGTGTAAACATACGTTTCATATGCACTGGGAAACCAAAAATACGCATGGTGCTCAATGTATTGCAATATTAGCTTACTGCAGTGGTCTGGAACCGAACCCATAATATCTCCGAGGTTTACCTAGAGATACAAACGCAATCTAAGAAATATGGGCTATTAAAGTTTTCTATTTATTTGTTAGTTTTAGTAATTTGAAGAATTTCAACTGAAGAAGAATTTGTCCAGTTTACTTACATTGTGGAATTCATTGGCAGAAAGTTGTTCATAGTCTCTCCAAATAGTCTTCTTAATGTCTGTGTGATAAATCGTGATGTCCCCTCTTGTATCTGTGATGTTAGCCACATGTTTCCCTTCATTTTTCTTATCAACTAGGGTTTTATCGATTTTATTCTTTTCAAAGAACTAACTTTTGGTTTCACTGATGTTCTCCATTCTTTCTCTCTTTGCTATTTCATTGATTTCTACTCGTTTCTATTCTATTCTTTCCTCTGCTTTTGGTTGTATTTGCATGTTTTTGCTTGCTTCTTAAAATGGGAAGAGTGCCATTGATTTAACCTCTTCTTCCTTTCTGATACGTGAATTTAAAATTATAAATTACCTTTTAAAGAGAGCATTACCAGCATCCCATGAATTTTGATAAATTGTGTTTTTGCCATCATTCAGTCTTAGGTATTTTCTAATTTCCTTTGTTATTTCTTCTTTCTCCCAGGAATTAAGTTACTGCATTACTTCATTTCCAAATAGTTGCAATTTCTACGTATCTTGTTTTTATTGGTCCTCATTTAACACTATTGCAGTCAGAAAACATACTGTGTAGAATTTCAGTCATTTGAAACTTGCTGAATCTTGGTTTATGACCCAGCTTTCGGTCTGTCTCATTGAATGTTTCATGTGCGTCAGAGAAGAATATATTTTTTCCTTTTGTTGGGTATGTTATTCTATACATTGACATTAAATCAAACTGGCTGAAAACATTTTTCAAAGTTCTGTATCCTTACAGTTTTTCGTCTGTGAGTTCAGTTACTGAATCTCCAACTAGGATTGTGGATTTCTTCATAATTTCCTTAACTTCTCTCGATTTTTGCCTTCTGTATTTGGGGGCTTTGCTTGGAGTGCACAGAATGACTTTCTAGTCATGTCCCATGGGTTCTTTTTTATTGACTACTTTACAGATTAAGATATGATTTTTAATGTATCAACATTTACATTCCAGTTCACTACTTTCTTTCTCCATTTGTGCTAATCTGTTGTTCAAACAAGTTCTTGAGAACGTTTTTTGTTTTGACAAATACATTTTTCGTTTCTAAAAATACAACATGCTTTCTTTTCACATCTGTTTACCTGTGTTCATAATCTCTTATTGCTTGTTTAAATTTGTGCTTACTTCTTTTATTTTTAAAATCAGAGTTACATTAACACTCTATATCTGAAATGTTTTATAGCAGAAGTCCTAGGCGGGGGCAGGGGGGAGGTCTGTTTCTGCAAATTTTCACTTTCTTGGCTTATGTATGGTGTATGTTGGATGACCCTCGGTCGTGAGTTTATATTTGCTTGGTTGACACTGCTCTGTGGTTTTATCTGTGTTTTTACTAAGAACGAGGTGTCACCTCCTACCTTGGACCTCTTCACACTTTCACAGGTTCTGGTTTTAGGCGACTATGGGTTGTCTGGGTTAGCCTGAGGCTTCATTCACCTGATCTGATGTTGATATTAATATTTGCCTTTAGGAGATCTACCTTCCATTTGTTTGCTCCTCAGATTTTTTAGCACACGGATTTTTGCCTCTGTTTATTTAGAGGTGCTTAGAGATGTTTTTTCTTTCTTGGAGCCCAGCACTGAATCCAAAATGTATTTTATGCACCATCTGGTGGACTTCTAGCAGGAAGGTCCTTGGGGGTACACGCTTCACCATACTCGCTATTTGAAGTCCGTCAATCTCATTACTAAATGTGCCGCTTGGGTCACATCTCTAGAGGTTCGGATGCGAAAGCTCCTGGAGCACACCTCACTTCAGTGTTTGAACACCCAAAGTCCTCACTGTCTGTCTCATCACAGCCAGCATTTAGTTCTCTTTCATTTTCTGGCCAAGTAGGATGTCCTACAGTAGAGTGGTTAAGGCCTCTATTGAACTAGGCCATTTTCTTCCATCCAGAACCTTCTGGAAAGAAGACCAACCCCAACAGAAAGGTTTGGTCCTCCAGTGCCATGGTTCTTTAATTCCTACGTACCAAGCCCACTTTTTAGCAAAGTATTTAGACAGTCTGGGAAGAAAGAGTACAGAGTATATTCAGTCACAGCCTGACGCTTTACCTAATAGTATTGCTCTCTTCTCAAAATTAGTTTTTATTTCTGAATCGGCTCCAGTTACACCCATTTTCTTCTGTATGTTTTGAGAATTTCTGTCACTGTCGTTCTCTAAAATCTGACTTCTTTCGTGATCTTTCTGATCCACTAGCTTATCTAAATCCCAAGAATGATAGTGTCCACGTTCTTGTCCTTGCATGTTCTGGACTCCAATAAAATCAATGAGAGTGGCTTTTTAATTGGAAATAATGGTTCTATTTGTCCAATCACACGGAGGAAATTTGGAGGGGGTAACAGTGATCCATAACTAGGTAAATCTAAGCCTCAGTTCCAAATTCACCTAAAACTTTCTCATGCACATAAATTTCACCCAGGGCCAAAAATTCCTTCCTACTACCGATTAAGTTCACACGGGCACAAGAGAAAGTTTCAGAGTGCTGGGATGCTAGCAATTTTGTGAATTGAGTCAAGTATTTAAAAAATATTTTATTGGGGTGCCTGGGTGGCTCAGTTTGTTAAGTGTCCAACTCTTTTTTTTTTTTAAAGATTTTATTTATTTATTTGACAGAGATAGAGATAGCCAGCGAGAGAGGGAACACAAGCAGGGGGAGTGGGAGAGGAAGAAGCAGGCTCATAGCGGAGGAGCCTGATGTGGGGCTCGATCCCATAACGCTGGGATCACGCCCTGAGCCGAAGGCAGACACTTAACCGCTGTGCCACCCAGGCACCCCAAGTGTCCAACTCTTGATTTCAGCTCAGGTAGGGACCTCAGGGACCTGATATCAAGCCCCACGTCAGGCTCGACCCTCAGTGGGGAGCTTGCTTGAGATTCTTGCTCTCCCTCTCCCTTTGCTCCTCCCACCTCATGTGCTCTCTTTCTCCCTCTCAAATAAATAAATTGTATTATGCTTATTCCCCGGAATGACCTTGAAACTGAGCAACACAGGTGCCATATTATCTAAGTATTTATAAGCTACATTGATTATTGGGAGGTACAGCAACACAGGGGTAATGACGAGTTGGTACAGCTACAGATTCATTACCCAATAACATGTTTACTTCTTCCTCTTAAGACATCTTTAAATGTCATAGTAAAATAAAGTGTATATGAAAATGAAATACTTCAAAATCAAAGTGATTTTCTAAAAGGAATAATTAACCCTTATGATTTCCCTTACAAATATTTCAGTATATTTTTACAGCGAGCAAAAATCTAACATATTAATGTTCCTTTTTTCTCTTTTACAGTAAACTTGGATACACAGAAATTCAATTTATTATATTTTTAAAAATTCATAAGCATTATTTAAATCTTTACAAGTTTCCTGCATTTTGCAAAACCAGCATTTTTGTTAAAAAGGCTTTATATATTAACTTGAGATTTTACTGTAGCTTCTTACTGGTTAAAAGCTTTTTAGAAGGGAATAGGACCTACAAATTTGGTAATTTTATAAGCAGGGATTAAAAAGGTTTCATTGTGATTCTATTTCAATCCAAACATCTCTGTTGTCAGCGATGAAAATACAAAATGAAATTTGAAAACTATAAAATCTATAATAAAAAAAATTTCCTTACACACTAGATTGAGTTAGTAATATTCTCTTAGGAGGGTGTTTTCTTCCTTTTCTTAGCTGTACTAAAACTCTTGGTGTTAAATAAAAAAATATTCAAATGAATTTTTAAATGTTCTTATGTCCGCCTCAGTTAATAGGTAGGGGGAACACAGGACAATTCTAGGGCCCAGTTTTTTGTTTTTTTTTAAAGAGCCCTAAACTCAGGTAATTCTATTTTTTTAATAAAGAAAATTCATCAGGTATGATTTGTGTTATATCTTTGTAAGCCTTCTTATATAAATATATTTACAATGCAGAAAATGATCCTTTGACAGACCATGTTCACTGGCTTACAAATTATGACCACCTTCCAAGTATGGCCAATTAGAGTCTCCATTTATCACTCAGCAGTTATTCATCCATATTTCCCATAAAATGCTTCTACTGTATTCATATAGAGCTTGGCTTCTTTTCCCCCAAGTTTATTTCTTTTTTTAGTAATCTCTACACCCAATATGGGGCTCAAATTCACTACCCCAAGGTCAAGAATCCCATGCTTTTCCGAATGAGCCAGCCAGACCCTCCCAAAGCTTGACTTTTAATAAAAATTCAAAGATGTTTCTAGATTGAGCTGGAAAATCTTAGTTTAAACCATATTTTTGATTCTCCATCGAACTGCGTGGAGTTCAGATACATGGCCCCCGGGGGTTCTAACATGGTCTTCTATTGTCTTAGCTGTTTGATTTGTATCAGCTTTAAACCTTGTTTCACTGAAGATCAAAACGTCAGTTGCCATTCCCATCTTTCCCGATTCAAGCGTGAACTTTAAAGGTTAATACACTGCAAATGGTCTTACATTTTGTTCACTTTACAGTCATTATTTGATAACGTACTGATCTTGGGAACAAATAGTCAAGAATTACGCCAATCACAGGATAAACTTTCATAAATATCTCTTTATCGTATATGAAAACCTGAAAGCACACGCATCCACACCCCCCCAAATCATCAACTCCTATAACACCAAATAATTGTTTACTTTCATTACCTTTTCTTGAACTAACTCCCTCAGACACAAGCATGTTCATGTAGGTAGTTAACAAACACTCGGAAAGACTATTCCTGGTTTCTTACAAAAACTAACAATGGGACAGCCCATAACACTAAGTCAATGTCCCCCAAAGTGTGTTCCACACAATTTGCTGTTAATGAGTGTTAAGGGGTCAAACGATGTAAGAAACACTAGATTACTGAGGTTAAACTATTATCATTGCAGGATTTCTCAGAGCCTTTAATGGGCTAGTGAGTATCCTGAGTCTGCCAAAGTGCTTTGAAGATGTAATGTTTCCCTGTTTGTTTTACTTTAACCTAGAGCATCTTGAGAATCTGAGCAAAGCCCACTTTGGGAAAGGATGCATTGAATGGACTTTCTAGAGTTACTATAAGCATTCAATGAGGGGCACCTGGGTGGCTCAGTCCATTAAGCATCGAACTCTTGATTTCCGCTCTGGTCATGGTCTCAGAACCCTGGGATCTGGCCCCGCCTGCAGTGAGCTGCACACTCAGTGGGGAGTCTGCTTGGAGATTCTCTTTCTCCGTCTGCCCCTCTCCCTGTTCATGCTCTCTCTCTCAGATAAATAAATAAAAATCTTAAAAAATAAATAAATAAAAAGCAATTAAATGAGATAACACATGTAAGTGCTTGTCACTGAGCCTGGCACAGAGTGAAAGCTCAACAAGTGGCTTTATGATCAGAACTTTAGATATTATTATGAAAAGCTACACCATTTCACACTCATACTTAGCAATGGGTGAGGATTCCAATTGCCCCACATTCTCATCAACACTTTTTATTTTATTTTATTTTATTATTTTATTTTTATAACAATTTAGTGGGTGTGGAGTGGTATCTCATTGTGGCTTTAATTTACATTTCATTGAGGACTAGTGATGTTGAGTATCTTTTCATGTGCTTATTGACCATTTGTATATCTTCTTTAGAGAAATATCTATTCGAATCCTTTGCCCTATTTTTAAACTGAATTGTGTCTTTTTACTGTCAAATTGTTGGAATTCCTTAAATGTTCTGACTACTGGTCCCTTCTAAGATATACGATCTGCGAATATTTTCGCCTATTTTATGGGTCGTCTTTGCCACTTTCTTAACAAAGACTTTAATTTTGCCGAAGTCCAATCGATCTACTTTTTTTCCCCTTTGATTTCTTGTGCTCTTTAGAATCATCAGATTTTATATTTCTCCTTCTCACACCGTGCTGCTGTTTCTAAATGAGATCAGCTATGCAAAGTCCCTGCCACAGCATCTGACACATCATAGAATTTCAATAAATTTTAGTTTCTTCTCTTTGCATGCAAGAAGCCAGGGAGAAAAGGAGCTTGGATGGGACAAATGACTCGATTCACATGAATTGGGAGAAATGTCCAAAACATAAAGTGAGAACCAAGGGAACAGGATGGTAGAATCAGCCAAATGTGACAGTAGATGAGACACAGGGTAAAGGGACATTGAAAGTTGTTGCCAAGTTTTCTTGACCGGACACCTGGCAGAATGGAGTGATTTTTAAGTCAGGACTTGAGATAGAGGTTGGGACGTTCAGGTGAAGATATATAGAAGTCGATGAGAAGGTGAAGGCTCATCCAAAGAAATAAAGAGATTTATTTATGAATTTGAATTTGAACTTAAATTTCAAAGTCTAGAAGCTAGAAAGTCATGTTTTAAAATCATGAAAGAACTCTCATCATTTCTCTGCTTCAAAACCATCACTGTTTTCCCACTGCACTGAGAACACAACCAGACATGTAGCCTTGGTTTTGCTAATCAGATATAATGAGGGAAAATTTGGAAGTGAGCAGGCTTCAAATGAGAAGATGATTTGGCGCTCAGGGCGGGCAGGAGTAGGGGCAGGTCTTCCGGGGGCAACTGTCAGGGGCTTCTGGCGTCCAGCTTCTAGCAATGTTTCTAGCCGTGTTGTCCTGACAATCTCCTGTAGATTCCAGAAGCTACCCAATATCCTAAATAGTCTAAGAATATCTTATTATCTCTTTCTGTTGAAATAGTGAAAATAGATTCTGTCATTTGCAATTTAACTATCGTGACCAATATTAAACATATAACATATATCATGATGTAATTTTATTCTCTTTGTGTATCTGTCAGCTTTTAGACTTGAAAGTTCCAGTCCTCAACTGGGGGCAGTTTTGCTCCATCCTCAAGGGGACATATAATACTTTGGATTGTTACCACTGTGATGGGAGAATTGCTACTGACATCCACAGGATAGGGGTTCAGGGAAGCTGCTTAACATCCTATAATGTACAGGATAGCCCCGCAATCACAATGGATTATCTGAACCAACATGTCAATAGTGCCGACCCTGATCCAGAGAACTAGAAGGGGAAAATCATGACTTGTTCCTCATTGTGTCTCCAGATATGATGACGTCTGCACAATGTCTGGCATGAGAGAGCATTTGGTAAATCCTTGGTGGAAGAATGGAAGAGTACCACAGGCAGTTCTCCAATGGGGGAAAAAAAGCATACACTTCTCCATCTGATTTTTCTGTTGTTCACAAGTTTCTTCTTCTATCCAATCCACTAAATGTTAATATCCCTGAGGATTCTTTCCTTCACCCCCTTCTCTTCTCCTGTTCTTTTTGGAATCTTCTCCTGCTCATGGATTTCCTAAGTAATGTCTTCCATGAGCATAACTCTGTACTAATGATATGTGAGAAGATCACCACGTTTTATTTTCATCTCGGACCTCTCTCCAGGCCTCCAGAATTGCCTGTCAACATGTGGATGTTCACAGACACCGTCCCCATACCGAACCTACGACACACACAATGTGAGCAGAGGACACACAAATTCTGTCTCCTTCCCAAGCTGTGATTTCAGCAAATGAATGAAAGAAAACCTGTTGCTCAGATCAGGCCCCTGGACTTTCTCTCTGTCTCTCAAACTTGTGTTGTGAATTCGACTTCTTGAGGATTCTAAATAGATGGCGAATTTACATGCTGCTCTCCAAATTTACCCCTCTGGGGTAATGCATTTCTGACCTGGATTTTTCCACTATCTCTTATCCAGCCTTCTGGGCTCCAGTTTTGCCTCTTCCAGTCTTTTTATACACTCACCTGCTTGATCTTTCTATAACACATATCTTGCCATATCCTTCTCTACACTAAAATCTCAAGACTTCTCTATCTGGATAAAATTCAAACTTTCTTGATCTCCAATGCAAGGGAACTTGTGATTTTGCCTCTGCCTATTTTTCAGTCCACCTTGGTTACCTTTTCCTTCTTCACTCTAAGCGCCTTCCAATTTCTCTTTCCATATGCTATTCCCGCTGTCTGAAATGCTGTTCCCTTCACAGTTTCCTGGTTGTTGGAGAAGGATAGACATTCCTCCTCACTGTTTGTGATGACCATTTTTATGTGTTAAATTGGTCAGACTATAGTACTTAGTCAAACACTAATCTATGTATTGCTATGAAAATATTTTGTAGAGGGACAAGGTGGCTCAGTTGGTTAAGCGTCTGCCTTCAGCTCAGGTCATGATCCCAGAGTGTTGGGATCGGGCCCACATTGGGCTTCCTGCTCAGCAGGGAGTCTGCTTCTCCCTCTGCTCCTCACCCCACTCATGTTCTCTCTCTCTCTCTCAAATAAATAAAAAATAAATCTTAAAAAAAAATTTGTAGATAGGATTAACAAGATTAAAGTGAATCAGTTAACTTTAAGTAAAGATTATCCTAGATAATTGGGGTGAGCCTGATCCAAGCAGTTGGAAGGCCTTAAGAGCAGAACTGAAGTTTCCCTGAGGAAGAAAAATACTCGCCCTGGAACTACAACATCATTCCTGCCCAGAGTTTCCAGCTGGTCTTTCCTGATGGCCCACGCTGTGGATTTCAGATTTGCCCGGCCAGGCCCCACAATCGCATGAGCCAGCTCCTTGCAAATAAATACCATCTTAGACACACACTCACACTCATACATCTTACTGGTTCTGGTTCTCTGTTGGAACTCTGACTGATACACTAGCCATGCCCCTCCATCTGGCATTCTGCACAAAGGAGGAAGTATTCTAGGAAACACTTAGTGCCCTCCTTCTGTCTCTCCTCTCTCCTCTGTCCTTCCTCTAACTTTCTCTTCCCCACAGGAGAAGTAGTATCCAATCCAAATAATGTCTGGTTTGCAATGGCTCATGTTTTACCAATGGTGGAATTACTCTGTCTTGTTATTTGAAAAAAGACCAACATACTCTTTAAATCCCATACTCTGGCATACACACCCTGGTAGCCCCACAACCTGCCTTTTACAACGAGCTTCTGGTCCTTGCCTACAGAGCTGTTGGGGTCTGAGGGTCGAATACTCATTTCGCCACATTCCATAGTAGCCAGAATTGCCATGTCCAATAGTCTGAATGTTTGTACCCCCAAAATTCATATGTTTGCATTCCAACACCCAAGGAGATAGTATCAGGAGGTGGAACCTTTGGGAGGTGATTAGGTCATGATGGTGGGATCCTCATGATTGCAGTTAAGACCCTTATAAAAGAGACCCAAGAGAACTAGCTCATCTCCTCCTCCATGGGAGGGGATAGTGAGGGGACAACTGTCAGTGAGGAAGCAGGCTCTCACCAGACACCAAATCTGCCAGCACCTTCGTCTTGGACTTCCCAGCCTCCAAAACTCTGAGAAATACGTGTCTGTCGTTTATATGTTTGTCTGTGGTAATTCACTGCCATAGGCCCAACTAACAGACAGAGGTTGGTTCCAAGAGTGAGATACTGCTCTCACAAATACCTAAAAATGTGGAAGTGACTTTAAGCTAGGTAATGGGTAGAGTCTGGAAGACTTTGAGGTGCATGCTACAGAAAGCCTACATTGCTGTTAAGGGTGATTCTGTGTACTGGGAGAAATGAATGTTTACTGTTTATAAGCCATTCAGTCTTTCGTTAAGTTGTTATACCCCCAATGGACTAAGACTCCATGCCTCTGAAGCAGAAAGTAGACCATCAACTTCCTTTTTTCACTTCTCAGAGGCTCAGGAGATGCACTTTCTTCTTTCTTGTTCCATTGATTATGGTGAATGAGATGCAAGCCATACCCTTCTCTCTGTGTTCCAATTCCTCTGCTTCCTTACAGGTTGGAGAGCTAAGGCAGGTCTGGGATGGCAAGGCCAAGGAGTCTGGATTACAGGCCCTAGCAATTGACTATCACCTGCACCTGTACTGGGTATCCTCAGGTGGGCAGACACAGGAGGAATTAGCACTAAAAAAGACTCACTGCTGATTTGGAACCTCAGAATGAATGACAAGGGATCTGACCAAGAGGAGAGATGGAGTTTTCTCATCTGACATCAGTAACATCTTTTTACTTCTCTAAAAGTTCAGGGTCTCACAGAGCCCTTGACAGACCCAAGGGCCAAAAAGAGTAGGGCTCTTCACAGATCTAAGGAGGATGTCCTCAAAAACGTCTGGAGCTACGTGGAGAGGTTTGAAAGCATGCCAGTTTTGGAGGGCTGGGCCTATGAGACACAAAGAATATTTACTTTCTTTTTCCCATTGGTCCACAGCTGGAAATGGGTGGTTAACAAGAGATTTTGTGCTGCCTCTTAAGCAGTTAAATTTATTCAAGGCTTGAGGAATTAAGGGGGAGAAATGAGAAAAGGAAAAGATTTGAGGTCGTTCTATCTCAGGGACCACTGAGGCACAGGTCTGGGGGATTCTGAGAGCCACAAAGAGCTGAAGGAACCTACGGCTACCACACGTTTTGGGGCACAAGCACACAGCAGACAGAGGTCTTTGCTGCTTCTCAGGATTCTGAGGAAGAAAGTTCCAACAGTAACGGCTCCGACGAGAAGCTTTGGCCTTCTGTAAGGCTCACAGAGAAGCATATGGCAGTATGCTGAAGTTCATGATGGAACATTTTCCCAACTGAGTTTAAGTGAACATGTTGTATACTCCAGACAGCTGGCATAGACTAACTGGCATCCTGGCAAATCTAAAGGCAAGACGAATTTTTTCCTTCATACTTTTTCTCTGTGCTACTTCCTCCACCAACTCTCAGCTTTGATCCATTGCTGGCTCAAGAAAGAGGAGAACGTTGCTTCTCTTTGCGAAACGCTCTCACTGGGGATCAGAGATCACACGTATCTGTACGGGCCCAGTGCTCTGGTCAATCATCTTGTGAGTCGAGCTGACATTTGACTCTGTGGGGACATGGGATGAGTAAGAGTGCTGAGGTTGGATGAATCCACTCTTAGGACAGCGTAGCTACCCCAGGAAGATGGCGCAGCGCGCAACCACTGGCTGACACTGCCCGACTGAGCCGAACGGGAAATGCAGGAAGAAGTATTTTAGAATTAAGTGTCTTTGTTTTACAGCGGGGGAAAAAGGATTTGCTTTCTTATTTCACTTTTAAACTCTAATTTCTTCTAGGACTTGAGCAGTGAAAGAAATGATCCATTGGTCCTATTTGGGGAGTCAGTATTGTATGCATTTGAATCCATTCTTTAATCCCTGGTGAGCTGTTTTGGTTAATGTGCTTGGTATAGTTTGAGATAAGAATTGAGCTTCAAACTCAACTTGGCCTTTGGAATAACTTCATGTCCTTATATGACCGTCCTATATCCTCCTGGGGTAAAAGCCGAACTACCCAGTTCCCTTGTGGCAAGAAACGATGCTCCGAGGTTTATTGGGTCTTGGGAGTGGCGCTGAGGGGAGCAGAGCTGTTCTGATGCTCTTCTGGTCCCTTCTCTCAGGGGACAGCCTCATCCATTCTTGGTCCAAAGGTTGAAGAGGGAACAGAAAGCGGAGGAGAATTCAGCAATACCTTGCCACCTCTCCCTATATTTGTGCCTCAAAGAGGAGATATGTGCTCTGTCTCGTCATGTGCGAAAATGCTGGCAAAGGAGATTCTCTTGCCTTCTCCACTCCTGCCTTTATCCACTCACCCTTCAGGGAGGGGGGGAAGTTGCCAGTCTTACGGAGCAGAACTTGAGATGCTCTAGTGGGTGCAGTTACAGGGCTTACCATTCCCCCCGCCCCCACCAGGGTCGTCTCCAGCAGTGTGGCACCACGGTGGGTGGCGGGCGAGGGTAGGAGACTCCTATGCTCCCATGAGGAATGTTGTCTCACTGACTGTCTGCGATTGTCAGCATGTGTTAATAAAAAGCCGCGGGCTTTTGGTTGGCCTTGTTATTATCGTGCAATTCTCTCCAGAGAATGCATCACTAATTGGATGGCTCACCCACATGAATCACTCCCAGCCCCCTGCCTTCAACTACCATTGAGAAGGGTCCCCCAGGCTTTCCTCACAGCAAACCATATCCCCAGGCTTACCTCGCTCAGCCTTCATCTCTACTCTCCAGCTGACACGGTCATCTGTCCTCCTTTCTGGACATCTGGGAAGGCCTCCTCATGTCTTTCCTGCTACCTCTCTGCCCATTCCATTCCATTCTCCTCAAAGCATTTGGAGCAAGATTTTAAAGTGTCACCTCCCCCATAACTTCCCATCACTGTTAGAATGAAACCCAGCCTCTTAACGCCAGCCCTCAAAGCCCTGTCCTCCTGGCCTGCAGCTCAAGCTCTATGTTCTCCATATTGCCTCCTGGTCACTAAGCTTCAGCCACACTGGTTGTCTTAGCACTCAGGCGGCTGTCACGAAATACCACAGACTGGGTGGCCTAGACCACAGACATTCACTTTCTCACAGTTCTCGGGGCTGGAAGCCCAAGCTCACAGTGGTAGCACATTTCTTGTAAGGCCTCTCTCTGTGGTTTGTAGAAGGCTTCCTTCTTGCTGTCTCCTCACATCCCCACAAGGCCTTCCCTCTGTGCATGGGTATGCCTGGTATCTCTTCCTCTTCTTTCTTTCTTTCTTCTTATTTTTTTTTTTTTGAGAGAGAATGAGAGAGAGCATGCGTGGGGAGGGGCAAAGGGAGAAGGAGAAGAAGAGAGACTCCGAAGCAGACTCCACACTGAGCACAGAGACTGATGCAGGGCTCGATTTACTGACTGAGAAGTCACAGCCTGAACCAAAACCAAGAGTCAACCAACTGAGCCACCCAGGTGCCCCCTCCTCCTCGTCTTATGAATATACATGTCATATTGGATCAGGGCCCTGCCCTGATGACCTCTCTAATACTAATTACCTCTTTAAAGGCCCAATCCCCAAACACAGTCACATTGGAGCTTAGGGCTTCAACGTATGAATTTTCGGAGGACATAGTTCATGCCACAGCACTGGTCCTCCTGCTTGCCCCAGGACCTTTGTCCATGCTGCGCTCTTTACATGGAGGGTCCTTGCCAGTTCTTCGTGTAGCCACCTCTTTCTTGTCATTCAGCATGAGGTTTAAACGTCAGCATGAGGTTTAAACGTCTTCTCTTTTCAGAGAGACTCCCCGGCATCTTATCAGAATAGGCCTCCAGTCACACGCTTTCACTTTACCTGTTTTGGTTCTACCACAGAACTCGTCACCTTCTGTGTGACATCTTACCTCCTACTATACATTTGTTTGTTGCCACCTTTGCCTGTTAGAATCAAAATTATGTGAGAGTAGAGGTCTTGCCTGTCACGTCCACCACTGATCACCACCGTGTCCCCCACTGTGTTCTCAGTGGCACATAGTAGATGCCTAATATACATTTATTGAATGAAACAAAATGCCTGCAGTGTTAAACCAGTAAATCAGCCCATAATAAGATAAGTCAGACAGCTTTCCAAACTGAAAAATAAACTATAATTAGTACCTAAAGATCTTCCTCTAATCACGTGAGCAGAGCAGAGCTCAAGGCCAAGTGGCTGGGCACTGAGTTAAAACACTGGCAAAGCTATTGCTAAGGTTTCTTCCCAAACCAGTGCTCACGTTGTCATCAAAAATGCGTGTCCTATGCTGGGCTCCCCACCCTCTCACCAATGACACGTGGGATCAAACTTAGAAGTACTTATCGATTGGGGCGCCTGGGTGGCTCAGTCGTTAAGCCTCTGCCTTCGGCTCAGGGCGTGATGCCGGCGATCTGGGATCGAGTCCCACATCGGGCTTCTCCGCTAGGAGCCTGCTTCTTCCTCTCCCACTCCCTCTGCTTGTGTTCCCTCTCTCGCTGGCTATCTCTCTCTGTCAAATAAATAAATAAAATCTTTTAAAAAAAAAGTACTTATTGATTGTACAAGTAAAATGCTATCTTGTTTTAAGTTCCATTTCTTAATGAGTGCGATTGAATCTCTTTTCATTTGCTTACTAGCCAATTGTATTTTTTCTATCCTATATGTTTTCCTTTACTCGATTTTAGATTTTTTTATTCATCTTTTAGTTATTGATTCATAAAAATACACTGAATCTAAAATAAAATATGCCATTTGTCAAGCTAAAAGAAATGTATGTATTCTCTGACCGAAGAAGTACACTTCTAGGAATTTCTGTTACTTGCCTTAGTGCACAAAAATAATGTTCAAGGATAGTAGCTGCACTTTTATTATAATAGTCTCAAATAAAAGCCATTTAAACGTTAATAGGGGTAGGTTATATAAATTATTCCTTAACGATACATAGAACACTAAACAGCTGAACAAAAGAGTACAGTAAACTTTCAGGTCCAAAACACATTCGATTTGTGGCAAAACGGCAAAATTTTATCTATAGTTTGATTCCATTCATGTCTTTTGAAATGACATTTTCTAAACAAAGAAAATATCTGGAAAAGACAGCATTAACAGTGGTGAGTGGTCATAGTAATAAAAAGGGAAGTGGATGAGAAAGGGATTGACATTCCACTCTAAAGGTGAGTCCTCCCTACAGGTTCAAGGGTTTCCCATTGTCTTTCCATGTTTGCTTTTGTTGGCTTTTGTTTCTTAGCACCAGCCTCGGAGAAGCAGATCTCTCTCCTGTCCCTGCAGCTCCCTGCAGATCCTTAAAGTTGCCAGCAGCTGTCCAGAGATCCCTCCCTTCCCCACTTCCTTGAAAAGACCTCTTTCTTCTTTAGATTCTTCTACAACCAATCCTGACTCATCAAGAGGAATTATTCTTGCCTTGGTCGCCTCCCTTGCACCTTAAGCCTCTCTGGGAGGGGAGGCCGCATTCGCCGATGGGGCTTGTCACTCCACAGAGTATCTTAGGCCACTGGAAGGCACAGGACCAGAATTCTAACTGCACTGGAGCATTTCTACCCAAAGCCATGGCTTATGGTGTGACAACTGAGCGTGTACAGCCCTCAGACCCTGGAATTCTTGCCAGACTTGAAGAGGTTTCCACTGGAGCTGGCTGTTCGGAAAGTATTTGGCATCCGAGAAACAACGGCTTTCTCGGGAATTCCCATGTCTGCGTGTCAGGTGTGCATTCCCAGAAAAGTAGACATTAGTGCATACTGGCACGCCGCTCACACCCAGGACCTGTGCCCGAGCCACCGATCCATGCTGGTTGCTAAGAGCATCTCTTCGCCGGTGAACAAAAAATGCCTCCTCGTATGCGAGCATGCCAGGAGGAAGGAATGGGGGCACCGACATGAAATTATAGCCAGGAATATACCTGCGGTACAACCCCTGGAGATCTCACAAAACGGGAGGCATGAAAGTGTAAAAATTCAGATACTTTTTTATATCTCCTTTTTTTCTTATTCACTTCCAGGGCTTAAAGAAGACAATAGGTAAGTAGAAATTTTACCCACCCATACCTTGAGTTGGGCCTGGTTTAGAGCACTGAAACAACAGTAGCCTTGACTCGTTTATGCTTCACCATTTTCCAATAGCCACTTGCAAATCTACTCCGGCTGGAGAGCCATCCACACAGCCAGCCGAAGAAGATCACGCTTCCCTAGATTTCCGGATACCAACGGTGAGCCTGCCCACTCTGGCCTCACATCACCACTGGCAAGAGTAAAGAGAGGCCTCGGAACACTCCTGGCAAGACCCCCACTTCTCACTGCCCTGCAACGCTCCCAGCCTTGTCCTCAGTATCTCCTTTGAGGACTTGCAGGCAAACCTCACTTGGCCCTGTTCTCTGAGGGGTGTCAGGCCCCACGAGATGCCTAGGACTTTCGATCATCTTTCATCTCCTGGACTCTGGTGCTCAACCATCTCTGTATTTTCTTTTTTTTTTTTTTTTTAAAGATTTTATTTATTTATGTGACAGAGAGACAGCCAGCGAGAGAGGGAACACAGCAGGGGAGTGGGAGAGGAAGAAGCAGGCTCCCAGCAGAGGAGCCCGATGTGGGACTCGATCCCAGTACGCCGGGATCACGCCCTGAGCCGAAGGCAGACGCTTTAACGACTGCGCTACCCAGGCGCCCCTCATCTCTGTATTTTCTTACCTGCTCTTTCACTCTACGACCCACCTCCAATTCCTGAAATGCTTCCACACTGCCTTCTGGAATTTGGGCTCAACTACAGGCTTCCCCTCAGTTCTTCTCAGAAATGTCCTTTCCCTTCATGCTCTAAATGAACGGACTCTCCTCTCAAGAAACTACTTGCTTTTCACTCAGCGCCCTGAAGTGGCAGCTGTTATGTCCTTAAAGACTCTTACGACACCAGGCCTGGAGGTGGGGGTAGGTGTCCTTCCTGTTCCATACTGCCTCCTTCCCAACAGCAAATCCTCATCTTCGAATGTCATGTCATTAGTCTTTAACAACCGAGATTCCAATCCGTTACAATCACCAACAGAACCCCCTCCTAATTCCTTGACGATTTTAGCTCTTGGCTCACTGCCACTTCTCCAACATACGTGGTGAGTTCAGTACCCATATATATGACCTTTCTAATGTCCTAGACTCTCAGTTTCCTGATGCCCTCTCCTCCAACTCTCGCACCCTCCACTCTGCCTCAACCATTCACTCCAAAGGTCATACCCAGACTTACTGCCAGCAAATATAACCCCGCCATAATTGCAATTTCAAGCATTCTCTCTTTCCAGCTCACTCTAATACCCCAACTCTAAGAAACTCTGGCCTCACTGGGAGCTATTAGCCATTGATCGTATATTTTCATGGTCCCTTGGTTTCCCACTTACCTAGCTTGTGATGCTCCATCATTATATTACAACTTTGCAAATTTGCTTAACAATCTGGTTTCACTGTTCTCATGTGGAAAATCCCTACGCCAAGTTAAATCTAAGAAGCTTGCTCTGTGCACCCATAGAGATGGTCAGGGCTGGAGAGAGCAATACGAGCTTGCTGACTGATCTCATTTCCAATTCCTGAACACCATCTTCAAGGAGGTCCCTTTGTTCTCCCCAGCAAACATACATTTCTACAATCCATCATCATTCTCCCGTTATCCTGAATCAGTGTTTCTCGAATTTGAGATTACCACAGAATCACCTAGAGGATACATGAAAACTCAAGTTGCTGGCCCCCACTCACCAGATTTCTGATTCGGTCAGTTTGGGGTGGGGCTTGAGTAACTGCATCTCTCAGGTGATGCTGATGCTGCCGGTCTGGACCACACTTAAGGAACGACTGCCCTAGATGACTTTTCCATGACTTTTTCTTTCTCCTCAAAGCTCCAATACATATTGCCCATCCTCACTCTTAGTTGATGACTTTACTTAACACACACATACACACACACACACACACACACACACACACACACACATACACTGAAGAAAACTTCTGAGTTTCCCAACACCAAATCTCCCTTGTGACCTGGAGCAGTGCCCATGTGCCCTTTCTTGCCTCCTGCTATGATGGGGGACCTGTTTAGACTCCTCTCTCTAGCCAGCCCTCCACATGTATTATGGACTCCATTTCCCCCCTACTCCATCCTAACTTGTGGAACTACCCCTCCCAACCTTCTCCCTACATCGTGAAATTCTCCCTTGCTTCCCATGCCCATCAGTGTCAAGTATCCTGAGGAGAGACCCCTCATGACCCCACATTTCCTTCTATCACCCTTTTACAACAATATTCCATGAAAATCTGGTGTCCTCAGTTTTCTTCAGACTCACCAGGCACATAACCTACCTACCGCACAGCTTTTGACGTGCTGTTATCTCTACCTGGAAGATTCTACAGGGCTACCTTGATCATCTCCTTGAAGGTCTTGATCAAATGTCATCCTCTCAAGGATGTTCCCTCACCCCCAACCCCCACTCCTCTGTCCCTCACTGACCAGCTGTCCCTAGCCTTCTACTCTCCAAGATGGATCTGTAATTCCATCTTGGTTAGATTCAGGTAATAAAGGAATTAGGAAAAACTAACATCTTTCACTCAGGGACACTGAGAGCTCTCTTTGACCACATCTAAATTGTCAAGGCCTTCCTCAACAAAATATGTTTCTGCTGTCCCTTCAGCCTCTCTTTCTACTCATGTGATGAGTTTTAAGCACCAGCTCCACAACTTTGTCCTATTTAAATGCCATTGGATATGGGGACTGGGAGGTTTCTACTTCAAATGTAGTTTAATTCTCACTGTCCCATATGACTATGGTTAATCTAAAACCCAGATATATGACACCTGCCTCATCTTCCTTTCTGTTCACTCGCTCATGCCTATGTTAAATCCTACTTGGACAAGCCAGACAAGAAGAAGAAGAAAAAAAAGACCATGGCATGTCCTACCCTAAAGGAATCACCATGTCAGTGGTGTTCCCACATCATTCAAGAGGTATCCCAGTGCTCTTAAGAAACCCAGAGCTGGCTGCAAGCAAGCTGCCTGGCACATCGTGTCACCTGCCACCCAGTGAATCAGATGGGAATGAATCTAGCTGAATCCAGCAGAAAGCATATGCCGTGTGGTCCCTGGGAAAGAAACTAATCAGTCAGACTGACATGACTGATGGGTTAACTTTGGAATTGAAGGACACGCGATTTCTCCTCTGCACAGGGCCCAAATAGAGGAGAGGTCATACAAAAACCTCAGTAATTAAAGAACGAAAGAAACGCAATTTAAATATTTGTGGAATTTCCCTATAACGAAAAGTCGGTTACTTTGGCTCGTGGGGATAGTTTCTCGGTAACAAGAGAAATGAACTCTCCTGGTAAAGGCTTAAAAAGCAGGTGGATTTTAAATACCCTGCTTCTCTACTTAAGAGAGCTAATAAATAAATAAATTAATTAATTAATTAATTAATTAAAAAGGACTTGTGGAGGCTTTAAGTGCTGTGTGTGCCCCAAGGCAGAAAGATCAGGCTTGGCTAAATCATTATATACTCCATCATTCATGTGTCATGTCGTTGAAGGCGTATGGAAAGAAAAAGAAACGTGTCTCCTCCCTCGTGCTGGCCGAGGCGACATAAGTTGGTGTTCAGAATGGAAATGATGAACCCCTCAGGTTAGAAGCCTGCAGGTCCAGAGCCTTTGCCCTTTCAGTTCTCTTATGTGAAAGTAGAATAAATAAAACAAAAGCATACATTTTAAAGGAAAAGAAGGAAATGTGAGGGCCATTTTGATGGAAAAGACCAAAATCGCACCCCTTCCCCTGCTTGGAAATATTCTGCAGAAGGAGCTCTTCACTTATTATCAGAGGGGGTCTAGTCTCCCAGCCCCTTCTCTCGGGGAGCATGTCGCCCCAGCAGACACGAGAATGACCTGATTCTCCCGAGGTAGCAGACCTTCACCTGAGCTGCTGTCGCCGTAGCCGCTGGGAAATTCCTTGTTCCATTATTGTACCGAATGAGTACTGGGCTAGTCGGAGCCTCTTGGGAATGAATGAAAAATAAAGAGTACCCATCCCCTCGAGTGAGGCTTTGAGCTACTTTCAACTGCATTTATAACCTTAATATAACCCAGGAGATTTCACACCCCACGTGGGAAACCAAACCCTTCTTCTAATGGAATATTTGCTGAGTTTATCAGGGTGAAAAGAAGGGCCATTTTTGATAAGCATATTGTTTGATCTATTGTGTTCATTAGAGGTGCTGATGGAGGTTTCAAGGTAATTTTTTTTATTGTTGCTCAGGATAAAACATATAATTTTCATCATAAGCAAGATGACCATCAGTAAGATATAATTCCTGCCTGGAGCTGCCCAGGTGTTTGAAGAAGAGGAAGAGAAACATGGGGCAAAGGCCTCCTCCTGCATCGGAAAAAACTGATGCACCCCGGAGATCCCAGGTGGTTCAGTGGGTTAAGCAACTGCCTTTGGCTTAGGTCATGAGCCCTGGGTCCTGGGATTGAGCCTGGCGTGGGGCTCCCTGTTCTGCNNNCCCCCCCCCCCCCCCCCCCGCCCCGTTCATGCACTTTCTCTCTCTCTTGCTCGCTCTCTCTCTCAAATAAACAAATAAAATCTTTATTAAAAAAACCTGATGCCCCCTTACTTTACCACCAATACCTGGCAGGGGTCTTCCCCATTCTGTAGCCGTGGGAAGGGTTTTTTAGGCCAAAGTAAAATGATCCAAGCAAAGAAACTGAGTTCCCAAAGCAAGTGACTCGGGAAAACCTCAGTGGCCCATGGAGCCCAGAGAAGACAGAGAGCAGCCGCCACGCAGGGTATGGCCCCCCAAGACCAGAATCCAGCTCACCCAGTACGCAGAAGGAGGCTTTAAAACTCCACCCATTTCGTTGACCTCACTTTTACCTCGTTGGGTGTCTTCGACGTGCACCTCGCCCCGAGAAAAAGTAACAGACTCATCATTTTCTCATGGGCAGAAATTCTTACTCCTCCTTTTGTTTTGGCAAGAAGCTTGCCGATGCTGCACTGAGAATTCCTCAGCCTCCAACTGCCGCCTCTTCTCCCAAGGGATAGGAAAGCTGTTATCACTTCTATGCTAATAATAGCAAATTTAGCACAACTGCCTTCTGATCTTTCAAACCACTTCAATATTTTGAAAAACAAAAAAACAAAACCCGCTTGGCTCCAGAGGAAAAGGAAAAGAAAGATTTCAGTTGTTCAGACCTGGAAGCAATTGTCTAACATTTCTATGCAGCAAGTAATCATGCTTTTTTTTTTTTTAATTCTGTAATGAAAAGAAAAAACTTTTGCCCTCTCCCTATTGTCCTCTCAATTATGGAGAAACTGAGGCATCAACCTTATACCCCATACACCCTCCTGCATTTCCTGCCTGTCCCACCAGGCTGCTAGGTAACATATTCCTTCCTTGGACATCAACTCCCACCTAGGAAATGCTGTTATATAAATAAGAAGCTAGATTTAGAGAAACATCATGTAATGCTTAAGGAATGTGCTGAAGAAGATGTAAATTTTAAGTGTGGCTATGGTTCACATTCCAAGTAAGCCTAGCTCACTAGGTCATGCAAGTTCTTTGTGCCCCCGCATTAAAAATTAATATCTGACAAAAATATAATCATGACACCATTTGGAATCTAGATAAGGCTTTCATCTTAAGAACTCAACATACCTGTAAATAGGTGACCTTAGTTCATCTTCATTATATTATAGGCTTGTGAGCTAGAAGAGGTAGAAGAAGCTTATATGATCCCCATTTTACGAAGGGAACAAGAGAATCTAAAAACTCAAACAGCCTACCTATATAGAATGGAATTGGAGCCCAATGTTAAAATGTTGCATGCGAAATTCATTGAATTAAAACAATTTCATCATTTATTAAGTTTGACGGTTTATAAAAGACCCTCAAATGGTGCTGGAAGCCTCTACCTGCAAAATGTTCTCCTCCAGAGGAGCACTTTTGCAGCTGTGGTTTTCGGACCCAAAGAAGGGGCGGCTGAACTAACTGAACGAGAGGCTCCTTGTTCAGATTATTTGAATATGGCGCCCGCAGCGCTGCTCGGCCAGCACATCCGGGGATGTCCAGCTGCCTGAGGAACCTCACCCCTCCCTGGCAGGGAAGGCGGGGACAGCGAGAGGGGGAGAGAACCTTGGAGCTCTAAGGGTAAAACCGAAGTGCTCTGAATATTCATTTTCCTTTCTTTTGCTTCTCATATGTTACTGTAAATGAAATTAAACCAGAGTGCTCTACTCATGAACCAAAACCCTCTTTTTTTTTTTTTTCCCCTCTACAGTTTGGAGGAGCCAGACAGCTTTACCCAGGCTGGCTGTGGTTTTCCAACCCAGGTTTTAAGAAGCAATGGAGGTATGCAGTCATTTACATTCAGGCTGCAAGTCCTTTTGAAAAAAAGAAGCCCTTTGCAAGAAGCATTTCTCTCCTGTCCTTATAAATCAAATAAATAAAAATAAAAATTTCTGCCAAGCCATATGCTTCTGTTCCTATTCTTCAACTGGCCTAAAATAAAAAAGATTACCCTCTCTGTTTTTTTTCTTATCCCTTTACTAGGGGGGAAAAACAGCTAGAGAAACAGAGAGAAATCAAACAACTGTCTAAACAAATCAATCCAACATTTCCAAAGGCTTTTGACCTGTGGCAATGTCAATCCCGTCTTTTTTCCCCCCTTTCTTTCTTTGAATCAATATAACCTATGATTCTGATCACTCCAATATGTCAGTGCCTGCTGAGGGCACATTTTATTGTTCATAAAGCCCCGGACGATAATGAAAAATAAGCAAGAAAACGATAAATTCATCAAAGTTGCAAGAATATTCGAGGAAAAAAGGAATTTCCTGAGGTAACTGTCCTTGACCTGGCTCTTTAATCGAGTGAGATTTCATCACTTTATCTAATATCATGCTTCATGCTTCAGGCGCCCAGCAATTCTATTTTAGTGTGGTCTAATGGGCAGCTGCCACATGCACTCAGCCCCGGCCTGCATAATTTGTGCTGACATACTGTGTGGTGAGCAGCCTTGCAGGGCCTCCAGATTTGGGCCTCCCAAGGAAAAATGTCATCGAGAAAAGGTTCTTCCTCACAATGTCAGGCTTGCCTTTCCGGGTCCCGACGGACCTCACATTTTAAGTGGTCTGGGAGCCCTCGCCAGAAGGTAGTCTCTGATCTGGGCTGTGTATCTCACTGGAGGTGAGAGGTTGGAAAAGCCTGGTTATGGTTGTCTGCAGTCTGAAAATAGATAGCGTAATGAAGAGTGTCATGCTAACTGCTTTGCGGGCGGCTCTTCTCAGAACCCCTGATTCAATTTGATATTCTGAGGTTAACGTACTGTATTGGGCCCGCAAATAGGAATGCACACGAAAAGCTTTTATACTTATTCAGTTCAGTAAGCATGGGAAACTCCTCAACAGTTCTGTATACACTGCAGGCATGGTGGGGCTTACTTTGGTGTTCTGATTTATCCTTGCTCTTTCCCCCCCAGTCGTACTTCGGAGTAGAAACTCATTTTTTTTCTAAAGTCAGCTTTTGACATAATAGCCCAGGATATTTTCATAAGTGAAGCAAACACACACACACACACACACACACACACACAGAAGCCACGATCTTTGTCTCTCAATTTCCAGCGTCAACTTCGAACTTTCCTAAAAAATATAAAGGATACTACAGAGACCTGGTAGCCAGATGAAATACGTAACCCTGGACGGGATTCAATGTCAGAGAATGAAAAATGCCATCGAGGATATTATTAGACCCACTGACAAAACATGCAGTGTAGATTAAAGTATTGTGTCAATGTTGAATTTTCTGAATTTAATAACTTGCCATGGTTATGTAGGAGAATGTGTTTTCTTCCACAATTCACAGTGAATTAAAGGTATTAATGGGCGTGATGGCATGATGCATGCAAATTATTCTCAAAGGGCTTTAGAAAAATTTAATTAGAGAAAGAGGGAACGATAAAGGGTATGTGGCAAAATGTTTAAAATTAGTGAATCATCATGGCTAGGCAAAATAATTCTTGTCGAAAGGCATGTAAAGAAATGTTGTCAAGCACAGTTTCGGTTGGTTCCCTCCCCCACTTCGTAAGAAGCCAGTTTTGTAACTATCCACAAATCCACTTCCATATTCCCGATCTATAAATGAACCTTTGAACTAGTCATAATATTCTCCTGTTTCCTTCATCAATAATAAGTTAAGATCTTTAACATAATGTCCATTCAAAACAAAAATGTGTGTATCTGGGGAAAATTTATACAATTTTCTTTTCTTTTTTAAGAGTTTTTTTTTTAAGTGATCTTTACACCTAACATGGGGCTCGAACTCACAACCCTGAGACCAGGAGTTGTGTGCTCCACCCACTGAGCCAGCCAGGTGCCCCTAAAACATTACAATTTTTTCACCAATCTTGCAACATTTCTGTAAGTTTGAAATTCTTGCAAAATAAAGTTCTAAAATTACCATAAATAGCAAGTGACAGTAGGAGGGGACTATATAAGAATGAACACCTTCTGTATATATATATTAAACAGAAATGTTCTTTGCAGGAGACAGTGTGCTTAATCCAGAATCATGGCAACTCTAAGGTCAGGCAAGCCATCATCGGTCTAATACCACCATAACTAATCATAGCAAAACTCCATGATTTGTGGTCTCAGTACAGCCCTGGGATGTGTGCTTAGATCTCTCTGTATGCTATGCTTTGTTTCATATCACATCTTTGATATTTAAGAAACCGGAAAATAATAGCTTTACATTTTCCAAAAAGATTGAATGTAGCCTCAAATGGAGTAAGATATTTCTATCTTGTGGGAAGTGAAAAGTCATGCTGAGACTGACCTTGTGGTCCTCACGGTCCATCTAGGGAAGGGGGGGTCTTTTGGCCAAAATACTGGGAGTTGCAGTTAGAGAGGGCATGCAGAATAAAGCAGTGGAGCCATAAGTTCATCAAGGGTTGAAAGCAGGACATCTTACCAAAGATGAAATAAGGGCATTGTTCTGTCTTTTAAATGCCCTGTTTTCCCTTCTAAGCAGGAGTACTTTTAATACAACTGTTCCAAGATTCCTTTCCCAGTGATTTCTAGCTTTGCTTCCCAACTAAAGCAGTAGGTACCAGTAGAAGTACAATAATAGCTATTGTCATAATAACCCTTATATTGAGCCTTTAACAACGTTCCATATATTCCATATACAATATCACATTATCCCCTTTAATCTTCCCAATCCTCTGAGCCAGATATTATTAGTCCCATTTTACAGAGAAGTGAACTGAAATTCAAGAGCCAAGGACACCCAGAACTAATGAGTGGAGGAGTTAGACTTCATATCAGGTTAAGTCTGGTTCCAAGTCCAGAATCCTTAACCTCTACACTAAACAACCTCGAGAACACAGACTTAATGAAAACAAGCTGAGGAAGTGTTTTATTAAAAGCTTATTGAAGGAAACAATACAAATAAAGTATTCTCAATATGGTACTGTCCATGCCGTGGCCAAGAGCGGTCAACTGTCTTGGGTAGCATCATGCTCATGAAATAATTAGTTTAAATAAAGCACTTAAGAGAATTTAGAGCGAAAAAATGCAAAGCAGGGTCATTTTCTTAGATTTATTTAAAGTTACTAAGAAAAGGAAAGAAATGAGGAACTACTCTTTAATTTTCCATTTTGAAGACTTTAAAACTCTAGTTGTCAAGACCTCATACTTTCTAAGAGTATAAAACAAAACTGACTGCCAAATGGTGAGAAATTAAAAATGTAGATTTTAAGTATTTTTAGTGATGGTAATAAACTCTATCAATATTTTCTCTACTAAAAGCAAGCATTTTCTAGTAAAAAAAATGTTTAATTTAAACGGTTTTTGCTAGCCAAATCATAGATAGAAGTGTTCAGAGTCTGATATTGTAAATAGATCTATTGTTATCCTAAATAGTAACCCCTCCCCCATTTTCTGTGAATGCTAATCTTCCTTAATCATTGGAAAATATCAAGTGTCACTAATGAGGCTTTAAAAAGGTCAAAAAGAGGACTCCTGGTGGCCCATTCTGTTAAGCACCCAACTCTTGGTTTTGGCTCAGGCCATGATTTCAGGGTCGTGAGATGGAGCCCCTCACAGCCTGTGCATTCAGTGCAGAATCTGCTGGAGATTTTCTCTCCCTCTCCTTCTGCTCTGCCCCTCCCTCTTGTGCTCTCTCTCTCTAAAATAAATAAATAAATCTTTAAAAAAAGAGAAAGAAGAAAGAAGAAAGAAAGAAAGAAGAAAGAAAGAAAGAAAGAAAGAAAGAAAGAAAGAAAGAAAGAAAGAAAGAAAGTCAAAAAGATCCTTAGTCTGTTAAAATGATAACTTAGGGTGCTATTTCATTTGTCATCTGCCTGGAAGTCCTTTACTCAACTAACATTTATTGAATTCTGCTAACATTTATTAAATGTATGTAGATACATGCCCTCAAATAGCTTAGAATTAAAAGGGTAAGATACACATCAACAGTGAGCTGTAATGGAGAGCAAACCAACAGAACCCAACAGAAGATATAATGAATAAAAATCACCTTCCTCTTGGAGACAATTCCTTCCTCGCTCTAGAGTATTCTAGGGTGCCTGTCCATCGCATGCCCTACCTCCCTCACCACAGGAACCAGCATATGACTGCTGTTGGCCAATCAGAGGACTCCAACTTCCCGAAAACAGTGATACAGAGCCAAGGTGGACACATGGTCCAAATAGGGACAGTCGGTGTCCTATGGTGACTGGGAGGTGGGGTGGGGGTGCCGGGTGTTGATATAAGTATTGTGGAAGAGGATTTCTCTCCTTTTGAGATTAAGAGCTAAAAACAGCATGTAAATCTGGGGCTTGTGAGAACTACTTTCCTATCATGCGTTGAGTGAAGGGTCTGCTGAAGACTGAAATCAACGTGAAGGAAATCGGAGCCAAGAAATACAGTGAAGGACAGATCCCTGAAAACATTAGCTCGGCACCACATTTGGCCAGCTCAACTACTAGATTTTCAATGACATGAACCAATAAATACATCTTTTAGTTAACCCAATTTGTTTGCTATTTCTTTCATTGAAAACTAAATCATCTCTCTAACACCTAGATGATTCCTGAATGGACTTTGATTGAACTGTAAAACTTTTTCCATCTTCCATCAGTATACTAATCTACTCCCAGTGCTATGAGAGGAAAAAGGAAAGAACAGTTACCTTCAGCTGGGGAATGTACCCGAGGCTTCATGAAGAGGGGATATTTCAGTCGAGCTAGGGTTTCCATAACTATAAAAGCAGACTAAGGACATTTGGGATGAGGAATTAGAGTGCACAAAGACAAAGAAACGTGAGAGCATCTGGTGCATTTGCAGAACTCACTGGTTCAACATTGAAGAGATGTAGAGGGATGAAGGAGAAGTTGAGGCTGGGAGCTAGGTGATGAAAGATCGTGAAGCAGTTCAGACTATATTATGTAAGCAAATAAAAGCCATTGGAGGCTTTGGAAGAAAAATAAAAAAAGCCTTCACAATCTATCCTATTTAAATAATGCTGATAACAGCCTGAAGAAATCACTGAATTAGGAAAGATTGGAATAGATGTCAACCCAGGACCCAGGAGCCGGCCTGGTAGAGAGGTGTTTGTGACATAGGACCGTGCCAGGGGATAAGGATATAAAGGGCTACGTTCAAGAGACGTTTCAGAAATAAAATTAATAGGGCAAGGTGACTAACATTAAACCATTTGAATAGTGCTCTCTGTTAATAGGGAGTTTTAAAAAAGAAATTGCGATCTGATAAAGTTTTGATGCAACAGTTTTCGATGGTTCAAACACCATCTTTCAGGCAAAGTGGAACTAACCTTTGAGAAATGCTTTGAAATGATCCAAAACAGACAGATGCACTGCACTCACTCTAGTATCAGGAAGTGAAAGAATTTTCCTTCTAAGTTTGACTTTGTAACACATTTTAAACTGCAGACAAATGAGCTGGCATAATGATAGAGTCAAAAAATGAATTGCAAGTTGAATGTTAAATGATGCTTGCTTCCTTTGGGTTTTTGTGTGGTCGGCCTTAATCTCAGGACGGCAACCAAATGTGAATGCCGTTTTCATTTCCTTCCAGCCTTCGCTTTTCTTCCTCTTTCTCTTCTTTTTCTTCTTTTTTCAGTCTTTCCTCTTCTCTTACTCCCTCATGATAACAATTTTTAGAAAGGCTGAGAAGGAAAATTTTCTTTTCATCATGGAAATAAATCAGTGTGGTATTTAACAACGACAAAAGAATAATTAGAAGCACTTTCTATGGTTTTAGGAGGGGGCCAACTTTCAAATTCGAGGCAACAGATATTTATTAACTACTTGCCACATGGTGAGCACAGCGCCTAATGCACTTTGACACCCAAAATAGACCTTTTCTCCAAAGATGCAGTGCTCTGAATCTTTGCTTGGAGAGATGTGACTCTTGTTATCTAATAATTAGAAATCTTATCCTTCAGCAAGGTGACACTTGTAATCATAATATGAAATTTTAGGATGATTTCCTTTTCTGGGTTTTTTATCATTTGAATTCAAATAAGAAGTGTGGAAATATTCTAGAAATGTCCAATAACCATTTTTCCTAAGGGGACACAAATGTTGATTTCAAGTTGTAACCCCCGAAGTGGGGGGAGGGGAGTCCTCGTTGCATGTTTTAACTTTCAGATGGATAGTAATCTTTCATATTTAGTGAGATGTTGGAACTAATAGCAGACTGCAATATCCAATAATAAGTGTGAAATAGTGTGTGTTCATGTCTGCGGAGGAGAAGCAGAGAGAGTGACTACAGCATGGTGGTCTTTGACAATGAAAGAAAAGCAAAAGGGGGGAAAAAAGAGAGAAAGAAAATTGTGTTGTCAATGCCAGAAATCAGTTGGCAATGACACCATGAAGCCCACCATCCACAGAGGACCCTCACAGACATTTTTCTGAACCCCAAATCGATATCATTAAAAAAGGGATCAGCGTTATGTTTTTCTTAATTTAAAGCACCTTGCAGGTGATTAGCACATGCTGTTATTATTACCCTAAATAATAATCTTGGAGTTTAAACTGCGCATAGATCATTTCCTTTTCACCTTCCAAATGCAAAGAGGGGGAAAATGAATTCTTGTGATCATCTCCAAATCCCCCCTCACACAAAGAAAGTAAGAAGTTAAGATCTACGCTGGACAAGAGAAAAATCTTCTTTTATAAATTAAAGATCAAAAATAAAGGCCAAGGGTGAATAAGGCTCCCTGAGGAGACGTCAGTCTTAAAATCAGTTCTGAGGAACTTGAACATGGTTTTCTTATGTATAAAGTTGAGCTTATTAAGCTGTCTGAGCTTAGCAAATAAGTTAAAACTATTAAGAACAATTTCTGGGGCACCTGGGTGGCTCAGTCGATTAAGCGTCCAAATCTTAGGTCATGATTTTGGCTCAGATCATGATCTCAGGGTTCTGAGTTCAAGCCCTAGGTTGAGCTCTGCCCTGAGTGTGGAGTCTGCTTAAGATTCTCTCTTTCCCTCTCCCTCTGCCCCTCACCCCCACTTGCATGTGCTCCCTCTCAAAAAAAAAAAATTAAATTAAATTAAAAAAATAAATAAAAACGATTTCCAATAAAATATAACTACTAAATTCCAATACCACATAGACAAATGCGTTCATTCAAAAAATGAAAGAAACGTTTCACCAAATCAAGGCTAGCTGCTAAAGAAGAGTGCGTTCTCGTAATTTCCTTTTTAAACACGATCAACAACTAACAATTTAACAAAAAGAAGAGGGNAAGAGAAATCATTAACTTATATTAAGCTTGCCCTTTTGTTAGCAAAAAAACCCACACACACACAAAATGAATGTGTTTTTACCACATCTGCTTAACCTTGGAGCTGTGATGTTCACTCCTGCTCTGGAAGTTCTAAATGGCAAAAACGTTCCTCGTTTCATTTGCAGTCTGAATGAGTAATTCCGTGATAACAGGGACATTTGAAATATTTGTGGTTTTGTGCAACATTTCCTCAGAATTATAAATAAGTCAAAAACATTGAATAATGCAAAGAGGACCCTCCCTAAGAACCATAGAGGAAGACAAGATCCAGCGGAAAAAGTCATTTGTTTCACGGTGTAGCCCCATTTATAGCAAGACTTAGATGGCCCACACTTGTCTTTGGCCAATTAATTCATGAACAGTAAATTTTATTAAACGTCAATGAATTGGCACCCAGGTTTTCACTTCTGAGCTAATAACAACATTTGTTTAGTAATGGTAAAATTCAGGGTGGTTGAGTTTTTTCTTTAGTTTAGACCTATGTAGGTTCCAGAGTATGCTTACAGAATACAAAATGGTTATTAAATAGATCTTTACACACACATTTTTTATGGCTCTGTTAACCAACATGTAAGTATAAGAGTTGGGGGTAGTATGTAAAAACCATAAGATATGGAAGGTTGGTGTTCTAGTAAAAAGGATATTTCGGTAAACTGAGTCTAAATCCACTCGTGCTGTATGTGGGCATAAGTTTAAGGTGTGCACACAGTATTAGATGATCTCCCAAACTATGTATTTTTGGATAATAAGCATTTATAGTAACTACAAAGATGAATTAGCCAGACCATCGGCCACAAAGTCAAAACACCCTAAAAAAAACTTCACAAAAATAAGTGGTCTCCTTTACTCCTGGCTAAAGGAAGTAAACGAAGAAAAAGGAAAGTCAGTCCTCCGAGCCAACACATAGAAAGCAAAAGACTTCAGAAATCCAAGAGGAATGACACACATTTTAAAAATAATACCGTATTTTAAATTAAAGTCTTAACTAAAGTGGTTCTAAAAATCAATGTGCTCTGCTTCGGGGCAAGAGGAAGGAATTCCAACACATTCTAAGTACACAGTAGGCACCCAATAAATCATTGCTGATTGATAGAAAAGCAATGACAAAAATCTCATGTTTTTCTAGAAATAGAGAATGAATCAAGGCTTCTCTTTGTCTGGGAGTCCACTTTTATCCTGCGTAATGCGGGTGATCCAGAGAGCGTGTCATTAAAAGGGCAAGGAAGTCAGCAGGAGACATTTGAGAAAGAGACTCTAAATTGGCAAAGACAAGAAGACTCGCTTCTCCCTTCCAAAGTCTCAAAAAAAAAAAAAAAAAGTTTTTCTAAACTGAAGGTATGTTCTGTCTTTTCTCCAGGACATGGGGAATAAATCTGGGAATGGCCTTTGCCATGAGCCCTCTATGGCCTATGCTGTGAGCGTCTAACCTCATTGTTCTAGGAAGCAGATGGGGGGTGGGGAAGAAAGAACAGCTTCCACATTTGAGTAATTATCAATTCCGTCACCTCTCTGGATCCTCCTTAATATCCAAAAGGTAAACAAAATGAGGTGACAGTGGGACCATCTGGAAAACTCTCCACTGTTCCTCTAATCTTCACTCCAATGGCACCTCACGGTGCCCAGATAAATACTATGGCTCTGTGTGCATGCTTTGACTGGACGTCCAGAAGGTGTAACCCTGAGGAGACTAAAGTACAGAGAAGCTAAATGATGACTGTTCTAGACAACACAGAGGACTACAGGTGGGGCTTCCATAAAAATGAAGGATTTTTTTTCCATGTGCACTGTTCAAGCAGGTAGACCTTATAGGAACATTCTCCAGGTCCTATGCAAAATGACCAGCGTCCATCTGAAAGCATTCCCATTAAAAGGGAATTATCCTACTTAGGAGAGAGGGCTGTGTGTATTTAACTCGAAAACAAGATTTGACAAGGTGACCATCTGTTTTCCCTTTCCCACTTAATTACAAAAGGAACGGTACTTGAAGCCAACCAAAATACCCGGAGAGGAATTGAGATTAGGACGTGTTCATTTTCTCTGCACAGCACAACTCGAGCGCTCGTTCCTATGGCCACTTTGGAGACCAGCAGAATTAGTGCCCTTGCATTGGTTCCTGCATCAGACACTTGGCTGGAAGCCAGTCCACCTGAAAACAGCGACATCTCTCAAACCATCATTAAAGGCTTCTCTTCGGAGGGCAAACGCTCCGTTGGGTGACACCTCGTTCCATCAGTACATGGAATCACCCCCCCCCCCAGCAGAGTTTGTTCGGTGTATATTTGTTTTTGAATAAAATATGCTTGAAGACAGAAGGGGAAAAATGGTTCCTTGTAGAGGAAAAATGGTTCCTTGTAGAGGAAAGCACAACTGACTGGAAGTCCAAAGATCTAGATAACAGGCCCGGGGTAAGTCAATCCTTACCTGTGTGACCTTAGGCAAGTCACATTACCTCTCTGAGTCACAATGTCCTTATCTGTAAAATGGGGTTAGTAATACCAATTCTCCTTACCTTATAGAATGTTTGGGAAAGTTTCATTAAGATAATTGGAAACCGACAGGTAAGATGTAAAGTACTTTACAAAGGTAAAGTATTAATAACAGCATATGTGAAAACCTGTCACAGTGAGCCTAAGAAGAATCCCATCAGAGACCTTTCACATCATGAGTAAATCCCCATCAGTGGTTAAGATAGTTTTCCAGTTGCCCTTTTATGTTTAAGCAGGAATTTGCTGACCAGCTTCCAAATGACCATGAGAATAGCCAGATTGTCTCAGAGAAGTAATTACTTCAGAATACGTGGCCTTGTGTAGACATGATTTTTGCAAGAGCGAAAGCGAACTCCGTGTCCCTTAACTCTTTAGTATTTCCCTGTGAATATAGTGACCTTCTTTCTAGTGTTGCGTTCTCCAGTAGGGAGCCACCAGCCACGTGTGCCTATGTAAATTGAAATTAATTACAATTAAATAACATTAAATCTTTAATTGCTCCGTCATACTAACTGCATTTTAAATGCTCAGTAGCCCCAGGTGGCTAGTGGCTAAGACACTGGTTAACACCGGTAGAAAACATTTGGCTCATAGAAAGTTCTATTGGGGGGCGCCTGGGTGGCACAGCGGTTAAGCGTCTGCCTTCGGCTCAGGGCGTGATCCCGGCGTTCTGGGATCGAGCCCCACGTCAGGCTCCTCCGCTAGGAGCCTGCTTCTTCCTCTCCCACTCCCCCTGCTTGTGTTCCCTCTCTCACTGGCTGTCTCTCTCTCTGTCAAATAAATAAAATCTTTAAAAAAAAAAAAAAGTTCTATTGGACAGTCGCATTAGAGCATCAAAAAAGTAAGGCTTTACTTGAAGCAAACTGGGGAAGTAAAGAGAGCATGTGCTTTCAAGTTCGAGCTTCGACTCAGTTCTGCCTTTTCTTGGGCAAATGAGTTAAACTCCCCAAGACTCAGTTTTCTTCATCTGTAAAATGGGGACAATAACGGTATGGTTTGATAGAGTAACTATACAAATTAAGTGAAATCATATAGGTAAAGTAGCTAGCATATTACACACACTCTACAAATGTTATTTATTACTGTATTTCTTCAAGTCTAAGATGCAGAACTTTTCACATGTTAACATATCTCCAATTTGTATGTAATTTAGAGTCGGTGCCAAAAGAGATTTGGCAGAGGACTGAGTTGTGACATAGATGTCAATGCCTGCACATGTGCAAATTAGCATGTGTACGGGAGGTTATAGATTCATCCGAGTCTCACCTAAGCTGAGAGATGAGCCTTGTTAGCATGGCGTGTAGTTGAACCTCGCTTGAAATTTGGGTCCTGATTGTCATTTCAAATGGCTTTTAAAAGAACTGATTAAAACTTAACAGAGAAACAAATAGTAATTACGTGTGCAGAATATTGTCATGCTCTCCACGATACAATTAAAGGCAAGAAAAATTGCCAAATCTCTTGGAATAAGGCACAGCTTTCTGAAAACTATAAAAATTTGATGGTGTCTAGTCTTGAAACCCAAACAGCTACCACTCCGGTACCAGCACCCATCTGCCAGAAATCCCCCGTCGATTCTTAAGAACCGTTTAATGTCCAATATACCATTCGGTGAAGGGGGAGAATATAATGATGACTTTAACCACACCGGAACAGTTCCTCAAGCCTGGAAGGCTGTGATACACCTTGAAATTAGTCATGTGTTCTGATGTGTGCTGAAGAGAGACAGATTAGAAAAAACGGGTCATGAGGTGCCGTGGAGGAGGCCAGCATGACACTATGGGTGATGTCCAAAATAGACTCAGGAGAATATTTGGATTTGAATGTGAAAAGGCTTGGGTTCAAATGAAACTTTCAAACTGAAGAATGTAAGTCTAGAAGAAAAAAAAAAAAAAAAAAGCTTTTCCCTGAAAAGCTGTTTTAAAATTCATGGTGTATCTAACAACCTATGGTGTCTGGTCTCAAGGAAAGGTGGGATTCCATGTTTCCCCCCACCATCCAAGACTAAAGCATTCCTGTGAAACCTTTGGTACCTGAAATCATATAAAGCAAGAGTATCCCTCCCCTCTCCACATTTTTCCTCTTTGCTTGTCCAAAAGACTTGTGTTAGTACAGTAATGGCTCTTTTCCTTAAAGTAAACTCCTCCTCAAATTTCTTTCACTTAGTGAAAAATAAGTCCTATTGTAGGTCTTTCATAAAAATGAAGTGGCGTATTGCAAACATTCAAAGGGGCATACCTGTATCAACAAGAAAAGCCATATGAAGAGAGAAGAAAGAAAAGAAAATCCCTAGGTCTCCTGAACTTAGCCCTAGAGGACAGTGTTTTTGGTGTTTTGTTTTGTTTTTAAGTTTCATCGTTAGTAATATATTTCATCAAATCTGATCATTTCACTGAGAAACACAATTATTTTAAAAGCCCCTGGGGAGGGGGCCTTGCCAATAAAACTGATAAAAGTAACTTATCATTTAGGATTTTAGGTGTAATATGGGTACCATGGTGACATGTTTTTTTAAAGAACCCTTATCTTTCAGGGATACATGTTGAAATATTTACAGAAGAGATAATAGGAAATCTGGGATTTGCTTCAAAATAATGTAGGAGGGTAGAGGTGAAAGGTGGCGGTATGTGTGATAGGCAGACTTCTAAAATAGTTCCCAATGATCCTCACCTTGGTAGTTAGGCCCTTACGTAATTTCTTCCCCTTGAGTGTGGGCTGGACCTAGTGACTTATTCCTAAAGAACAGAATTTGTCAAGGATGGCAGGATGCCTCTTTTATGATTAAGACTGTGACTCCCCTTCTCGCTCGCAAGCTGCCATGTTGTAAGATGCTTTACAGGGCTAGCCACGTGGAAAGAAACAGAGAGAGGCCTCCCCGCAACAGCTCATGAGTCAATGACTCCTGTCAACAACCACTTGAGTAAGCTAGGAAGTGGATCCTTCCCAGGTGGGATTTGAGGGGACTGCAGCCTTGTGAGATTAGCCAGAGGATCCAAATAAGCCCTATCTGGAGCCCTAATCCACAGACACAGTGAGATAATAAATACACAGTGTTTGAGGATGCTAAATTTGGGGTAATTCATTGTACCCCAATGGGTAACTAATACAGTATGTTACAAGACTGGCCACGGTTTGGAGACTTTTGAGGCGAGTGAAAAGTGTACGGGGGTTCATTTACTATTCTTCCTGTTCTTGTATATGTTTGAAATTCTCCATGACAATGAGTACTTCCAAAGTCATCAGTGACATATGGTAATGACGATTCACTGCCTTTCCCATCTTCCATCATTGCAGTACCGATATTTTCCATACGGCCAGGCATTGTCTATATCTTCCGTTTTGATATGTTTCCTACTCTCACTTGTCTACTGGGCTCCACGAGACAGCAAATATTTAGTGTCTGCTAAGCACTAACAAAGAAATGACCTAATTCGTCCATTGAAGAAACCAAAAAAAAAAAAAACTAAGAGAAAAGACTCTTCTTACATTTGTGATCAATTCGGAAAATGGCAACAGCACAAATGAAGGGAAGTAATGATTAAAAGAATATATAAATCAAGAAGAGGGGAAAGGAGCTCTGGCATCAGACTAGGAAAGCATAGATGATGGCAAATTTGTTCGCTCATTCCCCAGGCTGTGCACTAATTGGTGCCTCTGCTTTTGTTTTGTTCACTCGGCCTGACTTTTGACTATTACGTTAGTTCTTAAACCTCTCCCAGCAGGGCAAAAGGTAAAAAAAAAAGGAAAAAAGAAAGAAATGCACTATTCAGATATTTCCCCTTGTCAACACATGTAGAAAATGTTAGAGGTGATGGAAATAAATAGCGAAACTTAAACATTAAGTTAATTAACGCAAATTAAATATGGAGTAGGGATTTGAATTCCTACTGAGCATGCAGCTTGCCGATGCACTGGTCTTGAGTTTATAAGGTCACATCTCGATAAAATTTAACAAGTGTTTTAGAAGAGATATAAAATGTTTTTTATCAAACCCACGCGTAATTTTCTTATCTTCTTTTGACAGGGATAATTTTAAATTAGCTATTTGCCACTTTGTTCTCATAAAATGATTATAGGATGTGACTCACTGAGGCCTAAATTATGTGAATGTGCTGGAAAGAAACCTGCTGAGCATCAGCGGTTGGGGACGAGTGACAGTTCAGTCCTTGGGAGCAGAACCCCTTCTTTTGTGACCCAGTCCACATAGGGAAAAACTGCATGTAAGTAGTTAGCCATCCAAATTCTCGGTGGGACCCCTGGATTTAAAGCATAAGCTCTGTTACTACGGTTATAAGCTTGGGCGAGTTCTTTAAATGCTCTAAGCTTTTACTCATCTGATAAGTGTACTAATCTGATAAGAGACTATGATAATGTAGTTAATTTCTATATTTGTTAGAAGGAGCAAATGAAACAGCACATGGAAGTGACCGAACACAGGGTGAGGCACCATAATCGTCCCTTGATAAATGAGAGCTATTTTTGCTATTATTACCAAAACAGAAGACAATCTTAGACCCTTAGCTACCCAAACCCATACTCTTAGGATGTAGGAATGTGAATTATGGCGTAGAGTGCAATAAACCTCCCACTCCTTTCCAGTTGATATTTTGATGTTAAAACTGGGTGGGGGAGAGTTAAGAGGATGGGTTTATGCGTATAATTTGCTTCTTTATGTTATTACAATGTAGCATACTTCTAGGATTATAGTACACCCCTAATTCGGTGTTTTTCAGCTGGGGGCAATTGTGCCCCTTAGTGGATCTCTGGAGACCTTTTTTATTGTTATCACTGGGACGGTGCTACTGGCATCTGGTGGATCAAGACCAGGGATGCTGTTACATCCTCCAATGCAAAGGACAGCACCCCACCCCCCACCACCACCACCACGAAGGATTATCCAATCCAAAATGTTAATAGCGCCAAGATTGAGAAACTCTACCCTAGCTACAGCCAAGAACAGAATTGTCCTTTTAGTTGGCCCTTAGAGGTTTGGAACAAGTATTTAACAATAGCTAAGATGGCCTTTCAGCTCTCTTACTCTCAACCAATGGAAATACTCGTGATTCTTTAATCATACTGACCAAGATTTTGGAAGGCCTCTTCCTGATGTTGTTAGCTAAAACAGACATTACTTTTTGAGAAGAAAGAAGAAAAGAACAGATATGTCACAAATAAGCAAAAAATCTCCTATCGTACCCCATTACTGTGACCTGGAAAAACTGATACATATTGTATTATGTATGTTATAAATATATGACATATAAATTAGGATGCACCATCTTCTACTTCCCTATACCAAGAGTCTGTGACCCAACCGACCCAACACCACTGTATGCTAAGGGTGGGTAGGAGAAGGTAGAAATGGAGCACCTGTATGATTTCTTCAGTAGTTCTCGCCTTCCAACCAACCCTCCTCTCCACTCCAATCAAAACACTTCTAACAGTCTCTGTGGATATTTCTCCACCAACGACCAACAACAGACCCCCACGTCCATCAGCTACCATGGCATTTCACACCACCTATTATTATTTGAAGAGCTTGAAACCAGAAGCCCTATTTTTCCACACTGAAAATATTTGAATGGGCTGTCAAAAAGACAGAAATACGCCCCATCCAACAGCAACAAACCCTGTGCAAACAAATCAAGTGGTGCAGAAATCCTTTGCACAAGATGATAGGGAAGGCCTCCATGCTGACACTGTAGGCGAGCCAAGTTTTCATGTACTTGGATGGCTGACCTCCAACTTCTGACATATTCATTATATTCCAGCATGTCGGCTGCAGATTGCATTGAAGTGATGACAGCTACAAGACAGCCAACGAGGAATATGGCCATTCTGGCAACAGGTGGCCTTTCACTTGTACTGGGAAAGTTAATCTAGTTTATCATCAAAGTATATTATGTTCAAGGAGTGTCATGTTTTGAGAGCTCTAGTGACAGATCAAATAGAGAAAGCATTCTTCCGTGGAACGTGACATTTTGGGGAGACCAACCCTTTCAAACCACTTCATTGTTTATGCTTGATTCAGGCCTGTTAAGTTACTCCATTGTCTCAAGGCTTACATTACAGTTTCCAGCTTATGGTTTGTGTCCCCTGTCAAGGGCTAATGGAGGTGTCCACGATCTCACTTCAAACAATCAAATGCCCGTACTGCAAGGAATTTTTAATGGCCCTAATTTGTCAGTAGAAAAAATATATTGAAGAAAGGCCGGCAGCAAAGGTGTGTATTCATATGCATGCAAACCGACCATCATATTTCCTGATGAATCCTCGAGTTATAGATGTTCAAAACCGGCTCTGCATAGCCCCCTTCAGAATACAATTCTTTAAGAATAATCATTGAAATGAAATCGTATCCAAGGCTCATAATGGGGAAACAATGGCCCCTGGAGGGTACTAACTTCTCTTTGGGTTTAACCTTGGATTTTGGCAGGAAATTCCTCCCCAACCTCTCTCCCATTCCCACTAGAGCCTGAGATAAATGATACTAGATGGTAATATTTATCCAGTCATCCCATTCCATGGCTGCCTTCCAAGTTAGATGATTATGTTTTGCTGCACTTTGGACCTCATTTGAAAAACTCTTAGTACTTCTAAAACATAGGGAGGCAATCAAAATTCTCATTGGCCTTGTGGAAAATAATTCTGATTTGCCCGAAAGTCTTCTAGCCTATCAGGCCATTCTTTATGAAGAGTCTTATCGAAGGAGGAACAGAGTAATACTGTTTATATTTTTTTCACTCTACTTGAACTCCTTTTTGCCCAGGGACGGTCAAGACACTTAATCTCTAAAAGCAAATTAGTCTCTTCAGTCCACAACTACTTTTCTGCATTTGAAGGGATGGCAGTGGTCCCATAAACATAAATAGAGGCGGCTATCTATTCAGAATACTTCTCTTGTGTTCTTGGGTCTTCTGAAGACTCAAGGGTAGGCATCAGCTGACTCATTTCAGATGTTCATGATTCTGAAGCATTAACCTGCTATCCTAGCAATCTGGTAAGTACCTCTTTGGGGATTAGTCAAATCGAGCACAACTCAGACCAGCAATCTCAGAACACACAATTCTTCCGGATACCGAATACTTCAGAGGAAAAAAAAATATTGAAGAAATGAAAGTGACATGATTTATTTTTGTTCTATAACCGTTCCATCCCCCTATTACTGAAAATATGGAATAAATATGTTATTTACTTCAGATAATCACTTATATAGCCCTTAATATGGGCTAGGCATTGTTCTCAGTACTTTCATATACACTAGAGTATTTCAGCCTCATAAAAATCCCCTCAGGTAGATACTATTATTACATTTTCACAGGTGAGAAAACTGAGATACAAGAGTGTAAGTGTATTCTCAAGGCCACGGAACTAGTGGTAGAATCCTGGCAGAAGCCTTACTCCAGAGTTCATGATGTTCACCTCCATGTTACTCTATCTCCACCAGCAACATAACAACAGTATGAATAACACCCAAAATTTAATGAGGCAGACTAGACACTGTTCATGTTATATTTCATCCTTACCACAATCCAATGAGAAATCATCATCCCCATTTTACACACGAGAAAACTGACGATTAGGGAGGTTCAATCATTTGTCCAAAACCTCGCAGGCAGCCAATGGCGGAGCTTGGGTCAGCTATGAGGAGGTAAAGAGATGAAACAAAATAATTCTGTTTCTCTGGTTTCTAATAGTTATAAAAGGAAAGGCTCATTGGTCTGGAAGCATGGGGACATTTTTAGAAGTATAATCTTCACTTTTCCTAGAAATGGCATGTGAATCTGAAATTCTGCTTTGCTGGCCTTCCTCAGACATTTTAAGTTGTATTCCTAAAGAACTTGGAGACTTAGCTGTTACTTCATTAGTTTAATAAAACCATAAATCTTTAAAAATACCCAAAGCTAATTCACCCAAAGCTAATTTTCCTAAAAGGAAAATTACAAAAATTGAATCTTTTTAAGAAGGTAAAATTATATCACCTTTGACAACCTTAGCATTTGTAATTCTTCTCTTAAAAAAATAATAATTAGAAACATAAGATGTTGACTTTAAGAAATGTAATGATATCAAGAAATAAACCATTCTAGCAAAAGTCTTTGTTATCGGGAAGAATACAAGGTTTTAGGGGGAGAAATAACACAAATTACAAACAGAATAAAATATTAAGTTTAAAGACGACACATAGGCTGAAATAATATGCAGTCATTTAAAATGGTGTTTACAAGTTTTTTATGGTCCAAGAATAACGTTTATTTTTTTAAAGATTTTATTTATTTATTTATTTGTGAGAGAGAGAGAGCTCGCGAGAGTGTACTAGCAGGAGGGAGGAGCAGAGGGAGGGGCAAGGGGAGAAGCAGACTCCTTGCTGAGCAGGGAGCCCTACACGGGGCTCAATCCCAGGACCCTGGGACCATGGTCTGAGTGGAAGGCAGACACTTAACCAACTGAGCCACCCAGGCGCCCCTCCAATAATGTTTACTTATGTCAATGAATAAAGGAGCATAAAGCCTGAATGTAAAGTACAATTTAATTCTTTTTTTGAAATGTATTCATTTAGTCATTTATATGCATATAAATTTCAGGTAGTGAATGCACCAAAATAGGAATAGGATATTCCTAAATGGTAGGAGTATGAGTGGTATTTTTTTCTTTATACTCTTTGAACTTTTTAAACTTTCTACAATTCAATATGTAGTCTGTTTATAATCAGGAAAAAATACCAGTAATTAGAAAACTATGGGCTACCTCACTGTCCCATCTGCACAGATCCCCATCGCCAGCATCCATCGTGAGCATGATACTTCCCTGGCCCAGGTCACAGCAGGACTGGAGACAGGTTCTCGAACTGGATTGAAATACGGCCTGAGGCCCACACAACTGAGGAAACACACGATCCGAAGCAATAGTGGAGATCATTGCCGAAAGAGCCAGAAGAACAATTGATGGATGTGGCAAGATCATATGTGGGAACGCAATAGGACCCACCCACAGGGTACGGAGGGAAGCCTGCGCCTGGAAGCGGTGGCAGAAGAGGGAGCTCAAGCAGAGGGAAAATAAGTGCAGGAAGAGGATAAGTGTTGCAGATACCTACAGGGTTTCCCCTTAAGTGACTTGGGCTAAGTCCTGAGGCGGTCCCAGTAGCTTAAGGAAGGCAATCGAGGTTGGACTGGCTCGATTCCAGTTCCCTAACACAACCATGCGAGCCAGCCACACAGTAGAGCAGTACCAGTCATGGACTCCTAGACCAGAATAACCCGAGGAGCTCCCTGTGTCCTGCCGTAACATTAAATTCAGGGCAGCTTTAGCCTCCCAAGGACACCCCACCACCACCACCTCGATCCAGGCATGACCAGAACAAGCTTCATGGGCCCAACAATCATAGCTACTTTCAGGAGGCTAAAATGATACAGACTGTAGGACAACTAGAGAAAGAGAAGAATATCTTGAAATTCAGACATCCCAAGAGAAGAGTCACCTTTCAGAAATTTGCTCATTTTCCAGGGAACCCTGGGAAGTTGCTGGAGAGGGCCAGAATTCACCTAGTTCAGGGGGACTCCTGACTAAGAACCAGGCAAGGTGTAAATGCTGTCTCACAAGTGTAACCGAAGACCCTGAGCTGGTCCAGATGTAGCAGCTTGAGCTTCTCAGAAATACTGTTGCTTGAGATTTCATTTCTCCGAAATTCTTTTCTTTCCAGCCTACTGCCTTTCTCTTAGTTATCCTTCGATTATCCTTTGTCATGGTTTTGTTCCATGATTGTGCTGTGCTTAAACTATGGGGTCTGCTGATGACCAATTCTTAAAATCCGTTGAGACTCGTTTTCTAGTCCAGTAAATGGACAGTTTTTATGAAGGTCACGTCACATGCAGGAGTCTATATACTTCCACAAAACAAGACTTTTTAACCGTATTGTTGAAATCTTTTATACCTCATTTTTTTCTCTACTCTCAACCCATTGATTGATTGGGGGAAACATATTACCCCCTCCACAAGAACTAGTAAATGATCTCCTGCTCCTTGAAATTCTTTCATTTCCTCTCTAGTAGGTATTCATGTCCAACTTCCAACCTCCCATACCCGCCATACTGCGCTCCTCCCCGTCTCAGCAACGGACAACACTAATTTTTCCACTTCGAAAACTGGAAAACATGGGGTCATTCTTGACTCCTCTTTGTCTCCTGTGTCAACTCCCATGGGCTCTATTATTGAAATTACACCATAATCTGACTCATTCTCATCCTCTCTAGTGGTCCAAACCACAATCACCTCTCATGTGGATTATTGCAACAGCGTACACACTGATCTTCCTGTTTGCTTGTCCTCCTACAGTCTAAACTCTGCACCACAGCCCAAGTGGTCCTTTTAAAACGAAAGTGTAACATGTCACACCGCCGCTGGAAGGTATCCATCTCACCCTGAAAAAAAAAAAACAAACTCCCAAATCGCTGCAATGGCTGTCAAGGTCTGCATGATCTGACTCATTACTGCCTTGCTGACACCATCTCCAGCCACTTTCTCCATTGCTCACTCCACTCCTATCACAACGAACTCCTTGCTGTTCTCAAGGTCTTTGCATTTGCTAATTCCTCTGCTTTGAAAGCTCTTCCCCTATATCTCCATATTGATTATTCCTTCACTTCCTTTGGATCTCAGCTCCAATGTCACTTTATTTTTAAAAAGCGTCCCCTTACCCCCTACCAATAGTTCCCCCATATTGTTTCTCTTCCTCCCATTACACTATGTTTCATAGTACACATTACTTCCCCAAATTTGTTTCTTTGCTTAGTGCTTAAGTCTCTATCCTCCACTCCCAAAGATTAAATTAGATTGTAAGTTTCATGAGCGCAGAAATTTTGGTCTGTTTTGTTCACCAGTGTGTCCCCTAAGCACCTAGAACAGAGTCTGGCATAGGTTGGCTTTCAGTTAATATTAAATAAATGAATGAGTGAAATTTGGGAACTCTATTATAAGAGAATACAGTATAGAATTATAGCGTTCCTGGTGAGTTAAAATGGTAATGATTACATAGTAATCCCTTTATCCCTAAAGATGCTTTTGGCCTTAAATTTATTTTGTCTGAATTAAATATAGCTATGCTAATGTTTGTTTGGTTAATATTTCTGTGACATAACTTCTCCCATTGCTTCCATTCACCTTATGGGTTTTTTTTTTTTTAAGTTTCTATTTAAATTTCAGTGTAATATTAGTTTCAGGTGCACAAAATAGTGATTCAGCCCTTCCTTACATTACCTGATGCTTGTCATGACAGGTGTATGCCTTAATGCCCATCACCTATTTCACCCTTCCCCCCCACCCTTCCCTTCTGTCCATTGACTTTATGTTTTAAAAGATCATTTCTAAGCAGCTCATACCTAATTTGATTTTTTTAATGCAATCAGAAGAGTTGTTGACTTTTAATCAAATTCAGACCACTTACATTTATTTATTGTCATATTTGTATTTATTTATTATTTTGCGCTATTTGCAATGTTTATCCCGAATGTCTTCCACTGGTGCTTTCAAGAAGTTTGCTGACCACTTTTCATTACTTTTTAAGTAATGTGTCTTTTCTTCCTGGCTGCTTTTAAGATCTTTCCTTTGAAGTGAACGTTTTCTGTGTTTTACAATGTTTCACTATGAAGTATCCCAGTTGTGGATTAGATTCTAGTCATTCTAAAGTAACTTATTTTAAAGTCTTCCTTTGCTGACTTTATTCCCTCAAAGTCTTCAGAGTTTAATTCAGCTGTTTGTTGAATCTGCTGATTTCTTTTGAGGGGGTGTTTTTTCCTTGCATATTTCATAATTTTGGAATATCAGTGCATGTTCACTTAGACTTCACAGGTGGGACTGCTGAGGAGATAGGTTGATACTATATCTCTCTAGAAAAATCCTGTGTTGCTTCTATTAGGCCACCCAGAGAAATTACCAGAAACAAACCAAATTTTGGACGGGATGTTACCTTATCATAAATTCTTGGTTTACAGATTACCAAATCATACAAGTAGTGTTAACAAACCCACATATGCATAGACTTATAATTATGGTATCACGAGGGAGACTTTTTCTCCCATCCAGAACCCAAGTCAAAAAGACCAATAAGCCTTTTCCCCCCCCGCCCCCGTGCTTTGTGGTATGGTAAGTGGCTTTGTGGTATGGTGTTCATTGTTTATCTCCCACGCCCCCAGTGCTGTCATTTAGGGTAATTTCTTTTAGGACCCTATATATGGGAGGTTGGGGTAGAGTCGTTTTCCTTTCTAAGTCCTCTCATTACAAAGACCAGAGATTCCATTCTTATTTTCTGCCTGATGACCATGGACATGTGTGCCCATGGTCTTCAGAACCAGCACCCACCTCCAACGAAAGGCAGACAAAGTTAACTCCCATATTCAGCCTAGCTTCTCAGTTTCCTTGCCGTTTTTTGTCCCTAGGATTTCTATAACTATCCTGAATGTTCTGCTTTGTTACATCTTACCAAGCCAATTCAGCTGTTTTGTTTCAGCCAAGATTTTGTTGTTTTATGCCATCTAGTCTGCCATATATTGCCAGAAATTGAAATCCCAGTCGCCTCTCCTTAAAATATAATATTCCCTGGGGTGCCTGGGTGGCGCAGTTGGTTAAGCGTCCAACTCTTTGATTTCGGCTCAGGTCGTGATCTCAGGGTTGTGGAATTGAGCCCCACGTTGGGGCGTCTGCTTGAGATTCTCTCTCTCCCTCTCTCTCCGCCCCTCCCCCTGCTCACACTGTCTATAAATAAATAAATAAATGATAAAATCTTCTTAAAAAAATAAAATGTAATATAATATTCCCCTTCCCTTTATAAATTGCACCCTTTCACGCACAATTTACCATCGAGGTCTTACTCTGGCTGGAGCTGGTACAGTCCACCTCGAGCTTGATTTGGTTCTGTGCCGGCCTGAGATTTTCTCAGGGGTTCACCGCATTCTGGGACATTTCCAAACCAATCTTCCTTCCCTCCCTTTCCCTTTTCATAAGTGTTACACCTTTATTATGGTCTGACGGCTCTCCCCACCTAATCTGTTTCCGATGCCTTCACCATTTACAGACATTTCCCCCCACAGGTCTCCAGGATGTCCAAGTCTGCTTTGATGTCTGCTTCTCAGAGGACTCAAACACCACATTCAGTGAAGAATGAAGTCTGCCTTTTACGACTGCATATCTTTGTTTCATAAATTTCATGGTACTTTTGCCTAAACTGCAACAAGCTCTTTGAGATTTCTGTGAAGGTGGCCTCACACTGTTATTACCCCCTGACTAGGACTCCTATGCTTCAAACTCTGATTTGAAGAAACCACTGCTCTTAAAATACTCATGACTGGTCTGATATTTGTGGGATCATCTTCCTGAATACTTGTCAACCTCATTTCAGAATTTCCAGACTACAGCAACATTCTAGAACCATCTATGGCCTGGTAAAATGAGAAGTGATTGGGCAGAACACCTGTCATGGTCTGTCCTATAGAAGAGCTTTGTTCTATACATTCCTCCCACAAATTCTCCACATTGCCACTGATTAGGGAAATTTTGATAGGATACAAATCTCCTTCCTTTCAGGAATTTTCTCTGACACACTCCTTGGCCCACTTCCAAAGCAGTTAGGGTGTTTCTTTCACGAATAATCCCTAGAATAATTTGTCTGCATGTATTTTTTTAATTTTATTTTTTTATTATTAACATATAATGTATTATTTGTTTCAGGGGTACAGGTCTGTGATTCATCAGTCTTACACAACACACAGCGCTCACCACAGCATATACCCTCCCCAATGTCCATCACTCAGCCTCCCCGTCCCCCCACCCCCCTCCCCTCTAGCAACCCTCAGTTTGTTTCTTGAGATTAAGAGTCTCTTATGGTTTGTCTCCCTCTCTGGTTTCATCTTGTTTCATTTTTTACTCTCTTCCCCTATGATCTCTGCCTCGTTTCTTAAATTCCACATGTCAGTGAGTGCATGTATTATTTCTTTATCAAATTACATCTTATCACAGAAATTTGATTACAAATTTGGGACTTATATGGTATTAGTTATGATACTCAATGGTCCAACTTTGCAGTTAAATTGGGGTTTAGATAAAAGATTCAACTTTTTATGTCTATGCCTTGCACTTTTCATTTAAATTGTTCTTTGAATGCAGCGAACTTACTTTGTATTTCTTTGTATCCCATACAACACAGATGTATTAAATATTATGAGACGTCAAATTAAAAACCTAAAAAGGATTTACTTTCTCAGTGAATTCCCACACCCTAGACTTATTCACAAGGTTTCTCAAAAATTTAACTAATTTTTTAAAAGAAATATGTGGGGATTAAAGCATTTTTACTTAAAATATTCATAGATACAAAAAAATTCTGAAGTACTAATAATTACTTTTATAGAGGATTCAAAATAGAATATTTTTATTTTTATGCAAATTGCTTTATATTTGCAATTATTCATAGATGCAATGATCTTTTAAAAAAATTTAATCCAATATATTAGTTTTTAGCAGCTCAGAAATTATATTCAATAAAGTGATTGTGTAATTCAGCTTATTTTTTCAATTTAAGGCATTTCGATGTTAAAGTGCCATATTACCTGACTAATCTTCAATTAAAAGAAAGCATTTTAATTGAATAAGTAAGAAATTCAGTTTCACCAACAAGTTCTATTAAATAGTAACACAATACACAAACAGAAAAACAAGATGAAAGGAGTAAGTATTCATTAACTTCTGGTGTTATAATGAAGCAAATATTAGACTAATTTTAATAGCATAGCCCCCCAAAAGGATTTATGTAGTTTTTTTTTAATCAACAAAAAGGAAATGATAACAGGATTATGTATTGATAGAGTCTCTTTTTGTAGAAAACTCTTCTTCTGGGATACCACCTTAATCTTAAATTCACAAAAACTATGTACCAAGATGTTTGTAGCAGTCTTATTTATAATAATTTAACCAACTACAACCTAAATATTAGCTTGAAATGTTTTGCAAATTTTTAAAATGGATGGAATGGAATTTAATAAGAAAAAAATATGTCACATTAACTATATTCTAAACTATAAAACACAATCAGTGCTACATTTGTGGGATGATCTTTCTGAAAACTTGTGAAACCTCTTTTCAGAATTATCAGGCTGAAGCAGCATTCTAGAACCTTCTATGACTTGGTAAAATTGGAAACTGATTTAGACTGGGCATCCCTCATGGTCCATCCTTGTAGGAAAGTTTTGTTTTGTAAATTCTCAGAGCAGGGAGAATGCAAATGCTCTCTTATCGCAATAAGATGAAAGTCAGGATTCTTAGTTCACATGGAGTAAAGTAAAAATATTGAAAAAGTGTAAAGCAAATTTGTCAAGTAGACCCAGGGAAGTTTTGAGAATTAAACAAATTCTAACTCTAGTCCAAAGAGTCGAAAGCTCTTCTTCCTTCCCGTCACTGCACTCCTCAACCCCACTGCAGAGCTAGCAGAAAACGGTAGAGGTGGGGGATTTTTGACATTCATTGTGCAGGTAGAGGTTGTAAAATCGGCAAAGCACGAGAAAGTTCTCTGAACATCACTATCAAGGGGTAGCCTGTTCTGGGAAACACAGGAGATGGGGAGAGAGGAGCACTGAGGTCACCGTAAAGGAACCAGCTATGGGTTGGGGAAAACAAAGGAGAGAATGGGCAAACTCAGAGAAGAGAAGTATGGGGAACTGTGGAACGTTTATTAGGGGCTGCCTTGAGTTTACACTTGCCTTTTGGTATTGAGACCGATGACCCAGGTTGAATAGAGGCCAGCTGTTTGTTGATTCTTGGGTGACAAATATGTCAGAAGGTCCTTCTGGATCTGTGCATAACCAAATATCAAATTTTTTGTGTAATTCACCTCCGGTATTTTCAGGCTCTCTCCCCACCATCTGGTCTCTCCACCCAGTGCTTAGCATCAACTAAAGTTCTTGTGTTGTACAGGGTAACAAGATGAGGGTTAATACTTGATCTACCACCCACGTTCATCCTGCCCCACTCTATCTGGTATCAGTAATTACTACCTAAATCACTGCTTTCGGGTAAATACTTACGAAGAAATATCTGGCCCATGGAGAAGAATGGTCCCCTTTCTCGGGCACCCGGGTGGCTCAGTCAGTTAACTGTCCACCTTCGGCTTGGTGGGATGGAGCCCAATGTCGGGCTCCCTGCTCAGCAGGGAGCTTGCTTCTCCCTCTCCCTCTGCCCCTCTGCTCGTGCTCGCCCTCTCAAATAAATACATAGAATCTTTAAAAAAAAAATGGTCCCCTTTCTCCATGGCAATAGGTAGACTGTTGACCACACCCTTTGAGAGAGTTAAGGTGTTCATTTCCGTAAAGACCTGTGGTCCTCTGGATGTTGAGAAGTCCCTATCCACGGTCAAAAGGCAAACCCACAGCAAATACAGTAAATTCACCATTTCTGAACTCCTCCTTACCATGTCTTCCTAACTCAATAGCTAGAAATGACCCTAAGGGACAAAAGGGGCGGGGAGTGAATGAATTACAAATACCAACAAAACAAAATTCCTACTGTTCAAAGACATCGTGTTCAGTCAAATAGCATAATATGTTTATTGCTAAGCATGGTATGTCTTCCCACATAACAGAAGTATTTTCAGACACACGCTTCTGTGTCAGTCCACAGCTCACTCTCTTTTCTTTTGTGTAAAGTCAGGCTACTCAGCCTCATGGTCAGTACCACTGAGGACACATGGGGGGAGAAGCGCGAGCTGGGAAGCCTTTATAAAATATGTATATATCTTTTTGGCCTATCCCCTTAATTTCTTCTGGGGCTAAAGGTTGGGGAGTAAAAGGACGGCAGCAGAATTGAATGTGGTTTTCCCGTAGGCAAACGGCCTCCTTCTCCCCTTTCCCACTTCAGACCGATGAGGAGCATTAGGTAAAACCAGCGGAATCGCAGGAAGCTCCTTGCAATTGATTTTTTAACTTTTTAAACAAACGGCGGTTTAAGTGTGAACAACAAATGAGCAAGAAGACAAAAAACAAATCTTGGAAAAACAATATGGCTCTATGTACATGTTATTTTAAAATTCCTTACCTAGGGGGGGAAAAAAAGACAGGAAGGAAATACGTCCAGATCACATTGGTTTTCTTTGGGTTTTCCTGGTGTTTTAGGACCCTACGTGGCCTTTCCATCTTCTTTTCATTATTCTGTTTCTTCTAAATTCCCTCTGACGAGCAAGTATTACTCAAAGCATTTAATACAGTTAATAAAATGTAATAAACACTTGTTTTGAAACTCCCTATGTGATTTCCATAGTCTTTTTAAATGGGTATTTTAGAAAATGTTTTTCTTTCTTAATAAAATGTAAGTTTCATCCCAATTTCAGAAGAATTCCACCTCTTGGAATGAATATCTTTGTTCATAAAGATATGAATATCTTTAAACAGTTTAAACTGTTTAAACTGGGCACTTCTGAGTGGAATATACTGAATTCGGCACATTTGTTCTACTTCGTATATATGTGTATGACATAGTGAAGGAGGAGTTGCTAGAATTACATGAGAAGAGGTACTTTCTGGCAATAAGTGTAAGCGGGATTTTAATGGCCTTGAAGACAAATGGTGGTGGCGATCCTACCCTTGAGATGCCACAGCTTTCCCATAGACTGTGCTCAAGAGTGTGACACCGGGAGGTCAGGACCTATATGCTGCTCAGGTGTCACTGTTCATGGGGACAAAGGAGCTGTTACCTCCAGAATGCTTTTTCACAGTTTATTATAGGCAGCATATTAAATACCCGATCTCCAGAATCCAAATTTTATACTGTATTTGGTCCTAAAATTGTACCTTGGCTTTGCTTTAAGTTTCTTTTTGTTCTTCTTGGTGTAGTTTTAATTCTTGGGTGTGTTAAGAGGATTCATTACAGCAAAGGATATTTTTTAAACACACAGAGAGAGGATTTTTAGGAAGATCCCAGAGACCCCGTGGAGCACAGCCTCTCCCTTTTTAGATGTTGTAGATTACTTTCCCGAAGGCTGGAAATAGCAAAAGCCCAGAAGTATCCAGAGTGATGTTTTTGCTTTGCAACATTCGGGAGGCAGAATGGAATGATTCTCTAATTCTTTTAAGTCATTTTGTAAAATTTTCAGTAAGTGGTCAAAACAGCAAGTATTAGTGAAATATCCCAGAGTGGATTTTTTTTTTAAGATTTTATTTATTTATTTATTTATTTGAGAGCGAGCACAAGCAGAGGGAGGGGCAGAGGGAGAGGGACAAGCAGACTCCACGCTGAGCGCAGAGCCTGACAACAGCGGGGCTCCACCCTGGGACCCTGAGATCATGACCTGAGCTGAAGTCAGACTCTTAACCCCCTGAGCCACCCAGGTGCCCCCAGAGAGGAGTGGTAAAAGGAACATTCTAATTAGCCATTCTAAGACTAAATACACAAATGGACAACGACCAGACCATATGTAAAAACAGAACTCTGACCCACAACCTTCAGAAAACTGCCCAGGAAACCAAGCCGTTATCTCCAAAACACAGCCCAGGAAACCTACCTGCTATGAGACTTGCAGGAAGTCAGATGGCTACCTCTAGTAACAATCCAGGGAGCTAAACAATAACTTCTGTAACACAGAAGTCCAAAATGGCCAGGAGTCCATTAACAACCGACAGCTTCCCTAATCCCTGTCCCTGCTTCCAATTCAGATCAATCAGAGAAAGTCAAATATGCACCCCTAACCGGACACAGAGGACGCCCACCTTCTGATTATCCTGCCTCCAGCTCCCCCATGCCAGCAGCCTCTGAGCACAGCACAGCCGAAGCTTTCCCTTTCCTCCACTCTGAAGCATTCCCACTTCTCTGCCTGCCTTTGAGCCTCTGCCAAACCCAAGCGATAGTGGTTGACTCCCTTGCTAAAACAGGTCCTAAATAAATAGCCTCTGCTTTTCTCATCTGATTGGTCTTCATTTATTTCCACACCGCAAAAGAACAGGGGAAAATGCCATGACCAACTTGTAGAAGAATTCATAAAATAGTGAGTAATTTAGTTACTGCAAAGTGTGTGTCATGGAATTTCTACCTAAATATAACATACAAGGTAATAAACACAGCTAAGCATCAGGGAGCAGCCCCTTTGAGAATGTCCGCGGCTTCTTTTCCTAACCTACTTGCTCACACACAGGGATCGCCAAGCATTCTGAATTCTGTGCACCATCCATACGTTTTGACAAGCATTCCCAAAACATAGATACCTACTTATACATTTCATACATGGAGAAAACTTAGACAATTGGAGGGATGAGATAAAGTGAAATAAAACTCCTTTTAAACATTCTGTGAATCATGATGACCTCACACGGTCCGTAGCTAAGCCCTATGTTGTGAGTGTAAATTCACATGTGAAAAACCCTCTTGCTCATTGTCAAGCCTTAGGTCCATGAGTTAGATGACTAGCTTGCTGTTGTTTTCACCTCTTACATGGCTAACCAACCACTCCCATGAGGGGAGTGTGAAATGTCAGCCCTGCCATGTTCCTGTTGTTTGCCTCGGCTTGAACATCGATATTATTTTATCTGTAGTGTCTTTCCAGGAATCTTTATTGGTTCACTTTCCATCGAAAGATCGAGATTCAAGCAAGATACTACCTTCTATAAAAACCACGTAAACAGACCCATAGAGCCTATAAAAAGTTCACAGGAAGCTGAAAAATAAGCACGTGATCAGCCATCTACGAACATCCAATCTTTCTGGAGTGGAACACTCCAAAATAAGGATGCCAGGGTCAATCAATAAATCAAATATTGATAAAATCAATTCATTTCTCACTTTAGATAACATGTTCCTAGAATTCGATTAATAGATAAATAGAAGCTCTAATATTTTCCTGCCACATCTCAGTAGATACTTCTGTGGAGACGTGCTTTGTACATTAGACATTCTACTGTATTGTTTCCCTGCGTTTGATCAACGAACCAAAGATTATTTTTTCTTTTCTGGGATTTATCTTTTTTTTTGGCAAATGCAGACGAGGAGGGAATGAGACGGCACGTGTGCTCACCTTTTGTTAGCTCAAAGTCACGTTACATAAGGGAGTGTGCACAGCGTTTTGTGACTCCGCCTTCTGAGCTGAGAGAGACGGAAAATCTGAAAAACAAAATCATAGAAACCTCAAATTCTTGTTATTCCAGTTTCCCTGCTTCCCTTCTTTGAAAAGTGGCAACTCTCGCGTTCGATGCATTTAGAGATTAAGTTCGTGTTAAATCAGCACAATTATCGTATAAAAATTATGCATCGAAGTGGTTTGGTAAGCACGTTAGCTGATTCTCGCATTACTCAGGAGAAAGCGTGTCAACCAAATGTGCTGACATATCTACGTTCAAGTTTTCCAAGTACAAACAGTCACTTATCTGCATTTTTCGTAGCCATGTTCGCAATTTTCTTTATTATTCATTAGTGATCTGAACTTCCCTTCTTTACGTCTCCTGGTAATGACAGAACTTAAACACCAATATCTCAACCATTATAAAGTCATTCACGGTACGCCTATCTCGCCTGACGACCGAACTTTCTAAAAACTTTTATCTATTTCTTCCCTGATATATTTGTGAAAGTCCTATTATCAGTATCCCCCTCTGCCAACAAACTCCATTTGCTTTTTGGCTATTATCTTTTCCTTGTCAGTCATAACTAATGGGGCAGAATCTTGTTTAATTTTTTTTCTCATCTCTTCTATTCCTGTCATGCTTTTATTTCCCCCTACATAGAGATCTTAACATAAGTCAAAGGAACCAGTTCATTAAAAAATTATTTGAATGCTTCTCACCGCGCACGGGCTTTCATTTGGGTGCCAGTTTAAATTCTTCATCTCATTCTTATTCTCCCAAATGGATCTTTCTCCCAGCACAGAATATCAGGAAACTCTTTAAAATAATCGTTCTTAAAGTCCGATACCCAGTGTTCTGATCTGTAAAGCCAGTCTGGAGGATGGTCAGCCTTCAGTTAGCCATGGTAACGGGGGAAATATTGGCCTGTTACAATTAATTGAAAGGCCTTGTGAGGGGCCAGGATTCACAAAAGGCACAGCTGTTTGCCCTCCACCAAACCTGTTCCAAATGATCTGCATCTGAGAGGAGGTACCCTAAACTTTTCCATCTATTTTCAGTAGGCATGTTAATGAATACACAATAAATTAATTGAAGGGAAACTGTTAGAAACAATAACCAGAAAAGCGATAGAGAGTACTGACACCAGTTCTTAAAAGTGATCACTTCTTTCCGTCATGAAATAACATACCAACATCCTCTCGTGGCAATAAATACAGATTTAAAGGTTTTTATCATTATGTTAAATCCTGTCCATTAAGTCCTGTAAGCACCATTGCATTTTATTAATCCCAATTTCATCTACGTACATGAGAAAATTAAAGCCCTATACATTATGAAAATGTTTTTAATTGGGCCTCCTGATGGACTCGAATGTTTGGGGACGCAGGGATCACAGCAGTACCCTGCTCTATGACTTCCATGGCCACATTCTGTAAACTACAGCCTTGCAGGGAAAACCAAGCCCATTAGCAACGGGATAGGGATAAAAGTACCTCAGTCACGTATGCCACGTACTCATTGATCAAATTCATTGAGGACCTACTCCATGTCCAAGCACCGTGTACCTGAAGGTTGTAGGGTCCTCAGGTCAGTAAGGAACCGTGAGCCGCTTAGGACAGATGGAAGGGGAAGAGAAAGGGAAAATAAGAGCTAAAATAATGACCAAAGTGTACCTGTGTCAAACTTTTGTGACGTAGACATCTTACGAAGGGCCAACCCTCTTGGAGACTTGCCGCACAGCTGCCCAAATAGACATGACACTGCCTAGACTTCCCCTCTTCCTCAGAAGGGACAGGCACACATGTGGACTGAAGCTGGGGCAGGTGTGCTATTGTTTATCGTAACGAGATCCTGCACCCCACGGACCCAAGTCAGGATGTCTGTAGCTCTTCTGTGAATGCGTTATGGGCCCATTGGTATAACCCCCAATACCCTAGAAGGAATTTTTTTGCAATGCTTCCCCGGATGTCACTATTCCCTTCTTTGGAAAAATTTTACAAAGTAAATTCAAGTGGGGGAGACCATGAGGGAAGAGGGGTGATAAGACAAATGCTCTTATGGATTGTTGAGCTTTGGGAAAACGGTAAGTCAGACCCGACGACAGTCCCGAGACAAAATGCTTTGCACACATATTTCTTAGGAAGATAAAATGACAAGAACAAAGCCTAAGTCAGAAGCACGTGAGCAAAGAGGGAAGCATTCCTGATTCACTCAAAAAAAAAAAAAAAAAAAGTTACGGCAATTCTGTAAATTCATCCCAAAAATGACAACCTTATTTTGATGAGTGACAAATAACATCTTATGACGTGGAGCAGAAATTTATGTATATGTTCCCAGGATTAAATCACTCAGGATAGAGCATTTGAGAATTAAAAAAATTGCATCTCAGCCCCACGCTCCTTACTAATTAGGCTGCTAGGTTTGACGGCAGGGTGCCTGGATGTTCTTCAGTAACGAAGGGGATTACACCGAGGTGCATCAGGAGAAGTGTGGGGCTACTCTGATGGATGTAAAATAGAAATTAGAAAATGCCGTCCAAGCAGTAATAAAAAAAAAAAAAAAATCCTGCCTTTCCATTTGAGTTATCTGAGAAAAAGACACTCAGATGATTAGAGCAGTATTTAAAGACTGACTGACTGGTGGGGTTTGAGAGCAGACAACGTTTGATGATGACCAGTTGAACTGAGATCATTCAAGGAGTGAAAACAACTGGCCAATGGAACCTGAGTTCGGTGCCCACAGTTCCCTTTGGTCAATCAGTCAGTCAGTCAACAGACCCCACACAGAACATTTCGTTTAATCCTTACAAATGAACCTATAGGCCAGGTTTAGTATCCCCACTTTAAAAGAAAATGAGGAAAATAAGATCAGGGAAGGTAAATAAGTAATTTATTGAATGGGACAAACTCAAGAAAGAGCCCTTAAATACTACCAACTTTTCTTTCCCTGGCCTTTGACCATACCTGAGGCAGATTTCATAGCTTTCCAGGCATTTTTAGTCATTAAAAGAATTTTGGTGTTAAGAAGTCCAATCCAGGGGCACCTGGGTGGCACGGCGGTTAAGCATCTGCCTTCGGCTCAGGGCATGATCCTGGCATTATGGGATCGAGCCCCACATCAGGCTCCTCTGCTATGAGCCTGCTTCTTCCTCTCCCACTCCCCCTGCTTGTGTTCCCTCTCTCGCTGGCTGTCTCTATCTCTGTCAAATAAATAAATAAAATCTTTAAAAAAAAAAAAAAAGAAGAAGAAGTCCTATCCAGTCCTGGGCACCTGGGTGGCTCGGTCAGTTAAGTGCCCAACTCTTGGTTTCAGCTCAGGTCATGATCTTGGGGTCGTGGACCCAAGAGCCCCCGTGCAGGGCTCCACAATCAGTGGAATCTGCTTAAGATTCTTTCCCTCCCTCTCCCTCTGCCCCTTCTCTCTCTCAAAATAAATAAATAAAATCTTAAAAAAAAAAAAAAGTCCAGTCCAAATCAAAATCTCAATATCTCAACTTCAAACTCTCAACTTTCAATCTCTCGAAAGTTGTTTTTTCTTTTCTTTTTTTTTCCACAGAGATCACAGCAATGGGCATTTTACTTTTAATGCATTTTAAGTGAAAATTCAAACTGTGCATGAAACCTGACCATGGTAGGGAGTTAGGAAAGGACCGAACTGCTTAGCAAACTTTCAATGCCAATACAGGACTGATGTGGAGAGATGTTGGAGATATTTAAGAACTTCTCACCTCCTGCACTGCTTATCCTAGCCCACAATTTTACAGACATGGGTGAAGAGGGGAGGCAGCATGCTCTCTCTTCTTTTCCTCTGTTAATCCAGCTCCTCACCTACTCAAGGTCCCCTTACCTCCTCCGTGGTCAAGAGAAACAAATGGAGCTCTCTCCTCCCGCCACCCGAGATGCTGAAAGCAAAAAGGCGAAGAGGAAGAAGGTAGCCCCGAAGCCTCTGTCGTGAAGAAACAGGAGGCCAAGAAGGTGCTCAATCCCCTGTCCAAGAAAAGGCCCAAGAATTTTGGCATTGGACAGGACATCCAGCCCAAAAAGGACCTCACCTGCTTTGTCAAATGGCCCCACTACATTTGACTGCAGCGTCCAAGAGCTCTTCTCTATAAATGTCTACAAGTGCCTCCCATGATGAACCAGTTCACCCAGGCCTCGGACCACCAAACAGCTACTCAGCTGCTTAAGCCGGCCCACGAATACCAGAAACACAGCAAGAAAAGAAGCAGAGATTGTTGGCCTGGGCTGAGAAGGCGGCTGTGGGCAAAGAGGATGTCCCCACTAAGAAGTCGCCTGTCCTTCAAGCTGGGGTTAACACTGTCACCACCTTAGTGGAAAACAAGAAGGCTCAGCTGGTAGTGACCGCACACGATATGGATCGCACTGAGCTGGCTGTCTTCCTGCCTGCCCTGTGTCATAAGATGGGGGTCCCCTACCACGCTGTCAAGGGGAAGGCCAGGCTGGGGCGTCTGGGCCACAGGAAGACCTATACCACTGTCGCCTTCACACAGGTTAACGCAGAAGACAAAGGAGCTCTGGCTAAGCTGGTGAAAACCATCAGGACCAATGACAATGACAGATATGATGAGATCCACTGTCCCTGGGGAAGCAACATTCTGCGTCCAAAGTCGGTGGCTCGCATCACCAAGCTGGAAAAGGCAAAGGCCAAAGAACTGGCCGCCAAACTGGGCTGGGTGGATGCTGTTGAATTTTCTGTACATAAAAGTAATAAACAGTTCTCTTTCTAAAAAAAAAAGAAAAAAGAAAAGATAGAAGCCAGTGAAATAAGTGGTTAGGGAATAAAACTTTTTCTTTTTCTTTTTTTTTAGTTGATGCTTTTTATGGTGCTGTTTTATGTCTAATGACTTTTGCAAAGCAGTCCTCAAATTCTGGCTCATCTATGAGGTTCCTTGTAAATTTTTCCAAGTCCTCTTCAGTGACCTCCCGTTGGACCAATCCTCAGGGCAGGGGATACAATTTCAGGCTGACCTCTTTTACTCCAGCTTAATACCCACCCCCTGTCTGTACACTTCATGCAGTCTCTTTCCATCAGGGCCGCCTCCCTCCCAGCAAACACTTCTCCAGGACAGGGTCCTTCCAAGAGAGTTCACTCCTGGCTATCCTGCCCGAATCCACTTGGCCTCTAGGAAACTGGGAATGCTTGTCCAGCAAACAGTTAAAGTATAGGTCTTTCCCAGGTTGCCTGGGTGGCTCAGTTGGTTAGGCATCTGTCTTCGGCTCAGATCATGATCCCGGTGTCCTGGGATCCAGCCCCACATCGGGCTGCCTGCTCAGCGGGGAGTCTGCTTCTCCCTCTCCCTCTGTCTGCTGCTCCCTCTGTGCTTGTGCTCTCTCTTTCTCTCTCTGACAAGTAAATAAATAAAATCTTTAATAAAAAAAAAAGTATAAGTCTCTTCCTGTCTTAGCCTAAGTTCCCCAAAGTAGGGCCAGACCCAGAGGCTTGCATGCAGGTAGTTTTTATATACGGTTATGATCCCAGGGAGGCAGAGAGCAGGAGAAGAAGAAAGAAAGAGAAGGAGACAAAGCCAATACAGGTGTGTTTTTTCAACTTGGCCCCCAAGAAGGACAAAGAGGAACATTATGTGAGGACAGACTACAGACCTTTATGACATGTATTTCAGAGCTGGGGGTGAGAGAAACTGAGGAAAGTAGAAAGCATTTATCTATTGTCTCTTATTCCCCACTGGCCAAGTGGTGTTCCCACTGGTATTAACTCCCCGGTATTCCAAGCTAAGCACATTGAGTTCAGCACCATTTTATCAGAGAAACCCAGGGCAGAAAGGGGAGGTGATGCAGGGCAGGCCTGAGGCCAGGCTTTCTCTCACTGTACCTGCAGAAAACAGCAGACACTGGAGGAAGCGGTTAAGGGGCCAAGAGAATTCTGAAGTGATGCCTAAAAGGGGCTCAACACACTTCGTCTAGGGCTCCCTCTCCTTTCCTGGATGTTGAAGGACAAAATCACAACTCTTATGCAAACATAAAATGAACGTTTGCCAAAAATGGTCCTTAACTCATTAGCTAATGAGGGAACAATTACAATGTTAGAAACAGTTCGAAGGAGAATCCAAAGTGCAGTTACGTTTTAGATCCTCGGGAATCTGGAATGAAAGGAATTTGCGGGCTAGATCTAAAACTGGCATCTTTGGAGGAAAAGAGGGGGGCACGAATTGAATGCCCAAAATTCCCTTGCATCTCTATGGACAGAAATAATTCATATTACCAGCAATCAATTTTCCAGAATTTACAGAAACTATAGAATTAAATTATAGTATAAATATATAATATAAACTAAATTATAAAGAGAGATTATTTCTTTATAACTTAAAGAGAATGAAAGCTGCAGATCCCAGAGAATCACATGACCAAGGAGAGTATTCTAGACAATGCCTGGCTTCCATTTAAAAAGACCCAGTTATCTTTTTTGCCCATTTTAAGTCTTCACAACTTTTCTTGACTAGGACATTATGGGACACTCTCGTCTTCATTATGTCATAATGCCCATCAGACACTCTTCTGGGAAATCACTTGTGATCCAACCCAGAGAACTAATGGGTAAATCTCTAAATCAGGGTCCAGACACTATGACCCACAGGACAAATCTGACCAGTAGATTTCTAGAGATAAAGTTTTATTGGAATACAGCCAAATTTACCTATTGTCTAGAAAGCCTGTCTCTCTATAATGGTAGAGTTGAATTGCTACAACTAGGAACACTTGGCCCATAATGCCTGAAATAGTTACCACTTGGTTCTTTGTAGAAAAAGTTTGCCCATCTCTGTTCTAGGTCATCAAGCAAAGAGCAGGATTATGACACATCAATTTTCCTTTCCCTCAGATGACCTCCACCTTTAACAATGGTTTTCCAGGATTTGAGGCCAAGAAGGAAGCAGCGGAGAAAAATCTGGCATTTTCTAATTCTGTTCAGACCCTTCAAAGAATTCTCCTGTTCCCTCCCCGCATCATCTCATTTTCTCTTACACAGACTGGGGGTGGTGAGCAATGGGGACAGAGTTCAAAGACTAGGTTTACTGCTTCCTAATAAAGTCTACAAAGAAACGTCTAGACCTTCCTTACAAAGCATGGGCACTTACCACCCAGTGTCTTCAATATGTGAGCCTTAATTAAAATCCCAAGATCACAGGAAAGGTGGTGTCGTGGAACACATTCTGTCCCATACGCTTCCAAAGACAAAACTGCTTATAAACCATCATGGCTGAGATTCAAATCCAGGTCTGACCCAGCCCCAAACTTGTCCTGCTCTTGGGACAGGCGTGACTCATAAGCCTAGAGGTCTTAGCCACTCACCTGCCACCAATGCCATCTACTTCCAGAGCCATTTTGCTGCTATTTTAAAAGACACTGGATGTGGCAAGAGCATTGGGGTGAGAAAGAAATGGTTTAGGCAGAATGTTTGACATCTCCTTGCTGCTTCCCCTGCCATTCGGATGGGGAAGGAAACCTGGGTCGGCTTCCACACCAGCCTGGCGGAGGAAATAGACATCTGTCTCAGGACGGTATTTCTTACTCTTGGTAGCAGCCAGGAGTGCTTTCTGATCCAAAGGAAAAAATGTGCCTCAGCTAAGAAATAGGAGATTAAAATTCAAGCATATTGAAGCTAAACTTTGAATTAAGTTTCTTTCTTGTAAAAGAAAAAAAAAACTTGCTTAACAACAGCAGAAAGAATCTTCACATTGCTAAAGCACCAGGTAGAATGTTTCTAATTAGGTCTTGGAGGAAAAGCATTCGGAAGCCAATTAGTGGAAGGTGAGGGGCGAACCATACCACCGAGATGCCGCGTCTTCGCAAAACCCTTCACTTTATCCTTCTTTTGCTCACGCTTCCTTGTTTCTTTGGTTCTAACAGGGGAATCAGATTCCGGTTTGCAGCTGGTCGTTTGATGCCACGGATAAGGATTGTCGAGCTGAGCGTCAGGACTGTTTCCTGGGCTGACGTTCGGAGCCGGTAAATGGTTTCCCTGATTCTCTGTGAAGTTCATTCCTCCAGTTGTTTTCACTTAGCGAGGTCAGATGTCACATTTCCAGCAACCCTGAGGACATTGTGACCCACTCTTTCTTGACGCATCATGAAATAAAACAGTCGATGGATACCTTCTGTTGTGTGGTGTTCGTGGGGTGCTGGAAAAAAGCAAAGCTTCTAGATTCAAAGATGGGGCCTGCCATTGACAAGCCATGTGATCTGGCACAAACTGTCTCACATCTTTGAACTTTCACTTTCCCATCTGTGAGTTAGGGATAATAGTCATGCCCTAATTTTGTTGTGAGATTTAGATAAGAGAGGTTAGGAAAATCTTCGCTCGGAGCTTGACACCTGCTAGGTATTTCCATGTGTTCCCTCCTCTCCACTCCCCTCCACTGTGCTCCACTCAGCAGTTACCATGCCTCCGAGAGATTTTACGAGTCTTGATATTTCTCCTACCCAAACGTGCACTCCACTATGTCATTAATTTCTCCTGTTTCCTATCCCATCCCCGGCGCAGATGCATTCGTGTTTCTCCTCAATTTTACTGACATCTTCTTGACCCAGCAACACAAAAGGAAACTCAAAGTAGCTGCCTGCAACAGAACCCATCACTGTGGTTGGGTGTGACTGCATAATCGGCCTACAGGCCTTTGGGATTGAAATACCAGAGAGCAGCCCCAGAGACGCAGCTGAAGATTCTTCTCGTACTGACCGGTGCTAGGGAACAGCAGAACAGTATCTAAGAAGAAGATGCTAGGCTTCCCAAAACCTAAGCACTCATTTTGTGTTTACCAGACCACCAGCTGCTGTGGTGGAAAAGAGCTTCAGAACAAAGCCTTTTGGTGTCTTAGATTCAAAAGGAAGAGGAGTGCTCAACAACATGACAGTAAAAACCAAAAAACACCCAGAAAGTCTAGAAGCAAATAGTCTAGGTAGGAAAAGATGAGGACTATTTGTTTTTACTTTGATGGACTTTTCCTTTCTTTCTTTCTTTCTTTCTTTCTTTCTTTCTTTCTTTCTTTCTTTCTTCTTTCTTTCTTTCTTCTTTTCCTTCCTTCCTTCCTTCCTTCCTTCCTTCCTTCCTTCGTTCTTTCTTTTAATGAACTGTTTGGGGGTTTTTAACAGCACTGGTGGGGTGTGGCTTCATGTTAATCTTCAAGCTCCTCAATTAATTGAAAGAAAAAACTACGTGACAATTTAAAATTGGCTTTTCTACATCTTTCCAAACCAAATAATTTTGCAAATTACATTAGGGTTAGAATTCTGGAAGCCAAGAATGTCTTTATACATAACCCAAAATAAGGCACAGTCTCTGCCCAATGTAAATATCACCAAAGATGTCTGCTTTCAGCTGCATGAATGGTTTGATGCTATTTTCCCTAGCTATTCCTCTGGAAAGTCCTCATTAACATTACCAAAGGACTCCAGTCCAAGAAAGAAGTCAATCAAGATAATCTAAAGTCCAGAAAGCTGGCTCACAGTGATCCGGTACAATCCACAAAGTGTGAGAGCCAACTAGACCAGAGTAAAATGACACTTCCTAGTTCTTTCCCTCTGGCATCTGCCTCAAACAGGTTTTCTGCCATTAATAGCTGTCAGCACAGGGGACTTCCCAACTGCATCCTACACAGTGCAGTATGTGTCAAAAAGGGAAAATTATTTTCTCATCAATCATGCTACCTTAATACCAAGGATAAACAGATACTCTTTCCAAGTTAAGAGGTAGGAAAAGTCTGTTGGCTCAAGCTGCTAACCAGTTTCTCATTTCTTCCTAAATAGTCATCATCTTCGGAACACATATTTTATGTTAATGTAAATTTATACAATAATATTTGAATTTCTGGGATGATCGTTGCCAGTTGAAAATAAGATTGGCGAGCCTAAAACCACTAAAAATGTTAGGCTATAACTGTATCCCCAGTTCTCAGAAGAATGCTTGGCACACAGAGGACAGTCAATAAATGCTTATGGAGTTAAGGACTGTCCGCAATACATAGTGATTAAGCCACAAAAGAGGAAAAGATCACCCTTGGAATATGTGGGGAGGGAGAGAGGAAGAGAAAATGTGGGAAGAAGAAGGAATAAAAAGGAAAGGAGAGAAGGCCTACGGAGTAACCATGGAAACCAGCAATAAGTAAGGGATGGACGGAGCAAAAAGTGGCAACAAAAACAACCGAGCAGGAGAAACCAGAGAGATAGAGAAAAACCTCAAAACACAAGCGTAAACATCAGCCTGGTTTAGGAGAGGGTACATTTCCCTTGTTCACCAGTCTTTTTCTAGAAGTACAGTCTTCTTATAAAGGAATGGATCTGTTTTCAACTTCAACTTTTATTTCTGATCCCATGTATAAACGAATTTTACATATCCATAATTCGACTCCAAGAGTAAAAAAAACAAATAGCAGAATAGAACTAATGGCAGTTGAAACATTTTCTCTCATACTAAGAGATTTATATGATAGATAGATGAGAGATAGATGATAGATAAAAGATACAGAAATGGTTCATCTCTGACATATTAATTGTATTTTGATCGAAAGTAGCCTGAATAAAGTGAAAGTATCCCAGCAAACAATGCTGCCTCCCCCTTTGCAACCAGTCTTGGCAATCACACAGCATCCCCTTTGCATACTCTACTGGTTAAAGCAGTCACAAGTTCACCCAAATTCAAAGGAAGAAGAATTAGACTCAGCCTCTCAATAGGGGAACAGAAGGTGACGATGAGAAGGAGCCTGGGGAACAAAACACATTGCTGTGGCCATCTCCAGAAAATACCATCCGCCATGATGACTGTCTGAAGCTCCAGGTGGGGGCAAAGGTCCGGAGTCATGGTCTCCTCTACAGGGCTCTACCCCTGCTGCCTTTCACTGGGAGCGCTCCTGACACCCGGACCAAGAATTCTTCAACAACTACAGACTTTCTTGCTCAGCTGGAGTTGCTGTCTTCAATACCATCAGTTCAATTCCTTGAACACTCAGTTTCCTGAGCACAGGGGAAACAAAAACAAAAACAAAAACACTTCCACTTTCATGGTCATGTCTTGTGGCAGAGAAATACAGGCAAGGACTGAGACTCCTTCTTGTAACCACAAGAGCTTAAACTCTTCCCCACTCCCAACCCTGACAGAACTGGGCCCTCCTTCCCTTACAGCCTTAGCCTCTCCGTGTCCTTCCCAGACTGTGCTGTGAAGCACGCTCTGACTTGTCTCTCAGTGAACCTCCCAACGTGCTCTTGAAAATAGGGTTGGGGTCTCGTTCCATGTTTGTACGTCCAGGCCTAACCCTAACTAACCACTTCAGTCTTAAAAGCTATATGCCGTCATGTAAAAAGTCAGGCCTTGAAGACGGAAAACCTGGATTCCTGTCCTAGTTCTTCAACATACCAAGATGACACCGGCCCATTCAGCCAACCTCCCTAAGCCTTGGTTTTCTTATCATTAACATGGGATTATGGCTACCTGACCGCCTACGTCACACAACAGTAATTTTGAGAATCAACTGAGATAATAAGCTATAAAATTACAAGGCATTATTTTCCAATATTAGTTTCTAAATGAATCTAGATCTTTACCCTTTATTGCCAAAGCTTATAAAATTTCACTACTGTACTAAATATTCTCTTCACTCCATCAGCCATACTAGACTTGACACACTGTTGACTTTAAGTGTTTAGGGTCATAAATCCAAGCTACACAAAAACTCTTAAAAACGAATTTTAATGAACAAATCAGGAGTTTAAAACAGATATTTAAAGTGGTTGGCTCTGCAGAGAATTTCCATTCAAAGCAGGAAAAAGAAATTCCTAAATAGATAAGGGCTTTCTAAGGAGCACGGAAGAAACGAAAAGGCTACAGTGGATCACTGTGAATTCACTAAAGAAATATGCAGCTTCTTCCCAAGATTTTGCTTGGCATTTTGCATTTAGAAATAGTCTTCTTAAAAGTACTTGTCAAGAAAACACATCATCAGCCGTCACTCATTGTATAATACTACGCCTTTTCAGAGAAATCAAATAATTTGTCCGCAAGTCAATGAATGTTTGCTACTTCAAAAGCAATAAAATTAAATCATGCTAATGGCTTTTCCCTCTTCCTCCAGTCCTCAAATCGTATTCTTTTAACAAAACAAATACTTAAATATCAGAAAAATTGTGACGTTTCTGCATTTAACAAAAAGAGAAACCAAATTCTGAATATTCCACACTAGCACAGAATTGGTATGGTTTTTCTCTCAAAGAATGTGCTAGTCACAAATGTAAGCAAATAAATGAAGAGTCAAATACACTTTTTGTATTTATTATCACCAACACATAGAGACATTGGTCATGAAATTAACAAAATGTAACTGAGAAGAAGAGAGATTAAGATTTATGTGCCATCCGTTTCCACATAGGAAGGTTTCCAACCAATTTTAGTTCCATCCAGGGGTGTTATCCCACTCACACTGACATGCATCTAAGCCTGTAAGGAAACAGGTTGAGGAACTGGATTTCTAAGGTTGATACGGACCAAGAGTCCCCAGTCCTCACAGGGAACTAAGAAATGTAGGATATCGCCAGGTGATTTGGGTGCTCAAGCAGGCTTGGAAACCATGACCTGAGTTACTTACGTTCCCCTTGCCAGCTTCTGCCAGCCACTCCTTGGCTCTGTCTTGCAAAGTCTCTAGCCCCCCTTTGGCTCTGTGCCTCTCCTTTCCCGCTCACCTGTCATTCTTTCTCACAAGTGATTCTGGCACCATAATACCCTGATAGTCTCTGAGTTCACACGTACAGTTTGACTCTCTGGGACCATAAAGGGCCAAAAAGGTGATGAAATTCATCATGGTACCAAAGCAGGAATTTGAATCCTCTGTTTGCCAAGCTTTGTGAGGGCAGGAGTCACTTTAGCAAGGGAGTGTGGTCACTTCTGTTTCCCCTAGACGCAGAAGCTAAAGTCCCGAAAATAAAATTAATGTCTATTGCTAACAACACAGGTGAAGAGACCATGAGGGGGAACCACTATAAATATGATGGTCCTTAGCCAGAAAAAAAAGAAGTTTATTAAAAAAAAAAAAAAAAGCCCATGGGGTAGGTTGATTGCATTACTCCAACGAGCCCTGGATCCTTGTCCTTTGCCAGATAACTCCGCAAGGCTTTCTGCTGTGGTCAGGGTGATCTGCCCTGCCCCTTCCCTCTGGGCTTGGCCACAGGACTTGTTTGGGTCAGTAAAATGAAATATAGGGTTGCCAGACTTAGCAAATAAAAAAATACAGGATGTCCAAGTTGAAAATAAGTGTGCCAGTTCCAAGCCTTGGGCTCAAGAGCTCTTGCTTATTTCTACTCACTTTTGCGCCTCTATCTGCCTGAGCTAGCCTGTTACTGGAGAAGATACATAGGGAGCGGAGCCAGATCTCCCCCCGTCACTCCAGCCGAGGTCATCCTCCATCAGCCAGCACTCACTCAACTTCCATTCAAGATGAGGGAGCCCCTCCAGATCAGAAGAACCATCTGGTCGAGCCCCAAGGGACCCCTCTGAAGCATAAACAACAGACATTGCTTCTTATAGGCCAGTGAGCTGGTGGTTTCTTGTAATGTAGCATGACTATGCTCATTGATAGCCATCGTAGCCCGTGAACGGAAGCACTGTGCATGCTTTGGCGGGATTTGTAACCTCGCCGATTGGGGGTTGCGATTAGTTACTGGAGTGACTAGAGAGTTCCCTCTAAATGCCCAGGAATATGCATCTCTTCCTTCCCACCTCATCCCGTACATTGAAACACTAGAGCAAAACATTTAATTTCTATTCTTCCCCTCACAGAAATGAGCTGAGAACCTCCCCCTATGCCCCACCACCTGTCCATTACTCACCCCAGTGAAAACACTGGCATTGTCTAGGGCAATACAAACATAAATAAGAGGGACTGAGGCCAACTGGCTTATTCTCCTGTGGCTGCTGAAGTTGGCAGGTCCCAGTCGTGTACCTGATGTCCCCGGGCAGGGACAGGTAAGAGGCACAGATCTAGCTGTTCGGAGCTAGTTCAGATAATACGTGCAGCCGTGTGTTAGAAATGAATTCTTCCAGGCTCTGTTGCAACAGGGGTGATACAACGGATGTCATGTGTCAAGGTGGGAGCAAGGTGAGACCTTTCGCTTCATATACAACCACTTGGAAAGGCCTCAAGAACTTGTCCCATGAATCTTGAAGCTTTCAGCCAGATCAAAAAAATATAAAAGGAGATCAGAGAGGGTAGAAAAAGGAAATGAGACAAGTGTGTTTTCCTTCTTCTCTTTTTCTCTTTTCTTTTTCCTTTTTTGCAAGAGGCACTACTGTCTTGCGAACCCCCATCCTCCTTTACCTGGGAGGATGACGGGGCACCTCCTTCTACCCTCCCAGGTGTAGAGTAATAGGCTGGAAGAGAGAGTTTCGAGGAGAGTTCCAGAAAATGTTGAAGGGCAATTGATATACACCAAGGACCAGTTTCCAACTCCTGGCTAAGCAGGCCAGAATGGAGCGTTACCTAAGCTCTGCCTTCCCTTGGGACAAAGTGTCCAAGGAGCAAAGAGCCATCTCCCTCTTTTGGTGCTGCAGGCAGGACAATGTTCTGCGGTGGGGTCAGCCCACATCCTCAGAGCTGGCTGGGCAAAGGATCCAGGGAGCTGATGTGAGCCGTGCCAGAGAGACACCCAGCTCATCTCGTCTACCCGGGGTGAGAACAGCAGAAGGGGTTCACTGGGGACCCACCAGCTACAGGAGGAGTTATAAATGGCCAGCCAAAATGCAGGTGAATCCACATAGGTAATGGGAGCAGTGGGAGGAATCGCTCAGCAGAGTACTTCAAAGAGCCCAAAAAGGCAGCCACGGAGAAAAGGTCTGTTTTAATCATCAGCAACCTAACTAGGGATGGTAGCTTCAGGCCCACGTCCCTCCCTCTCCCACTTTTCATGTTGGCAAGGATCCAGCAGGTGAGGAAAAGTATACAGGGAGAAAGAGGTGAACAAGGAGGGCAAGGGCAAGGTGAGCAGGAAGGGGGTGAAGAGGAAGGGAGATGAAGAGGGAGGAGGGTGAGCAGGGGGGGAACTGGGAGGTGAGGAGAGGGGTGAGGAGGGAGAGGAGGAATGAGGGAAGGGAGTGAGAAGGTAGGGATGGAGGCAGGGGAGTGAGGGGGAGGGGGAGGGGAGTGAGAGGAAAGGGAGGGGATGGAAGACAAGGAGGGGAGAGGGGAGGAAGGAGGGGGGAGTGAGGAGGGAGGGGTGTGAGCCCCGAGGGGTAGAGACAAGAGGACCATGCCTGAAGCAGTTCGGAGCTGAAGGAAATCAGACAATTGGGTGCTGTCACGTTCAAAGTTTTGATTAACATCTGCACCATGACATTCTAATTACTGAATGGAGATTGTGTTTGCAACCTCAAGTGACCTTGGAGTATCTTTTATATAAGATTGGAGGCAAAAGCAGTACGATCTGCCAGAGCTGCCTTCCCTGGGCAGGAGACAATTAATCCCACTGAATCAGGCTCAAAGGTTTGCTGGGGGAAAGACTGTAATGCTGTGTTTTCTTTATGTCACAAGTGCTGCTTGTTAAACTCACCAGTTACACGTTGTCGAAGCTGCGTTGTCGACCCTTGCTGGTTTATACACGCTCTCTCCAGGGTCTCGCGCGCGCTGAGGAGTAGGTGAAATTTGTTTGCTTTCAGTCACCGGGTTCAGGTTGTGGTCAGAAAGAGCCTGTAGTGGGGCGCCTGGGTGGCACAGCGGTTAAGCGTCTGCCTTCGGCTCAGGGCGTGATCCCGGTGTCATGGGATCGAGCCCCACATCAGGCTTCTCTGCTATGAGCCTGCTTCTTCCTCTCCCACTCCCCCTGCTTGTGTTCCCTCTCTCGCTGGCTGTCTCTATCTCTGTCAAATAAATAAATAAAATCTTAAAAAAAAAAAAAAAAAGAAAGAGCCTGTAGAAGATGAGAATTGTTGGGGTCCGAAATGGGCACGGTGGGCTGTAAGGAGTAGGGGACAGCTCACGCCTCCATCTGGGTTTCTATTGACTGTGTGGACTGAATGAGCTGTGACTGCCCTGGCCACCTACTTCCAAAGACCTCTCTTCTGTGTCTTCCACAAGCCACCTGGCCCAGCGGTGTCACCAGGAGCTGAGGAGAAACCCTTTGCCCAGGCCCTCAAATTTCATCTCCGAGTATTTTTATAAAATTTACTTACCACAAGAAATCGATTGAATAGCCAAAAGCCAGGCTCTCTTGGGAAAGTAGAGATGAAAATGAGTGTCCAGATTTAGAGACTGTCATTTAACTAGGGGCCCTTACAGATATAGAACATTCCCTAGGTGTTAAAACGAATGACCAAATAATAATAATAATAATAATAATAATAATAATAATAATAATAATAATAATTAAAACATTAGGATAGAAAGAGAAGAATCACTGTGTTCCCTAACATAGACAATATGATCCTGGGTTACTATCTTAAAACAGCAATGGCGAGCTTGGCCTCGGGGCTGGTGAGGCTCATCCTTGACCAGCTGATACTGAAGGTCAATTATGGCTTGACATTCTCTCATCACCTCCCGGGGCTGCAGGAGCCCAAGCGTGTGGACAGATCAGCGGCGCCCTGGCCGGCAGTTCCCCTCTGCCCTTCAGACTAAGGCTACCAGAGAGCAGAGGGGAGGTGAGCGATCCTGCTGTGACCCAGAGAGGTCCTCCCCTCTGCTACAAACTAAGCTCTCTGAAAAGCAAAGGAGATGCCAGCGAGGCCTTCAGAGCACGCCAGAAAAAAAGAAGCAATGTAGTTAATCTCTGAAAAGCAAGAACGACAGAGACCCTCCAGGAGAAAACATGAGAAGCGTTGATGGTTTAGGGAGGAGAAAGATCTGGACTGGCCCAGTGCAGAAACGTTCAGTCCCTGCAAACGTCTCTCCTCCCCAGGACGGCTCCTCTCCTGCTGCCCCGACCCAACCCACATATCTTCATGTTTGTAGACACACGGGCTGTTTGTGCAACCGGGAGTGTGGAAGGTCTGTAATCAACTTCGATTCCACAGGAAGTTATTTTTTTTTTTTAAAGATTTTATTTATTTATGTGAAAGAGAGACAGCCAGCGAGAGAGGGAACAGAGCAGGCGAGTGAGAGAGGAAGAAGCAGGCTCCTAGCAGAGGAGCCCGATGTGGGGCTCGATCCCAGAACGCCGGGATCACGCCCTGAGCCGAAAGCAGACACTTTAACGACTGCGCTACCCAGGCGCCCCCCACAGGAAGTTATTAAACATGTACTCTGTACAAGATACTGTGTGCAAGGCGATACGGAGGCAGTAATGATGAAGAAAACATGAGTCCTGCCCTCAGGGAGCTTTGGGTCAAGGTGAGACATGAACACAAACAATAAAGAGAAATACAAGATGGGTTTTTGTGCATGCTATAATACAGAATGCACCAAGGAGGGCAAGATGAAATCCAGCTCCAGACAATGGCGGGGGGGGAAGCTTATAGAAAAAGCAGCCTCTAAGATGTGCATGGAAAGGTGTGAAGGATTTCAGGAGGTGGGGAGGGAGGGAAGCAGGAGGAGGGAGCCCATCAGATTGCCTGAGGGTAACTAAAATAACCGGCATTCCCAACCTGCCTTGGACCAACCCGCTGTGAGAAGCCAAATGGACAGAATGCCTAAAGACCGTGGTGTTGAGGGGGAACTGGAAACACACAGCGTGTTGTCACCAGGGTCACGGGATAAGAACAGAGCAGACACTCAAGCCCTGCTCCTTCTCCGCCCTTACAAATGCCAGCTGTCCTGGATAACTAAGCACTTTTTTGGCGCACGATGACCTGATCCCCCGCCATCCAGCCCAGTTTCCCAGTGGCACTTCACCGACTACGGCAACAGGTGCCACTAGGAGAAAGAAAGCACGGGGACAGCTCATGGGGTTAATGGCCTAAGTTTGCAACCACCCACCTTCATCAGTGTCCCCTGCCCTCCACATTTTTTCTTCCTTTACTCCAGTTTTCCAATAACGTCTGCCCGCAATCTTCCCATAACCCCAGTTTATCATCCCGCAGCGGTACCCGTCGTGCTTGGGGGCCATCGCAGTTCGACCAGGGCCTGGCTCTGGGCCTCCTGCCCCAGCACACATGCAGTCAAGTTTCACACGCGATTCTGCTGAGTTCAAAGGGCAGGAGGGGGTCTCAAAGGCGGAGCGAGAGCTGCTACCAGCCTGTGCAAAGGGCTCCTCACTGCCACCAGAGGAACCGAGGACGTCACTGTCATTAATCTCTTTCTGTGTTTTAAGGTGACCATTGGAGATGATACAATGCGTGCAATGTGGAATTTGCTCCACAGAGGTATTCAAACCAGACAGGCTATCAAGACTCCAGTAAACAGTCACCTGAGAAGGGATACCTGTTGATGCCTTTGCTTCGGAAGGAAACGTGGGATGTTTTAGAAAACCACAGGCCTAAGGTCAGAGACCGACAAAAAAATCTGGAAACTACCAGTGTCCCCTGTAAGCATGATCTTCTAGGCCACCTGCTCCATGGTACGGAAGGGTCTAATATCAGTGATACTGCCCCATAATATACTCTCCCTCGTTCTGTCTGGATGGCCTGTCACTGTCTGAAACAAACATGTGAATTGCTTAGTGAGCGAGTGGTTCCAGCCAGATCATTCAAGAAAAATTCTCTGGAAAATTGCCACCTTCAAGTCAATAACTGTAAACCAAACACAATTCCTCGTAAAGAAGGCATGAGGAAAGCTTTGCCTCCCTCTGCCTCAGTTTCTTTCTCTGTGCAGCAGGGATAAAAGTGGTTGCCCCCCTATAGAGGTGCTGTGAGGCATAAATGAGTTAAGACCAGCAGAGGGCTAAAACGCAACGTGTGGCACATAATAAATGCTCAGACAACAGGCACACAGGATGAACGAATAAGAGGCCAGCCAGCCGTGTCTCTGTGGCGGCCCTCGATGGGAACTGATACCCAGCGCACTGCAGAGTGCCCTGACCGAGCGCAGGGCGCGGTGGAGGCCGAGCAGGACCCAATTCGCACCTCTCTGCTGCAAAGCAAAACCACACACAGGGAGAAATGGGGAGGCTTCTCGAGAAAGAAGTCCTCTGTCATCATGGCTTCAGCTTCCCTCCACACCCAGAGCCACCCCCTCGGAGCCACTGTAGTCTCAGCCACAGGTGTGGTCATGTGGTTTTTCAAAAGACCACACGCCCCACCAATCCTCTCCTTGGCTTAACTGGCGCCCTGGGGAAGCGCGTGCTCCCTCGCCTCAGATCACAGTCGGTAAAGCGACCCGGGAAGTTGGGAGAAGCTGCAGGTCGATCCGCTTGCACTCCTGAACTGAATGAGCTCAGGGGGTTGTAGCTTTTCCCTTTCTGCTTTAAGAGAACATGCATCAATAAGCCTGCTCTGTAAAAGGAAATGCAATATTCTGAATGTCTTCATGGGGAGATGATCCGTTTCATTCCCCCTTCTCCGAGTTCCTAGAAACTTCCTCGCCAGATCTGGAGATGAGAATGTGTCATGGGGAGGAGAGAAGGCTCACCTGTGAGGTCTCCACCACGCAGCCAGCTCTGCTGAACAGTCTTCTGTCAAGAAATCCAACTGAAATTCACCACACATGATTAGAAAATCTCCGGATTTGCATGCTAACTTCTATTTCTACTTTCCTCAGCGAGTCTGGCTTTTAGCTATTATATAGAACATGTGTGATATATCTTAAAACTATATATATGGAGACTAAGTATGAGAGGGAACCTCTGGGGAAGGCGTTTCTGTTGGCTGCTGCTGACTCAGAAGGGGCATGAGGCTGTCCACTTTACAGGTGGAGAAACTGAGTCTCGGTGAGGTTAAATGACATCTCTAGATCCCACAGACCCTAAGGTCTCGGGCTACGAGAATTACAACTGCTATCTGACTTCAAGTTCAAAGCTCGTCCCTTCCACTCCCCTGATCTCCACTCCCAACCAGAGTCAGTGGTGGAGGCAGGAAGTAAACAGAAGGCAGAACAGAAAGTGGTTACCAGAGCTCGTGTGCAGGGCTCCGTCGGCAGAAGGAAGCAGGCCGGAAGCACCTGGCCTGTGGTTAGCTGGAGTCAGCTGGGCATTGCTGAAGCAGAGCGAGCAATCGTTTGAAAATTTTCTCCGGTCTGCCTCGTCCAGTGAAGGCTAGATGGAGACAGGAGACGGGCCAGCAACTTAATGGCAAGACGAGAAAGCAAAGCGACCCTTCCGAAGTGAATCTGAGTGGGGGCCTCCGCTGCTTTCCTCCAAGTGGGGTGCACTCTATAGTTCAGCAACCAACAAGGAGAACCCAGAATCCAGGCAAGCAAAATCCCCACGGCAGACGTCCGATGGAGTCTTGGAGAAAGAAGTCTCCAGGGGGCTCTGGCCACGTTAGAGCTAAAAGTGTAGACCCCCAAACGAGACAGCCTTGGATGAGGAGCCCTGGGAAGAGAGCCTCTGCTTCCAGAGGCAGAGTGAGGGGAATGGGCCAGAGGGCAGGTACCTGGGCAGAAAACACCTCGCAAGTATAAGAGTTGTCTGTCTATTCATACATCGTCCGTATCTATATACGGTTTTCCCTCTGCTAATTGGATTTCTTTCTATAAACTTGCATTTAGAATGCTGCTAGACTTTCCAAACCCAGCCTATCTGGAGAAGATACTCCCTGGGGATGGGAGAGAAGATAATAAACCAGAAAGCCGTTCTGAACGGTTCACTTGTCCTGGCACAATCCAGCGGACATGGTGCTCAACACTCTGCGAACTCTGATTTCCTTGCTTGGTGTGCGGCCTTGGACACCTGCCAGGGCCCTCCCTCCAGCAAGTGGCAGCTGGAGCTGCAAATGGAACTGTGGCTACAAAGCTGGTGAGTTATATAATTGACTGCTCCAAAAAAGTGGATTCCTCCCTGGAATCATGGGTGAACAAAGATGCCGCATTCAAATCCAGAAAATGTCCCTCCTGAAAAGCAAGGCAACAGACCACGAACGCAGTTTTTTGTGTTTGCTTTTTTTCTAAGAACTCATAACGAAAGACAGCCCAGATGAAAAGCTGGTTTCCCTTCTAGGCGCTTTATCTATTTATTTCTCTGTGTTATTAGAGGTGAAAGCTGTTGGATATGAAGGCTGGCCTGCTTTAAAAGCTGGTGGTCTTGCCTTCGAGGATCATAAAGGTAGTTCCACACTGCAGTGGTATCATAGCTACAGTGGAAGAAGGGAAAATGCCTAGAGTTGAGACATCTTACATGATATTTTTAAAATACAAAGTATAAGCTTTGTAAAGTACACAAGGTATGAACTCTGAAATGGGGGGGGGAGTGTTTAAACTATGATAAAAAGTAACAGGAAGAAATGGGAAGGCTTAGGGATGCCTGGGTGGCTCAGTCGGCTGAGTGTCAGCGTTCAGCTCAGGTCATGATCCCAGAGTCCTGGGATGGAGTCCCGCATCAGGCTCCCTGCTCGGCGGTGAGCCTGCTTGTCTCTCTGCCTGCCGCTCCCCCTGCTTGTGCTCTCTCTCTCTCTCTCTCTCTGACAAAAAAATGGATGAAATCTTTAAAAAGAAAGAAAGAAAGAAAAAGAGAGAGTGAGAGGAAGAAGGGAAGGAAGGAAGGAAGGAAGGAAGGAAGGAAGGAAGGAAGGAAGGAAAGAAGAGAAGAGAAAGAAAAGAAAAGAAAAGAAAAGAAAGAAAAGAAGAAAAGAAAAGAAAAGAAAAAAGAAAAGAAAAGAAAAGAAAAGAAAAGAAAAGAAATGGGAAGGCTTAATCTTGCACAGACTGGCCACCATTTTAATTCCTTTACTATGCCTTTAGGTAACATTTCCTTACTATTCCTTCCTGTCCTTCATCCTTATTGTTAATGTCAAAGCAGTAACATTGGAAAAACAATATTACATGGATGAATTTCCATCTATTTTATTTAGACCTAACATGGGTGTTTGAACTGATTATCTCACTTTGTGTAACAGAAAGATTATTTGAACATCTGAAGTCATTTGGACACAGTATTATAAATGCGTAAGGAAATGTCGCTATTTAAGGGTATTCAGATATTCAGCAAATTATTCGGTGGACCCACCTCTTCCTCTGCTAATTTTGTAAAGGGTTCAATCTTTTTGTAGAGGCATTATCACTTTAAATGTATCCGAATTTTCACATACCAACATTTCCTACAGCAAGGCAGGACTATGTTTTAAGATCTTATTACTTCTGATTGGCTTGATTTTTTTTAAAGAGTCTTGTACAATTCACATTGCTAGTATAAAACTAAGTATACGGGGCCTGACCCTATAAGTGGAAAGAGAATAAATTGGAATCCACTGGGGTACAATTTGGTATATTAGCTCACCCCTGATCTAAATTTTAGCCTAATGGAATGAAGTCACAGCTGGGTGGAGAGAGGAATTGTCTCCCGCCAGTGTAGCTGCTGAGTCAGGAGAGAGAAGGACCACTCGCTCCCCGGTGGGTAATAACATAGGCAGAGGGTAAAAGTTTCTCCAGCTCACAGACAGTCACACAGACACTCATGCACGCCAGACTGATTGCATCACTTAGACTATAGATTTACTTGTAGATAACAAAGATTCAAAATAATGGGTGTTTTAAGAAAGCAATTTGTTTCTCACATGTAAATGAATAATTCAAGACTGTCTGGCAGCTCCTCATTTATCTGGGACTCAGGAAGCTTCTAGACTGCTTCTCTTCCATCCCTGGGAAGTGGCTACCACCCTCACGGTCCAGCACAGGGGACCAGCAATCATTCCATTTTCCAGAAGTATTCTAGAAGAACGCCCGTGGAAGGAACTGCAGATTGTTGTCTAATATCTAATCTCCCTTTCCAAGTTATAGAAGCCACATAGCCGTCTGGAATGAAAAGCACATCCTCAGTCCTGTGGCAGCTCGGACTTTGGGCTACTGGGAGGTGAGGAAAGGAGGTATATGAGATGTCCCGGTGCCATGGAAGGCAGCGGCAATGTACCACCTCTCACCCCCTTTCCTCCATCTTGGACCATGAAGTCAGAGACCACTGGGACACAAGGGCACCACTACCCCAGCCTTGCACTACCCATTCAGATTTTTACATGAGACAGAAATAAACTTCTGTGTTTTCAGCCTCTGTCATTTCAGTCTCTGGTAAATGCTGACAGTAAAGCCTACCTAATACACCTATCTTTAGGGAAACTTCATGAAGGGATTAAGGTCAATATTTTAATTACTTAGGTCCCATAGTTAAGCCCCAAGCCTCACCACTGGCCTTTGGCATTGGCATAAGACATTTATCCAGCATCCCCGAGTCTTCCAGATAATGCTCCAGGCCCTTAGGGCAATGCAACATGAACGTGCCCTGCTCCTTCCCGCAAGGAACTTAATATCAAATTGAGGAAAGAAGGCAGAGAGCAGACATTACTGGAGCTAGTCCTATGCCAGGCACTGCTGTAGTTATCTGTACATGTCGCATATTCCTTCGCGTGCCCCTCACAAAATGTCTGTGGAGTCCTGGGGTATAGACATGGCCACCGAAGCTGAGGGCTGCACTCGGCACACGCCATGAGATTGAGATCTAAGGTTCAGGTTGCTGACTCATGAGTCAACCTGTCCCCGGGCTGCTTCGGGACCTGTATCGGAAAAGCAAGAATGCAGCCTCGCGTGACAAAGTCCACGCGCTTCCCAAGCTTCAGCTGGTGTCTCATTGCCTTTTCTGGGGAGGCCGCCAGCCATTATGGTTTTCCCAAGGTCACTAGGGGACTATGAATAAACACAGGCGAATTCTTCCCCTTCTGTAAGGAACAGCAAACCCGCCTCGGCCCACACACCTACATCGCGGGCACAAAAGGGTCACCTTACAGGTCTTATCACTATGACTGCAATTTCAATGAGAAAAAAAGAATGTTCACCGGACAACTCCCTTTCTGACCATCATTTTTGCCTGCTTATCTACTTTGGACTCCAGCCTTTCCCTCTCTGGGCATTTCTGTCTCCATATTCCACGTACATAAAATAGCATTTGGAGCCTGTATCCCCCTTCATTCAGTGGGCTTATTATGCCTAACTGACCCTAAAGCATATAAAGTAGCCTGTCCAGACATTTATAGAGATATTATATCATCTCTTAAATCACGTCACACCTTCTGCTAAGAAATACCCAGTCTTAAATCATTTGCAGAGGTAAGCCAAGGTTCAAAATCCCAGACAACCGCAGGGGCGCCTGGGTAGCGCAGTCATTAAGCATCTGCCTTTGGTTCAGGGCGTGATCCCGGCGTTCCGGGATCGAGTCCCACATCGGGCCCCTCCGCTGGGAGCCTGCTTCTTCCTCTCCCACTCCCCCTGCTTGTGTTCCCTCTCTCGTTGGCTGTCTCTCTGTCACATAAATCAATACAATCTTTAAGAAAAAAATCCCAGACAACCATAAAGTCTGAATGGGATGAAAATTTCAAAATCACTTGAAGAATTTATATGTGCTCACATTATAATATCAACTCTGAATGTTCACCTGACACATGGGTAAGGCCTGGCTTGCCTACCCATTTTGAGAGTAGTAAGAAAAGATGACAAGCCTCTCTTACATACCAAGAGAACTCATTCCAGAGAATTATCTGAATTCAACCCAGCAGAGATCTTTGCCAGCAGTAGCTTTGAAGAAAGGGGCTGTGGTCCCTTATATTATTTATAGTAAAGAACACTAGCTGATGAAACTAAAAACCCCCAGATCTTACTGGTTTCACAAAATAAAAGTTTATTTCTTTTAAAAAAATTTTTTTAATTTATTATTTATTTGAGAGAGAGAGAGTGAGTGAGAGAGACCACAAGTGGGGGGGAGGAGCAGAGGGAGAGGGAAAAGCAGGCTCCCCGCTGAGCATGGAGCCCAATGTGGGACTCGATCCAGGATCTCTGGAATCATGACCTGAGCCGAATGCAGATGCTCAACCGACTGAGCCACCCAGACGCCTCAGTAAAAGCTTATTTCTTGCTCATAGCATCATCCCATTGGGTTTTCAGTGGCCAGGCTTCAGTGAGTTGATTCAGGGACGCAGGTTCCTATCATCTGCTTGGCTCCTTAGAGTGGTTCCTCTGCATTTAGCCCAAAGACAAGGGACGTGACGAAGTATGAGATATTGTGCTGCTATTTTATGGTCGGGTCTGGACATCACATCATGTCCACCATGATCCATGATCCAGAATCCAGATTCCATCACCCAAGCCTAATCGCAGGGGAGGTTGGAAAATGTAGTCGTCCAATGTGTCCTGGACAAAGAATTGGACGGGAGCATAAACAGCCAGTCTCTGGCCCACCCCCGGGGGCAAGACATTGGCAGTTGGTTTCACCACCCATGTCAGATGGTCGGTACGTATTTTCTCTCTCCCCTGATTGCCTGGGTACAGATGCTCTGATGCCTAGGAAGCCCTGGAACTCTGACACAAAAGGGGGGACAGATCTTGACCATGAATTTGCAACTTCCAGTTGCTGCGTTTTCACATCAGCGTGGATTTCTATTGGTATCTGCCACCCCTCCCCCCCATGTCACTGCCACCCCAACCTGTCTTTTCCCAGTTCTGGGAAGTGGAATGCTGAGTATCTTTGCCTTCCACCTCGGCAGATGGCAGAAAAGAAGAGGATTCTACTCTGAGGACACGGCTTTTGTTTGGAATAAGAGCATCCTATCTCCAGAAGGGATTCTCTCCTCAGACCATCAGGAGAGAACCCTTCCCAATTCAGCAGTTCGTATCCTTATCAGAGGTGGAACGGCAACTGAGCCTAAAGGTGTGTTCTAGAGCTTTAGATAGGAGAAGCAGCAATGAACTTGAAATTTGGCGTATTGTCATATTTGGAAATCATTATGGTCATTGGGTCTGTTCACAAATAGTCACGTTCTCTTTCCAGAGACATACTAAGGTTGCACTTCCCTCACAACTTTGGCAGGTGTTAGCAGGGCCATAGGGCCTCACTTGGTCAATGAAATATGAGAAATGATGCATCATTTCCAGATAGGAATTTGAGAAGCCAGTGCCTGACTTACTGTGTTCCTTCTCCCCCTCCCCCCCAACCCCTCTGTAGGTGGTGATCTGGTGATAATTTTTCCCAAAGACGATACTCATAAGGCTCCTTCCCATAGAAGCTCTGTCAGCTTGGGTCCCTCACTTACCACGATAATCAGAGGCCCCTGATGACTCTCGTTGGACACGTAGCCGTGAGAGAAAAATAAACATTGCTTCCCTAAGTCAGTGTGAATTAGAGATGGTTTTTTACCCAGAATAACCTGATGGGACCTAGGAGATAGAGGTCTCGTGATTTCTTTCTAGGACAGAACCTTTTTCCACTGACTTTTATTTTGTTATGAAACATTTCGTGCTTGCAAAGGACATGTACCAAGTCTGTCTGATTTTGAAAGTGCGCCCGTATAAACAGCATCCAACTGCAGAAATAAAACATGACCAATTCCTTCAAATTCCACCCTGTGACTCTCCTCCATTGATTACTCCCCTCTGCCCCCAAACGATGATAATTATCTTTTTTTCTGTTAATGATGCACTTGGGTTTCTTGATCATTTTACCTCTCATGGATATCACCGACTTTTGTACATTATGGAACTTATTCACATGAAATCTTATGGTAGGCTTTCTTCTGGAATTTGCCTTTTTACCTCATGTTACTTTTTTTTTTTTTTAAGATTTTATTTATTTATGTGACAGAGAGATAGCCAGCGAGAGAGGGAACACAAGCAGGGGGAGTGGGAGAGGAAGAAGCAGGCTCATAGCGGAGGAGCCTGATGTGGGGCTCGATCCCAGAACGCCGGGATCACGCCCTGAGCCGAAGGCAGACGCTTAACGACTGTGCTACCCAGGCGCCCCTCATGTTACGTTTTTAAGATTCATCCACGCAGATGCATGCAGCTATGTTTTATTCTCTTTCGATGCAGTGGTATGAGTATAACAATATGAATTTATCCCTTCTCTAGCGGATGCCCATTTGAATTTCCTGCTGGGAATTTCTGCTATTAGAAACTACGCTAATACGAGTATTCTTGCATCTATCCTGGTGCGCACGTGCAAGAGTCTCCATGCCCGCACACCCAGGAAGGAAAATGCTCTACTTGACTCCAAAAAACCAAATTGTTTTCCAAAGTAGCTCTTCCAGTTCATACCGCCACCAGCTTGTCAGACTTCCTGCACCACATCCTCACCAACGTTTGCTACTGATGGCCTTTTTCTTTTGTTCACCACCGTGGTTGGGTGTCAAATGGTATCTCACCATGGTTTTAATTTTCTTTAAGACATATTTCCATCACAGGTGAAGTCAAGAAACCAAGATGAGGGGGCGCCTGGGTGGCGCAGTCGTTAAGCGTCTGCCTTCAGCTCAGGGTGTGATCCCAGGGTTCTGGGATCGAGCCCCACATCAGGCTCCTCCGCTGGGAGCCTGCTTCTTCCTCTCCCACTCCCCCTGCTTGTGTTCCCTCTCTCGCTGGCTGTCTCTCTCTCTGTCAAATAAATAAATAAAATCTTTAAAAAAAAAAAAAAGAAAGAAAGAAAAGAAACCAAGATGAGAAACTGTTCAAAACAACTTTGCATAGGTATTCTTAAATTAGATAAACTTCACAAACCAGGCCTTTTCTTCTAGAAGAGGTCGTAGTTAGAAAAGTCACAATTAGTCATTTTTGGACATTCGAAAATACCAAAGGGTTTACGCTACTGTTTGTGTTGTAGCTTAAACAGCTATTTCTTAAATGGCTTCTTTTAGGGGGTTAACAGTATTATCTAAAGCTGTGGAAAAAGCAAATACATTTCAGGGAAATTATAAACATTTCTTTTATCTTACCAGATAAAGAGATTTAGTATAAGTCCTAATGCACCCACTTGGCCGTACACAATTTATAGCAGAGGAAGAGTTTGAAACACTTTTATGTAAACAATCGTAGATTTTTTTTTTTTTTGAAGGTTGCTAAAAGGCTGTTTGACACTCTTTGTAAGTGGGGACCATCTCAGAATAAGAACGGGTTCTGGATAATATCAGAATTCATTTCCCACTAAACATCTCCATTAAGCACTTTTTTCATCTCCGAAGCCTTTACTTTTATGTAATGTTTACATCATTGACACCTCCTCTTACTGAATCCCTAGTATAAACAAGGGATGTAATAAGCCCTAATGTATTTTAACAAGATTTTAAGAGATGTGGTTATGGGATGAGGATAACCAAATGGGGTACAAAGTAAAGCAAAAGCTTTACAAGACCTCAAGCTCATCTGACATTGACAACTCTCTACGTCCGGGAAAGAAACATTGTCCCTGTGTTTATTCACCAATTAGAATTTGATGAACTCCAAATGTTAGCTGACCAGCCAAATTCTGTAACACAGCCTTTCAGCAGAAAATTAGAAACTCAGCCCTGTTTGGAAGACAGACATGAAAATAAATTTACTTTCTCCCTATCTACGTACTCATGGCAACGGGGAGTTTCATGAACCACCACAGTGATGCGTGAAAAGCAAACCTTCGTAATTCACCATTTTCATCCAGTAACATAAGAAGGCGATCCATCCAAGACTACAATTTTGCCTGATCTGTTTCAGCTAAAAAGGGTCATTTGAAAGTGAGCTCAGTCACTGTCTGAGCAGCCGACGTGGAAGGGCTGGTTTCTGGTGAACTCTCATCTCCCTGCTTCTGTCCTCCGTGAGGCTCCGACCGAGTCCGTGGCAAAGGTCGGTGAGGGCCAGGCAACAGTGACCCTTCGGGACTGAGGAAGGCCAGGGGACTGAAGAAGTATGGCTTAGATGAGTGCTACTCCCAGTGAGGTCTGCAGACCAGTGCCTCCAGCCCATGCACCCGTGGTTCCCAACCTCCAGTAAGAAAGGTGAACAGGTCGAGAGCAAGTATCTCAACCGCTCAGGGCCGTGGAAGCTGCAGCGACAGCCCCACGGAGGGGAGCTCAATTCGTCCCGCTGAACGACATGTTTACTAAAGATTGAGCCAGTGCAAATTTTAAAAAATAAACAATACACTTGCCCTTCATCACAGAAAGCTGGAGAAGCGTGGGTCTCAGGGTATGGTTAAAACTAAGATTTTTTTTTTTTTTTAAGATTTTATTTATTTATTTGACAGAGATAGAGACAGCCAGCGAGAGAGGGAACACAAGCAGGGGGAGTGGGAGAGGCAGAAGCAGGCTCCCAGCGGAGGAGCCTGATGTGGGGCTCGATCCCAGAACGCTGGGATCACGCCCTGAGCCGAAGGCAGACGCTTAACGACTGCGCCACCCAGGTGCCCCTAAAGCTAAGAGTCTTGATCGCCCATCCCGGGGATTCTGATTCCGTGATTTGAGTGAGGTCGTGACTCTGCATTTCCAGAGGTTCTAGGTGGTGCTGCTGGCCAGGACAGCACCCGACATGGCCCTTGTCTAGATCCAACCAAGTACAAGAAGCTCCCCGCTGTTTGTCACCGATGACTCACAAACCTGGACATTTTAATTTAGTGGTGCCAGAAGGTAACACCTTTTAGATATTTATATTTGGCATCTTCTGTGTTTTTAGGAGAATGTGGGAGTTACCCTTTGTCATGCTCAAAGTGTTCCGCTCTTCAAGACTTTTCCATGTGATCCCCTTCTACCCTCTTAGAACTGGCATTATGGTGACATTCTCCTGAATTTTTAGAGTTTCCTCTTTCACTGTTTGAAAGCTTTGCCAATGTGTTAACAGCATACACATGCTGGGTCTCATAACCAATGCAGGCACTGCCTTCTGGAAAGAGACGGGGATTATAACTGGCATCAGTGCTGACCTGAATTTTAAGACATACTCATAAAAGAAGGGAAAGGCTTGATCTCCGGTGCTAGAAACCCGCAGTGCCTACCATCCAAGCTCCTCAAGTAACCTTTGACGACTCACCTGAGTTTCTTTGTTGCTGTTTCTAGAACATCAGCCAATCGTGGGTCTCTTCAAAATGAACAGAGCCTGGCACTTAACAAATTAACTGCCTCTGAAGGCAGTCGTCACCTTCTCTCCTTCTGTAAATATCTCGGAAGAACAACCCGGAGTAGCTCGTGAACCTCTTCAAGACTTCCAGCAGCATCCCGGCTAGAGAAATACAAGAGCTTTCTACACGGCAATTCCACGGCTAAGTCAATTATCACAGGGTGTGGCAGGCTTTTACAGAGATTAAACTACCCTTTCTACTGCAAGAAAATGATGAATTCTCAAATGGGACCCCTCTAATAATCCATTTGCTCAGCTACATTGTACTCCCATTGGCCAATTATCTAGTTCGATGCCCGTTGTTTGAACAAATGTCTTTGAATTCTGGGAAAGATGTACGATTCAGAGAGCTGCTTGTACAGAAAAAGGGGTCAGTGTCGTCCTTAGAAGAAAACGTCCCCGGGAGTCTGAGAGATTGAAAGCAAATCTGTAAATAGAAGCCACTTAAGGGAAGTTCTGAAAGATCGTGTTTTAAATTCTGAGTATCAGCCAAATGTGGCCATTTCTTTACTTTGATTTAGCTGCTGCCAAATGGCCATGTATGCACCTCTCGGCTTCCATCTCATCTGCAAAATGGGGTTAATGAGAGTACCTACCCCAAAGGGTCCTGGTAAGGATTATATGAATTAATAAATGTCAAGACTTGAAAATAGTCCCTGGTACGTAACATTTAATACTTAACGTTTCCCCGGATCTCACCATTATAAAGCGTCTTGGGGACCTGGTGTGTTCCCACCCCAGCCCACCCCACCCCACATCTGCTCCTGGCAACTCGCATCCCCTAGCCTGAGTCCCACTGGTATAAGCATAGACCAACTCCATCCAATACAAATATAATATGAGGGGCGCCTGGGTGGCTCAGGTGATTAAGCCTCTGCCTTCGGCTCAGGTCCTGATCCCAGGGCCCTGGGATCAAGCCCGGTGTCTGGCTCCCTGCTCAGCGGGGAGCCTGCTTCTCCCTCTTCCTCTAAACTACCCCCCACCGGCTCACGTTCTCTCTCAAATAAATTTTTTAAAATAAAAAAAAAATGTGAGTCCTACATGCAATGTTAATATTTTTTAAAAGTAAAAAGGGAGAGAACTAATTTTAATACTTAAAAATATAACCCAATACAGCCAAAATCTTATTATTTCAACATTTCATCAATTTAAAAATGATTAATGAGATAGTTGACGTTCTTTTTTTCACAATAAGGCTTGAAAATGTGTCTACTTTTACACTTACGGCATTACTCCAGTTCGAATGCTACATTCCCATTGGGAGTATTTTCTAAGTATTTAGGTTTCGTAAAATTTACAGTTGAAAAAGTAGCTTTACTTACCCAAGTTGTTGCAAACATACTTGAAACTTTTCCAATAACTGAAGGGAGTTTTCCAATCACTGAATTAAATATCAGTTTTTTAAGTTTAAATTAAATAAAATTACAAATTCAGTTCCTCCCTCGCACCAGCCATCTTTCAAACACTCAAGAGCCACATGGGGTGAGTGGGTACTATTTTGGATAGCACAGGTGTAGACTGAAAACACACAGGCCTGCCGCGTCATGATATGGTCCCTGACAAGTTCCACGACTTCTCTTAGCCCTAGTGTCCTGATTTGCAATTCACAAATTTACAATAGAAGAAAACATAATAAATAATTTTATTAATAAACTTGCTCTCCTTAGTATCAGAGGTAATATCTCTAAAACACATAGCACAGTGACAAACAGAGTGTAACAGATCTTCAATGAAGAGGGACTATTTTTTCCTTAACATTTTATTAAGAAAAAACTGAAACATCAGAAAAGCTATAAATCGTACAGTGAATTCCCACATACCCACTATCTAGATTCTATAATCGCTAACATTTGGTTATGTTGCTTTGTCACATGTCTGTGAGAAAGGACATTGACTACCTCCATTTCGACCTCAAACTTTCTAATTGATTAAGTCCTTTCCAGCTAATCTCTTAACTCAGGCAAAGTCCCTGCAGGCGAAGCATCCCATGATGGGAACCGAAACTCACCCCTCAAGCAATAGGGACTGCCAGCAAGATCCCGCGTGATTGACCCCAAGACAGTGATCCACCTGACATTTACTGCCCACCCACACATAATCAGCAACCCCTGGCCCACGTTTTCCTTATATAAACCGAGAAGTATTTTCAGCACTTTGGAGACCATCTTTGAAGAAACGTTGGTCTGCTGTCTTCCCAGTGTTGGCCTCACTGAAATAATTCTTTCTTGTTTCACCACAAAGTGCCTTCGGATTTTGTCAGCAGCGAGTGGCCAAGCCTGGTGTGTCTGGGACCCTGGAGCCAGGCGCTCTTGCACCCCTGTGCCGGGGCTCCATCTACATATCGGTTCATCGCTCCATCTGACTTTTCAAGTAGTTCAAAGTAAGCGTAGACGTCGGTATGCTCCACCCTAAGACTCCAGCATGCGTATCATGAACTAATATTCAGTATTGTCTTTCCTTTCTCCCTTCCATTCTTCCTTCCTTTTTCTTTGACTTCCTGTCTTCCTGCCTTATTTACTTTTAGGTAAAAATATACATAGTGAAATGCACACGTGTTAAATGAACCACTGGATGCATGTTGATAGTGCATATGCCTGTGTAAACCAAACCGCTCCCAAGATACAGAACATGTTCATTATTCCAGAAAGTTCCCTCACACCCCTTCCTCGATAATCCTAGCCCTTACCGTCCTGCTCCCCGTCCCAGGCAATCATTGTTCTGGCCATCCCTTACAGACTCGTTTTGCCTAATCTAGAATATCAGCCACACGATATATGATAGGTTTGTGTAAGGCTCCTTTCCCTTAGCATAATGTTTTCAAGATTCATCCATACTGTTGTGTATTCACTCCTTTTTATTATCGAGTACTAAGTGCGGCTATTTCTAATCAAGAAAATTCCTGGCCCTCTCCTGCAAGCAAACCATTCCATTCCTTTACAACTCAAAAAAAGTCTGCACCCTCTCAATCCAACTTGGATCTCTCTAAGGCTTTCAGCTTTTGATGCTAGATCAACCCCTTAGAATCAATGAAAGAAAGTCCTCTTCATATGACATCCTTTAAAATTTATGTACAGCTGGAAATTTCTTCTGAGCCTTCTATGGAGAAGGCAAATCTTTCTAATTCCTTCAATTCTTCGTACAATGATGTGTTAGATTCTTTTGACATCCTGGTCATTCTCTTAGCACAATTTGTAATTCAGATTTATTGGTTTTCTTGTTTATTGAATCTCTCCCCTAATGAGCTGTAAGTTCCACTGGGCAACATCATGCCTATTTCATGCACCTGCGTACACCCAGCACCTACTGTCATGCCTGGTAATCAGACGGCCCTCAACAAATATTTTTTGAATGAATAAGTGACTGTATAAAGAAAGAGCTCCCCTTTAAACGTGTTTAATTTTGCCCATATGTTAAGCATATATGGGACATCAGGCAGGTATTGGAGGGGGGTGAACACTGGAGCTTGAGGAAAATATTAATTTCCAAGAGATATGTCTCAGGGAAGGTGCCGGCAAAGTGCGCTGACCCCGTTCCCAGCCAGAAGTATGACCTGGGGTCCCTTTCTCCACCTTTTCTCCAGTGAGCTGAATGGAGATACACCATTCTGAATACACCAAAATCTGAAACTTCCCTTACAACCTAAAATCCGTCATTATTAGCTGGGGCCTGCTTTTATTTTCTAAGTGTCCTCAGGTCTTCAGAATTAAGCAGACACTGCATTCTTCCCCTCATGCCCCAAGTCCAAATGTGTGAGATAATTTTTTAAAATATTGATTTGTTTCGCCTTCCAGTATCGTTCCTTCCCCTCTTCCAAGCAGATGGACAGGACTTCGTGTTCAGTTCTTTGCTTTAGAGGAGTTTGTGATTCATAAAAGCAGAAATTGCCTTTAGACATCTTGACCCTCGGGCTTGTTTTTCCAGAAGCATCAGATTCCTGAAGGAATCATCCTAGGGGTGGAGAGGGAGGGGGAATTGGAGTGTCGCTCAAGGAAGCAGGGATATTTCCCCTGAACTGGAAAGGGGCTGGGGTTGGTAGACCCCTCAAAGAGTGCAACCCTCACCCAGCTCTCCCAGCACCCTGGAGGGATGCAGCACCCCGGAAGAGAATGGCTGTGGTACCCTGGAGAGCCTGGACTCCAACCACCAGGCCGCCCAAGAGCAGTGCTGACACTGGGTCCCAGCTTCAAAAGGAAGCAGCTGCAGAACTTGGGACACCAGACATCAGGGGTCAACGTGATGTCTGAGTGAGAGGGCCTTCTGACTGCTGTATAAACTTTCTACTTTATTACATGGCCCAAGAGAAAGAGAAGGGGGGAGAGAATTCCAGCCTCATATCCTACTCCATAAGGACAAAGCTTGGATTTCTTGCCGTCGGGGAGCAATGGAGATTCAGGCACGGATTTGATTTGCTTTCGAAAAAATAAAGACGGCACTTACTAAGCACTTGAAATTGCACATAAGATTTAGGAGGACAAAGAGGAGAGAAGAGAGGAAAAAGAGGGAGAAGTCATGCTATATCGAAGGGAGGAGAAAAGAAAAGAAGGGAGAAAATGAGGGGAGAGAAGGGAAGATATGGCAAGGGTTCTTCGAAGCGTAGCCCATATGCCATAGATCTCAATAATTATAAGCTATAAAGCAGGTTAACAAACTGTTAAATAATACATATTCTATCCCCTTCCTTGAGAAATAGATATTCACAATGATAGAATGAAAACTCTGTTTAAAGCTATGGGTTTTTATATGACTGAAAGTCAACAAACTCTCCAAGATGACTGGATTTAATTATAATGTGCATGTCTGAGTGTTTCTTTGATGGGCCGGCACAGTTTGATAAGTAATAAAATAACTCTCATTAATTCACAAATATATTCCATAAAATTTGCTTTTCTTGCCTTTGTTTCAGCAAAACACTAATTATGTTATAATCAACACTTGCAGGTACTGGTATTCTATTGACAGCAATGCCCAAATAGACACATTTCTTGAAATAGTAAAGTTCTAAGGTAATTTTTTTATTATTAATTTCTATTTGGAGAACATTGACTCTGCTAAAGCAGTAGCACCTGGAGTTCTTGACAGAATTCCTTTATATATAATGCTCAAGCGTATTTCGATAGTGTGTAATAGATTATTGTTACTATGAAACGTACACAATATTTCCACGTCAACATGCACATTGTCGTGTGATTTTCACCATCTTTCAAAGCAATATCTAGAACCATGCAATAATATAAAGCAAAATACTTCTCACGCCGTACACCCACATCTAGACAGATTTAGTAGTAATTTGGATTATTTAATTTTAGCAAATGTTCCTCACACTCCACGAGCTAGTGCTCTGAATATCGTGCTAATTTGTAAATACCTCTGGAACCACGAAGAGGCATAAGAAAGTGTACGTTCAGCACTAATGGGAAATGATATTTGATCACACGAGACTCTATCACGCTCACGCTATCAGAGAACAATGATTTGACAAGTTAATTAATTTGTCTTTTCTCTTACCTAAGTGCCTCTGCCACTCAATCTTGTCACAATCTCCAGAGTGATGTTTGTGTCTGATGTATCAGTAGAACAGCCCGGATGTCTTTATGGCATTTGGATGGAGTTGCCTTTATTATTTTGAGGACAAAGGGCAAGGATGGGGAAGTATTTCCCTGGGCTCTGAACGGTGTTAATTCTGAGCGTGGATGTTGGGGTTACACCGTCCCAGCACTGAACACTGGATCCCAAGGATAGAGGTGCCCACGTGCTCTTTAATTCATTTATGTCTCTTCGTGACAAGTAGGGCTCTCTGAAGTGTGAGGCCAGGGAAGGACCCCCCTTGTCTGGTGTAAGCTCAGTACTGAGAAGGAGAAGCGGGAGTAAAGAGAGGGAAGGAGACAAGACAGAGAAAGGAAAATAGATGAGAAAGAATCTAAGGCTACCTCTCACATCCCCCAAGGAATTAAAGCCTCTGACCCTTAACGGTCTCTGTCAAGAAGACTCCCTAAGTGCTAGAACATCCAATGAAAAATCTTCAGCTCACCTACAAAGAGCCTCTATAAGCAAATGTATACAACTATGTGAATATATGCTCTATGTAATTTTTACAAATTACCTGTAATTTACATATTATATCTTTTTCTGGTTTTTCTGTAACAATGGGATTATTCTTTCCAACGTTTTCCGCCTTCCCCTTCCTTTTGAGAATCTCTGCGCTGATGGCGTCTGGGAGAGGCAGGTGTAGAATGGTAGAGATAAAAAGCATCATATATGGTGTTACTGGTTGCCAGATTGAGGATTTCGGAGAACAGTAGGAATTTGTTTGGCAATTTAAGGAATCCATATGGAATCCATTTGCTGAGGCAGAAGGGTCAAATAGGCCTTCGAAAATAAACATCAGCATTCTGTAATATCCATTGATTCCAGAAAAAGATGTTTCTAACACAGGTACACACAATCATGAAAACATACACTTAGATGAAAGACTATTTTCTTTAAATTGGTTAGTTTTTTAAAAAAACATTTATTGCATCCATTTATTCATCTATTTGTTCAAGATCTGGTGCAAGTGGGGCGCCTGGGTGGCTCAATTGTTAAGCATCCAACTCTTAGTTTTGGCTCAGGTCATGATCTCATGGGTCATCGGATCGAGCCCTGCACAGGGCTCCACGCAGTGCGGCGGGTCTGCTTAAAGACTTTCTCCCTCTGCCCCTCCCCTGACTCGTGCTCATGCATGCCCTCTCTTTTTCTCCCCCTCCCCTCTCTAAAATAAATAAATCTTTAAAAAAAAGAAGAAGAAGAAAAAGGAAGAAAAAAGATCTGGTGAAAGCTTCTTCAGAAACATGATCTGGTCCTTGGACCAACTTTTAGGATCCGGCGCCTGCATGTGTCCAACTGAACTGAGGGAGTGACATTCTTGCAAGACGTCCATGGAAGGACACGGCGGAGGTATGATCCTGCCGGACACATTGTGCACAGGCTGGTGGGAAATGTATCACCCAACTGATACAAGCCTGGAAGTCACTGAATATCGTCCATTGCCTTGGCTTCAAAGCCTCCCTATGGCAGTGGTCCTGAAGGTGTTTGGGGCCTGCCTAGACTTGAAGCATAAGAAAAACAGGAGGGTACCCAACTCAACTGAACCAGAGACCAGGGACGAAGAGAGAGACACAGACACAGCTGTCGTGTGAGAAATGCGGCCAGGTGAGCCGCACCAGCTCTGGCCCTTTCTAAAGGGCCGACAGGACAGCTGGGTGACAATACGCCCAGAGGAATAAATAAGGACTTTTCGTTCACCCTGAAAAGGGAAAGCCTCACACAGTGTTGACAAATGGCTTTAATCACCCCTGTAAAGGAGGCCTGGCACTGAACTATAGTATGTGGCTCTCAACAGAAATGCCAGAGAGTGGCTGGCCACGGAGTCCACGGCTCCTCTGTACGAGGGCAAGGACCTAAGCCGTACTCCGGGCTCCATGGCAGAGGCCCACCGGTCTCGAAGGATAATCGGCTCTCAGGTGTGACTTCCTCGTGCGAGGAAAAGGTGAAACAGATGACCATGGGCTGTCGAGCTTCAGCTGGGTAGACTGATCACACCCCTTGCTGGTTATAAACTTTGGGCCAATCACTTCCTTACCCTGAAGCTCCATTTCCATGCATTTAAGTTGGGCTGATACCACCTACGTAATTGTGCTCCGGTGGGAATTAAATACAGTGTTGTAAATATTTAGCATGTACTGTTACCTCTTTGCTAATGATATTATTTTCCTAGCATCCCGTAACTCTCCCCAAATTTCTGTAGGCCCAGCATCTCATAAAAATGGCGACCACCGTCAAAAAATGAGGAGGAGGAAGAGAATGCCTGTCCTCTGGGAAGGTGAGGTGTGGCCGAATAGCTAGTGAGGGCCTGCTCTGAAAGCCCTGTGACGCTCCAGAACTCCCAGGGCCTCCGTTGCAACGCTCCCGCCAACCCCGGAATCCTAACCCAAGGCTGAGGATGATTGCAACAGGGACCACCCCAAATCTTCAAGGAGCACGTTCAGAGAATGGCTCTTTGCTGGGCCCCTCTCCTCCTTCTGTCGCTATATGCCAGCTCATGACAGCTGAGCTGCCCCGTCAAATACACAGTAGCCGCCTTCACCCACATGCGAAAAATCAAACGGA
>NW_024426008.1:9310622-9349773 GCF_017311325.1 Ursus maritimus
CATGGCATGAACCAGATTCCTTCTATTTATAAACAGCAGCTAACAGGCAGGCTTCATTCTGTAACTCGCGGTTCTCAGCAAGCTGTACCAGAATAGAGATGTGTTCATACTTTCCAGTCCCCCAGATTGCCACTTCAAAAAGAGAGTGGTAGACAAATATGGTGCAACCCGTTTATAACATTTTCCCATGTTTAACTTCCAAATCTGAGAGTCTTAAGTACAGTTGCCAAAAGCAATTTTTTCTAAATGCAATATTTTTTTTTTTCTTGGTCTCTTAGTAAATGGTAAGTGAGGTTTTTTTTCCCCTACTGTTTCTTCTTAGAGGCCAAGAGTTTTTCACTCCCGGTCTGCAATACCCTGCCTGGGCTATCACCCAAATGGCTTTCACACTTAAAGTGAGAAAGAATTAAGTACTTCTGCAATTGAAAAATGGTTCTGTCTGCCTCGGAGTCACAAAGCTCTCTTTACCGAACTATTGCTTTGAGGCTCCAAAGCTAAGTGTACCGGTGAGCCTGTGACGGTGCCAAGAAAGGATGTAGAGGATGAAGATGCCTCGTTTCTCCATCCGGAGCACATCCAGGTGTATTCACTTCGTGTTTACCCCCAGATGTGTGGGGAAGGGCATTTGCACAGTGGTTCTTTGGTTTCCCTACAAGTGAGTCTAGAACAACCTCCAAAGCTCCCACCTTGATATCATTTCCCCACGGGAAGAGCCCACTAAGCTGCCTGCTGACCACATTTTCATCGTGAGGGAATGACAAGGAGATCTCACCTGTGCTTCTAATGTGACGCTGAGCTTCTTTTAATAGCAGGAAGAAGCAATTGCATTGGTCTCCATCAGTGATTATTCCCTTTGGAGAGCTAAACAAGTCTCTTTGTATCTCAAAAGTATATATTATTCTGTAATCTGTGTGTATCTTTCACAAAGCAAGCTTGACCAAGGAGAATAAATATTTGAATCAATTGGCCTTAAACATCTTTAACTATTTCACAAAGCGTTAGTTGTTGTTACGCCCCTGTAACGGTAACCTTATATATTCTAGGTTTTGTTTAGGGCCAACCTTAGGGGTGCAGAAAATGGCCTAGCAAATCTTCTGCCAGCTTGCAAGAAACTCCAGATTTCAAGTCTTTGTTACCGTGTTTTCTTTTCCAAAAATTAACCCTAATTGTTCAAGTCATCATCTCCTTTAAGTGTTTCCCCTTACATAACGTCTAAGCAAGCCTAATGATGTTTTTCAAAAGCAATTTAAAAAATTCAACGGGGATCAGTGAGGCCATTGAACAGTAAAAACAGTAGAGATCGGAGCTATATTTGAAACTGAGAAAGGGACAGCCCTTAAAATCATAGTGTAGCTGGTTTAGTATTCATACGTGGAAAATACTAGAACAAATCATCAAAAAATCGATTTGCAAACACCCATACGATCACAGAATACTAGGTAATAATCAGCATTGCTTTGCAAAGAACAGTCTTGTCAGCACCATCCAATTTCCTTCTTTAAAACAGAGTGACAGGCCCGGAAGATCAGAGGGATGAAGGAGACGTAATGGAGCTTGAATTTCACAAAGCTCTCGATTCTGTCTTCCTTGATACGCTCATCAGCAGACGACTTCAAACCAGAAGGAATTTGCTGTACAGGTTTACTAAACAGCACAGCTCTTACTGTTTCCGCCTTAAATGGGTGGGTGGGGGTTTGGGCAGGTGATGTTTGACACAGGATCCAGTGGTTCCTCGACACCTTAATATGCTCGTCCGTCCCAAAGGCAGCCGCAGCCCCTGGGCAATGGGCACTCGTGCAATGCGGGAGGGGTAGGACCGCTGCTGCTTGGTGAATGGTCACGACTCTCAAAGGAAAGGGTGGTCAGAGACCAGCATCTTGGAGAAGAGTATTTCCCTCCCCCCAGGAAGAGCCAGCTTTCTACGGATGATATTAGGTAAGGGATTGACATTGTTTGGGACAGATTTAGTTACAAATTATTTTGAAGGTTTTATAAATATGCATAAATAATGGTATACATTTTACTTTGGAGAAAAATCAATCTACATAAACTCAAGCTTTAGGAAATGAAAAAAAAAAGGTATACGGGATGCAGGGGGTTAGTGGAAAAGCATGCCAAATCCTTAAAATATCTTTGGGGTAAAATTTTGTGAAAGAAGAGGTGATTTAAGGAGGCAGCCCATAAGAGTCAGGGTTTGAAGACTGGTTTGACTATTTACTGGTTGTACAACTTTAGGTAACTTATTTAACCTTTCTCAGATTCCCATGTCCTTGTATAGAAAACGGGCCTCCCAAATTTTCCAGAGTTGAAATCAGAAATGAAATTTCATCGTATCATATATACTTATGTATAAAACATAGAATATAGGTCATATATATTCATGTATACTATGTATTTAGATATTTAGGTATATAGGTACTTTCTCCAGAGTTAGGCATACTGGAGGCATGTAATAAATACTAGTGCCTCACTTGCATTCACATGCTGGGAACTTAAAGTAGGAGATTCAGTGATACACGTATCAACTTCTTGTCTTCTGCCATCAATCTGAAGTTACCAGTGGCTGTCTGATGTTTACCCCGTGATTCTCATTCTCCATCCCCAGTTTCCATACTTTAGACACCATCCTCCATCTAGTGTTTGGTTTATCATATGGAAAAACCCAAAAATTTCCAGTGGATATCTATGGAGTTGCCTGCCCAATCATTGTACCCCATCCCTTTCTCCAAGGCTGCATGGCTATGACAGAAACTGCTATGGGTTCTCAGAATCTGGCCATCTTGGCCACACCAACCCATCTGAACTGGGTATCTGCATCAGTGTAGGCCAATCCTCTGGGCACCTGGGTGGCTCACTTGGTTAAGCATCTGACTCTTGATCTCGGCTCAAGTCATGATGTCGGGGTCGTGGGATGGAGCTTAGGGTTGGGCTTAGTACTCAGCAGGGAGTCTACTTGGGATTCTCTCTACTCTTCCTCTGCCCCTCCCCCTGCTCACGCACATGCTCTCTCTCTCTCTCTCTAAAATAAATAAATAAATCTTTAAAAAATATATAAGCCAATCCTCACCACTGCAATTGATGATTCCATGGGTGAGCTCTTGAATGGACCATCAGAGGCTTTCTGTAGAATTGGATTTACTAGAATTTGAGATTCGTCAGCCTCTCCTTTGTTAATAACATTCATTGGACCAATGGAGATGTTTCCCACCATGAGAAAGATCCAGTCTGTCTTAAAGATGGAACCTCAGAGAACAGCAAGAAGAGTGATAGGCAAGACTTGTCAACATTCAAACCCTGAGTCCGGTTGTTACAGGTCCCTCCCTGCCTTCTGTGACTCAGTTCTTCAAACCCTCGGATTCCTCTAGCCAATAAGCACTCTGTTTTCGCTTATGCCTTTTCAGGTCGGGTTTCTGTCCTTTGTAACCACATTTCAAAAAACACTGTAACTAAAATCCTTTTTTAAAAAAATCGTCAATTATATCCTCAGATATTTACTGACAGTAAAATCAGAGAAACTGTATTTTTGAGTCAAGGCTAATGTACATTAGCAAGATGATGGAAGTACATTTCCAAACAGTCTTCAGAAAAGTTTTTTTAATTAAGATTTTATTTATTTATTTATTTGAGAGTGAGCAAGAGAGAGCACGAGCAGGCACAGAGGAAGAGGGAGAAGTAGGCTCCCCGCTGAGCAGGGAGCCCCATGTGGGGCTCGATCCCGGGACCCTGGGAACATGATCTGAGCTGAAGGCAGACACTTAACCGACTGACACCCAGGCGTCCCAGAAAAGTTTTATAAATGTCAACTCTCCTCTGTAGTATATGAGAATGTCTGTTATCTACGCCTTCCTAACATCGGATTAAAAAAAAAAAAAAGTTTTGCCAGTTTGAAAGGTGAAAAATGGTATCTTTCTTTAATTTTTATTTGTTCAGTTATAAATTCTAATAATAGCTACTTATTTCTCTTCTTTGCTGAATATCCATTTATGTCATTTGCCCAGATTTCTATTAGTACCCTTTCTAATTGATTTGTAGAAGTTATTTATATAGAAAAATAGTAAAACTTTGTCACGTATGTTGAAAATATTTCATGCTATTTTGTTATTCGTTATTTGCTGGAATGCGCTGAAGTTTAAGTAAAGAACTATAATCCCCCTTCCTTTTTGAGAAATAGTACTATCCTTGCTCTTTCGGGGAAGTCTCCAAAGCAATGACACCCACTAGTGTTTGAATATCTTCAAATTATCTGAATATAATCAGAATATAATCAACACCTTAAAGTTTTCATTAGCCACTTAAAATCTCCAGATTTCTTTTCTCTTCCACCCTCCCAGGGAAAAATAATGCAGTTGCCCTTTAACAGTTGACCGTTTTTGCGTGAAGGCAAAGTTCACATACAATTAGCAGGCTCTGCCCAAGCTGGGCATCTTTCCTTCTTGACATTGTTCTTTTCTTTCTTTCTAGTGGTCAATTTCCTTGGTCCTCTCTTTTCTGCACTGGAACTAAAGGAAGTCAGCTTTGGATAGCTTATTCCTTAGATGTTAAAAAATCTATTTAACCAATAAAAATCTTTCTGGTCTATTCTCTACACATGGTCCTTCCCAGATAGATACCCGGCAGTGCTACTCCTCTGTTGAAAGTCTTTCCTGGATCCTCGTAGCCTTCAGTACAAAGTCGTGGACGCTTACACGGCTCACAAGGGCCTTCATGGTCCAACTGCCAGCCATACCAAAGGGCTTCCGAGTTTTTTGAAGTCTCCATGCTGTCACCTCCGGACATTTCCACTTGTTTTTTCTGAATTGAGTGTTCACCCATATACATGAACTCCATATCTGACCAATCCCCACATATTCTTCAGGCTTGGGCTTATCTGTGACTGCTTCTGGAAGCCTCTGCTGAGCCTACCTTCCAGAATCCTACGCTGATCCTACAAGTCTGGGCTGTGTTCCCTTCTATGTGGTCCTAGGGTGTTCTGAACACCCCTAGCATACGATCCATCCAACTATGTGGTAATCACATAATGGCTTGCATGAAGTCCTATTTCTTTCCTAAGCTCTGTGAGGCCAGGGACCATCTCTCTTCTGTCTGTTTCTGCATCTCCAGGGCCTAGTTCAGTTCGGTTTTTTTTTGTTATGTCAGTCACCATACAGTACATCATTAGTTTTTGATGTAGTGTTCCATGATTCATTATTTGCGTATAACACCCAGTGCTCCATGCAATACGTGCCCTCCTTACTACCCATCACCGGGCTAGCCCATCCCCCACTCCCCTTCACTCTGAAACCCTCAGTTTGTTTCCCAGAGTCCATAGTCTCTCATGGCTCGTCGCCCCCACTGATTCCCCCCCTTTATTTTTCCCTTCCTTCTTCTGATGTCCTCCATGCTATTTCAGTTTCTTAAAACATAGAGGAGCTATGGAATGAATGTTTAAGTCTTCTCAAATTTGTTCTCAATCTTCTACCAACTTATAGTAAAACCTAATCATCTTCCCAAGTCCCCATGATGGCAAACACATATGCAAAAGGATTTTTACAACTCAGCTTCGGCGAGCTTTGTGTTTTAAAGTAAGACGTTCATTTGAGCCACAAGAGTAATGCTAAAAAAAACCCAGAAGCATCTCTTGTAAAGATATGTAGCAAAGAGGGTGGCCTCTGAGTGAAAGAGGCACATTTCCCCAACCATATCCCTTTAATATTGGGAGCGACACACATGCGATGGGACGTGCATTTGCTTGGACGTTAAGGTATGATCCTAGTGGAATAAAACCCGCATTCTCTTTTTAAAGTTTCCTCCATCTGCATTATCAAAAGTTGCACACATGTTTTTTTGTTCGACACGGTTACCAAACTGCTTGATTGTTGCCACGCTTTACATGGCAACTTCTATACATGTAAGTTAGTCAAACAATAGTCCTGAGAGCAAATATCCACTGGAAATCCTGTCTTATCTAACAGCGTGAGGGAAGCGGGGGGATCAGGGGGAGAGCTGCCATGTATTGCTCCCTGCTGAGCCAGCTGCTGGCATCGTATATAATCATTATCTCCAAAGAGAGAAGTGAGCAAGGCCTCCGTGTTCAATTCTGGACATGGCGATACCTCCCTGGACTGTTGGGGATTTCAGGGAAGATTTTTCAGGGACCACAGATAGACAGGACTATAGTTTCGCAACATCCCTAAAAGACCGATCCTGAAAACACTTAAAACACTCCTAGCCGCCCCGTCCTCCTCCAGGGAGCCAATTATACACTTGTCCAGAGAGCTGTGCGTCCCAGCCCAGACTCTGGAAGCCCTTGTTTTTCACAGGAAAGCAATTCAGATAGTCACTTAACTGGTCCAAGTTCCGTGATGAGATCTTAATTAAAACTCTCTACAGAATCATCTCTCTGAATTCCCCAAGAATTCTTTCCTTGGCAGTTGAGAGAATTGAGCTTTTTAATACAGGTGTGTGATATTAAGCACCCAGAGTCCGTAATCAAACTGTCCCCCAACTAAGAGCAATAGATCCTCAGGCCTTTTTAAAAGGACCCAGCATAGCGGCTTCCAGGATGTCCAGCAACCTGTGTCCTCTGCCCCGCGGCTCAATCTATCCTGTGAGCAGGACCCCTGCTACCTCAGTATAATTTTCACGTGACTGTAAACAATTCTGCTTTAACCGCCATGGTTGGGCCTTTATGAGCTCAGGAATCAAAATACACACTGGTAATCAAAGAAAATCTTCCCATGTGGCCCACCTTTCAAACAAGACTATCGTGCCTACCATGAAGTGTTTTTTAAAAATAAAAAGAAACAAGGCCAAAAAAAAAGGAAAAAATCCACACTATTTTATCGAGAGTAATATCAAAAGTAAAAAAAAAAAAAGTTAATCACATTTCAAGTTTGGAATATGAAAAACAAACAAGCAAACATGGATTAGGACACTTACAGTCAGAAAATCTGATACTTTTGAAGCCACATGGTTTTTGCTGATGGTTTTGTTACTGTTACAGCATATTGCTTTTAACAATGCCTCTCATTCAAAGAGCAGATTTTTAGTCACAAAGAAAATAGCATCAAACCAAGAAGCAAACTTCTCAGAGCTGAGGGCATCATAGCAAGCCCAGTCATCTTAGTTTTGTTTTTGTTTGTTTTGTTTTGTAAGAAAAAGTATGGGATTTTGCTTGGGCTGCAGGAGAGTAATTATCAGTAACTGATCTGAAGAAGGGATGCAGAGCATAAAACTAGCACAACCCAGGGAACATTCTGGGCAACCTTGATCCAGTCACTGATGTGCTGACAGTGGGGAGCCGTGAAGGACGCTGGCTCTGGTGTCATTCAAGTCACTCAATCGCTGTGGATCTGATTTTTCATCTGTAAAATGAGTTAACACATCTACAAATCCCTTACCTCCAATTCCAAGACGGAACACTAGAAGAATATCAGAAGGATTTTTTTTTTTTTTTTTTTATGATGCATTTGGGGCAAAACTTCCTTGAGCTGAGCTGTGGATGTTTCTAGCCCTCACGTAGTTTGGACATTCACACTCTACCTCGAACTATGAAAGTGCTTGACTGTGGAGTGCTGCCGGCTGGGATGTCATACACGGGCACGTGTCACATTTGACCTTTTCAAGCTCCAAAATCGATCTCTGTTCTCGAATACATGTGGACCCAAGGCTTTCAAATCAGTTTTGAGGACCCATGCCTTTACTTTCTAGGGTCTGTCATGCAGATAAAAGTGAGGTTAGTGGGGGCGCCCGGATGGCTCGGTCGATACAGCATGCGGCTCTTGACCTCGAGGTTGTGAGTTTGAGTCCCACATGGGGTGTAGAGATCACTTAAAGATAAAACGTTTAAAAAAACATTGAATGTTAAAAACAACGAGGTTATGTGAGTAAACCATTTAGCATCGTGGCTGGCATGTGGTAAGAGATTCATTTCATTTGCTCTGGTTTTCAGTAATGAAAATACCAAAGAAAGCATTAGCCGTTATCTACGGCGCCACAAAATAATTGTTCCTTTGACTTTCTGCCGTCAGGAGAGTCTACAGCTTCTTTTGAAGGGAATTAAAGGCGACAGAGAAATTTGATACTTTTGAACACTTTCCTGTCAAAAGGTGTTTTTTTTTTTTGTTTTAAATTTTGATTCTTAAAGGAATACATGAACTTCAGTAATTTGGAAAACTAAATAACATGGACTTTTTCGTTTTCTGAAAATGCCAGCTGACTGAGGTAAATCATGATGCAATAAAATCAGTCACAGCGAAAAATGGGGAAATTTTTAAATTTTAAAAAAGATAACCCTGGGTAGAGTGATGTCATCGAGGTGGTGGAAGAAGAAGTCCCTCGCTTGTATCCCACCCTCAACAATGGGTAGGCGTCTACCCGCAGACAGAAGTGCCTCTGTGGGGGTTTCGGGGTCCACGTAGGAGCCTGCGATACCCCAGCGCAGCCCAAGACCGAGGAGAGCTGTTCTGAGAAGGCGGGCTTTCACCCAGGGGCCTGCCTGGCCCACGGAGGTCCTGGCAGCAGAATCAGCAGCAGCTCTGGACCCCTGGGGACTCAGCGACAGCACCCTACCATGTGTTACCTGACCTTATTGTGGCCATTATTCCGCCATATATGCATGTATCAAGCCATCAAGTTGTAGATCTCCAACGTACGCAAGGTTATAGGTCAATTATCTCTCCATGAAGAGGGGGTGAGGTAAACCTACATAAGCTCAAACACCAACTTGCCTTATCTTCTTCGCCCCTGCAGCTCTGCGGTCGGGTGACAAGCTCAAGTGAGTTTTACAAACCTAATAGCAATCAATGTGAAAAGACTCCATAACGCTGTTCTCTGTAACTTCAATGAAAACAAATCTTCAGCAAGAAAAGCACAGATTCAAGCAAACACAAAAAGCCATGAGGTGGAAATGCTGTCTGCCAGAAGTCTGCAGGAGTTGAACTCAAGTTCATGCGGTACTCCTGGCTCAAGGCTGCCCATCGGGGGGATGTCGGCGAAGCCACGTGGGCCCAGACCAAGCACCTCAGCCAAGCCCCTCAACGTGAAAGCAAGTCTGCCCCTGAGGGATTCGCGCCACATCCTTCACTTTTAATCAACTTGAGTCACCACTACAATTCTCATTAAGGGTGCTTTGTCCTTTGATTTTAAGACCACAGCTCAGGAACAAGGGTCTGCGAACCAGAGCTTTTGTCTTCAGAGTAACCTTCATAACCGGTTTATGCCCAGAAGGCTGTTCTTGTTCCACGAAAACGTTGAGGCCCAAAGATGTACGTGTGGTGGGGTTGACTGACCGTCGGTGCGGAAACTCTAACTTCGAGTTTCCTGACTCAGCCGTAAAACCTGAAATCGCCTTTCATTAACAGTGGTCGTCTACTCGGAGGAAAACCAAAACAGGCTATTAATATCTGAAGGAGATTTGAGAACGAAGTTTAACCGATGATTTCTTCAGTCACTCCAGACACTTGTTTTCGGCCCCCTGGGAAAGGCTGACCGGCTCTGGGGGAAAGTGCTTTGTTTTCAGCGGTACCAGACTTCTCCACGTTAGACACACGATGCTAAAGCTGACTTCAGAGATGTTGAGATGGATGGTGTTTAAGCTCAACTCTTGAGGCAAAGAGGCATCTGACCGAAGTGCTTCAAATAACACGAAGTTGTCCTCAGGAAAACGCCTCTGCTCGATGCATGGCGGTCCAGGGGTCTCACTCCATCGCTGACAAGGGCTCCTGCTGGTTCCTCTTCCTGTCCCTATATGGAGGAAGGACACACGCTTGGCCTGAGTTTTCTCTGCTGGAGCCCTCATGACCCCAAGGCCAGGCGTATTCTCTTTGACTAAGATCCCACCATGACTCATTCTCCTGCTACCTCCCAGCCTCCTGGGAGAACAAAACGTTTAGCTCAACTCATACTTTCTGCCGGCATTAGTTTGAACACCTAGAATCCAAAAACTACTGCCTAAATTCTCAAAATCCAGATAGCTCGCAAGTACCTGCTTGTGTGTGTTAATTTTGCTGGGCGTAAGCCAATTACAGCATGACATTTAGGTGATCTTAAGTCTTCTTCCAAAATAACGTACAGCTTGTTAGTTATGAATGTTCTCATCAAGCCATGATACCACTTGAATGGGGGAGGCAGTAAGACACTCATGGTCACCAAGGTCATGAGGGCCATGCTTGGGGTAAGTCTACATGGCCACGGTGGGCTTTTGCCTTGTATGTACCACAGTCCACAGTAGGCACACACATTACAGGGACTCAAAAGACGATTCGTAATTAAGTTCTCAAGAGGTCCTGGGATGCTGAAATCCCAAGTCAGGTAGCTTGCAGGAAACTGAGGGGCAGAGAGCAGCAAGGTGGGTGTCCGTAACACTCCCAGATCTGCCATGCTGGGCAGATGGCACAGAATTCTAACCCCCAAGTCTGGAGCCTTTGTCCTTCTTGGGAGATAAGGGATTTGGATCATTGATTTTCTTCTCTGATCCCGTGTGCGCTTTTGTGTAAATTCAGTATTCTGGCACCCAGTCTGTCTATACTGCTGTGCGACCAAACAGGACAACTTTTTTTGTGAAAACATTTGTACTCTTGATTTTCTTCTGGACTGAAGGCAGCCCCCCAGGAATTCTCCTTCTCTACAGGCCAAACACCTAAGATCTCATCAGAGAATTTCCTTCCCTGGGGAGAGGTGAACCAGAGACCAATTCCCCTGCTAATCCCTATCTGGGACCCAAAAGATTCTGTCATTGCTGCCAAACACCCAAAACTAAAATAAGATGTTGCTAGCAGCTTATAATGAATGAGCGTTCCTACCATTATGGGACCATTGTTGTTCAAAAGTGTGCTACGTGGGAGGTTTTCTGATGCGCTCGGGTCACCAAAACGGAGTCATTTCCACTGTCAGTTCTCAACCAAAGTTGGAATTGACAGGCAAATAAATACAATTAGCTCAGAAGAACAGGATGGCTGGGAGCTGCCGCTTCTACTGCTATGGGGCGGCAGGACCCAGGGCTCATGGTTGAACGCCACTCTACAGGTTGCCCAGAAGCTGCAGAGCTATGCGAGTGAGCCTCTAAGATCAAGGCATTGTTTTTTTGTTTTTGTACCAACATTTTTATAACTTTTAATTTCTTGATGCTGGGCAAGGAATTCCAGCACAAATTTCCTCACAACTGCCACAACTACCGAACGACAAATATTCTAAGTCGGACATTTTGTTTCCGGGTGACACAGCTCTGCTGAGAGATCATCCAGACTGAGGATGCAAATAGCCCAGTTGATAGTTGAGGGTATCACTGATGGTCTAGCTGCTTATGCTCTATCCAGGACACTGCCTTCTAACTGGGGGGCCATCAATCTCCCCTGCTTTCGGCTGTTAAGGTCCCAGAATTTCGTGGCTACATGAGATGGTTTAAAACGGAGTTTCTCCACATCTCATGGCTGCGTAATTCCTCCCCCTGTAGGTGTTACAGGGTTGCAGTTAGTTTCAGCATACACCCTCCAGGACAAGGCTGGACCTTTGGCAGCTTGGTGGACATGAAACCACCCTGCTCAGTAGTGGCCCAAGGGAGGTGTGTATCTGTAAGAACTTGAAAGACCTTGGAGTTTGCCACTCTACATTTTATCTGCTGATCTTGGGAAAGTCTTGATGGCTTCTTCAAGCTGAGTTTCTATTTCTTGGTAGTTCTATGTGAGTCAGTCTTGCAGCCCTACACCACTGTTCTTTGACTGGAACCAAGTTGTCTCTGGTTCCGGGTGATTCCTATCTCTGTTTGCTTTAGACTCTGAGAGACCATACTTAAAGCAAAAACTATGGTAAATCAAGTCATAATTACATCAAGATTTTTGCATAGATCACAATCTACGCCTGAGATTTATATCAAAGACCTAAAAATCTAACTTGATAAAACCTCGGCAATGAGAGGAAATTGATGCCCATTAATTACAGCAAGCTGGGTCTACGGCCATCTCATCTCAACGGCCAATGTCGATCTCCCTGAAGAGGCGTGACCGCCAGGCACCAAAGGGGAATTCTGCCTCCTCAAGGCAGGCTCGTTCTCTTTCTAGAGGTGTAAACATGGTACAAGTGTCATATTCTCTGTACCAAAAAGACTTTTTTACTCTAAATCTCGACTTTTAAAGACATTTTAGTAAGGAAGCACAGATATTGAGTGAAGAATCCTTTAAAATGTGATCGTCTGAAGTAGCAGCTGTCACAGTTCTCACACGTGAAGTGCTGCTTCCAACCCCACTGGTGCTCACTGTTGAGACTGGGCACCTCAAGAGTCAGGATCTCACAGCTGATCACCGAGCACACTCCAGACCACAGTCCCCAGCCCCGCCGTCTTTCCACCCAGTGGATCCTTAAAAATGCCAGACTTTCGAGTCTCAGGAATTTAGAATTCTTTAAGCACCTTCTTATGCTCAATCTTCACACACCCCACCAGCAGCAGCCCAGTAGGCTTCGCGCTTTCAACAACTCCAGTGTATCACACTTGACATGTTTCCCAAACCCAGATGGCTAGAACCAGTGTGTGTGGGCTAATTCTAAAGCAGCGCTGGTCCCATGGAACCTTCTGTGATGACGGATATGTTCTATAAATTTGAGTAGTCCAATATGGTAGCCATTAGCCACACGCAGCTACCGAATACTTGAAATGCAGTTAGTGTGACTAATAAACTTACTTAAAAAAAAAACACAACTAATTTTAGAGTTAAATTTAAATAGCCACAAATGGCTAGTGCAACCATACTGAACAGTGCCGCTCTAAAGCATTTGAGTAACGTGACAACTTTTTGATACACGGTATTTTTACAAACCAGAGGCACTCAATAAATATCTGGTAGCAACCTGTCCTTGATAACCTCCATCTGCTCTCCCTTCTAGTTCTCGTCAAGCGAAAATAAAAACAAAACTAAAAAGGCGGTAATAATGAAGCCCACGTGACTTGAACACCAGTCTCCCTTGAATGAAACTAGTAAATTTTAGTAGATGGGAGTGGCATAGTCAAAGACAAAAAATAAACGAAAGCCAGCCAAACAAAGAATTAGAAATAAGCATACTAGAAGTTATTTATGTTTAATGCTTAAAAGTCTGAATGCACAAACAATCTACCATTAGAGAAGTACTGGTGGTCAATACAATGCATTAGAACTATGTACAATGCACGGTTTAGTATCAAAATCTTTCTACACTGTAGAGTTTTACGAAACTGTTAATGACATCAAACACTAAGCACTTAAGACACCATTGTTTTTTCTGCTACCACATCAGGAACGTCAATGGACAGTCCATTTCAACTTGCAGCATCCATCCGTTTCTAGTATGAAATTAAGTCATTTTCTACTTATACGATAAAGTTTATCTACACAGTTCTCTTGATTTTGATCCATAGCAGCAAAGGCACTGTACATCAGCAGATCCACAGACTTAAAAGATTCTTAAAGCATCCAAACAAAAAAATAATAATAAAAAAAGGAGTCACATATCATAGTTGAACAGCAACAACAACAACATAAAAGATAACACAATGTTTCTGGCACAATGGCACAGCCTGTGTCCATTTCGGGGACATCCAACTAAGACAGGGAAAGAACCGGAGGTAAAGAAAGCAAGTCCTCCTCCCAGGTGAGAGTCCATTCTTTCTGGTTTTCAGAGGGAGGTCCTTGCAAATCTCCTCTGCTGTCCTTATTTTGTAAAAGACTTGACTTGCACAGCAGGAGGAATCCTCCCCTGACATCTGTGCAGTTCCCAAAGAACATGCCAAAAAATAGCCCATAATTTCTCGTCATGACCAAACTGCCCAAAGGTATACATCTCCCTTTGCAAAGAAACGCGGCAAAAATATCCAGAAGGGATTAAGTTCTCTCTTTAGGCCAAATTTAATTTGTTCATCTGTCTATAATACAATAAAAAAAGGAATTAAAAACTTATTACAAAGACACTTGTCAACAAGTCAAAAAAGAAAAAAAGAAAAAGTCCAATTACTTTTATCAAATGGAATCTAAAGCTATAGATATATTGGTTAAAGTTGTCCAAATAGACTCAAATGAATACGACGAGGCCTGTCATGTTCTAATTGTTCAAATTTCCAAACATTTAAAAGAAGTAGAAAACAAAAACAAAAAAAATCTAACAACACAGCAACATATTGCTTCCATATGTAATTATACATTTCACATCTCTATACAGTCCTTAGTCTACATTTAGTGACATTTTTCATCAATTATTTTAAACCTTCCTTTCCCCTCCTTTGCCAAAAAAAGGGGGGGAGGGGTATCAAATACAACGCATCTTCATTATCAATGCAGGAGCAGACAGCTTTATTCAGTCAAAGTTAGAAAGCCTTCTTTAAACAAAATAAATATATTACAGATATAATACATAATTAAAGATTCTGTCGCTGTTAAGTATGGTTATTCCATGTTCTTCCAAGTAGAGAGCTGAAGATTTGGTATCACAGGTTCTTAATGAGTATTCACAATTCAATAGCAAGGAGGAAGTGGGGGTAAGAGATGGGATTAAACTCCACAACTGCAATGAGTATTCGAAATCCTTGGTTTTAGATGCGGGGGCAAGAGGATGATAGAACAAAGTGCTACAAGGAGAAGGGGTCCAGTTCGCATGAAGATTTGTCCTTAATAAATAACTTCATAAACCGTGGCTTTCTTATCCCCAGAGCCAGTGACAATGTATTTGTCATCCACAGAGATGTCACAGCTAAGCACCGATGAGGATTCTTTGGACTAGGAAAGAAACAAACAAAAATGTTAACCACTGAAAGAAAAACCCACGAGGTGGGACTGGAAGACACAGAGCAAAAACTAGTGTGAACGTGTCCCGTTGTCGGAACAGGAGCAGCCGACCAGGCAAGACAGTCCCGGCACTTCCTCAAAATGGCGGGGCCGAGGACACTTCTGGGGACACCTCACCGTGCTAGTCTACAGGCTCCGGCACCGGGGACATCGGGTGGCAGGCAAACCCGCTGTCCAAGCAGCTGGGCCCTGAAGAAGCAAGGCCTGGCTTCCACTCCTATTCTCCAGACGGGTAAGAGCAGAGTGTTGTTAGCATGAAAAATCCTCCACTTCAGTCACATGGCTTAGACGGAGGTCGAGCTGCAGAATGCCAGCCTCTACCTTACAAACAGGTAAAGAAAGGCCTCTTACTTGCCTGCCACCTCAGAGACTTGCCTCAGAGTTCAAGTGGAAAATGGCATGGAAAACACTACATTTTTTGAAATTGGGAATGTAAAAACATTTTGAAAGCCTGATTTTTCTCCTGTGGGAAAAAAGAATGCAAATTTCCAAGTGGGGAGGAGTTCAACAGTTAGAAAGAGAAATGTACCATACTTAAGGGTCCTGGATACCATGTTCAACGACACCAACTACAAGCGGTTCAATGTCAACTTTGAAATGAACTGTGCTAAACAAACTAACCCCGCAGGATTTTACCCAGCACTCTGAACACTTAAAACATTCATGTCTGACATGCAGATGCTAACCCACTACCAGTGCTTCTCAAATTTTGATTGTAACCTGTAATTAATCCATTTTACTTCACGACCCAGTAGACACACAACATACAACACTTACACTTACTAGAAAAGATCCTCTCTAAGGTTTTATATTTCCTTTTTTTTTTTTAGTCCTGGTTGGGACCACCAGAAAGGTTGTGACCCATAACACCAAAAATATATATTGTATTCAATGATAAACTTCATGACAGCAAGAATCAGCTATTTTTGTCCCACTGGTTATCTGGCACGGTATTTTCACTCAATATATTTATTTTTGGATTCAACTGCATTGATCTACTCTAGGACGACATAATACTACCCAGTCAAGAAAACTGCAAGTTTGTTATTATTCCTAAAAAAAAAAAAAAAAAAAAAAAAAAAAAAAAGCACACCTAAAAAAACAACACCGGAAGTACAGGTTATAAAAGACAAGTGTTCTTTAACCTCCTGTGAAATTCCCACATACCAGCCAGAGAGCGCGGGGACTGTGTGTGTGCACGTTGATCATATCTACCATCTGGTCCTCCCACAAATAATTTCACACACACACACAAAGTACCGCTGAGTCAATAAGAATAAACATTACCGAAATTCATCAAGATTGACTAAACTTTTCCACAACACTTCTTTGGGAAAAAAAAAAAATCAAAGAAATAACAATACTAATAAGAGTATTCAGGCAAAACGCTCAGATTTTTTAAATAGAAGCATTTTAAAGCTGTACCACACACACGAATCACAGAGGATGTAAAAAGTCTACTCGAGTGTAAAAACGGGACTGAGGCACGGAGAGCCGGTTAGTGCAATGGGCAGTGTCTTGGCTCTGGGCTCGAAGAGAACTGGAGACCAACCCCAGCTCCACGGCGTGTGGCTGTGGCACTAGCCTCCTTCAGGCCAAGTGTTCTTCTCTTGCCCTACGTCCTAGGACACTTAGGAGCCTTGTTAATCTGACAGAATGCAGAGAGAGACTTTGGGTAAAGCACTGCCATGCAGGGAGCCCGCAGTAGGTGGGAGCTGAACGAGTGAAGTGTTACCTGGAATATACTGGCCCCATAAGGTGTTCTCCAGGCATTCAGAAGGTTGTCCTTTCCAGTGCTTACAAACCATTTGCCTACAGAGAGTTTGGAAAAAGGTTTTGTTCGTGTTACTGTGTCAGACACCCAAGATTTGCTTTATAGAGCACCAAACAACTCACAGAAAATTCTAATCTGCAACCAAAGTTCCTAGGACATAAAGCTCACTGTCCTAGACTGAGTGAGTCATTTATCCTTGAGACAAGGGTAAGTGGACTGGCACATGGCATTAGAGACGCAGGCGTGTATGTAACTTTGAAGAGGCCACGCTACTAAACCAAAGGCGCGGAGGGAAGACGCATGCGCGGGAGGGCAGAGGGAGCGATTCTCTCGGACAGGCAACGGACGGGAGGGGACCGCTTACCACAATGGGCAAACTTGAGCGACAGGACGCAGCTCTCGTGGAGATGCAGCTGGTATTTGTCCGGCTTGGTGACATGCAGCACTTCCACGTTACTGTTCTCCATCCCCACCGCCAGCCACTCGCCGGTTGGGCAGTAGCCCAGAGAAAAGATCTACGATTAAAACAGCTCAGAGTGATGGCGCCTACAGAGGACGTGCTGCCTTGCACCGGGAGGCACTACTTCTTCTGGGGATACTATTTAAACTGTGAAGAAGTCCAGATGATTGGAATTGTATAAGAAGAAATCGCAGCCAAATGGGTGATCCCAGAGTAACGCGATACATTTCCACAGTACAATTTAATCACTTAGGTACAAGTCAAAGAATACGGAGTAACGGTCTTTCAAGGAAAAACCTGCTAAAAGCTTATAATAAATGAGATTTTTTTAATCCTTTAATACATATTACTATGTTTTGACAGGAAACAATACAATTTCCAGTTATCTAACCTAGAGTCACAAGAGACTTCGTCCCATGGTGAAGCCTGTCATGTATGTCACAAAACCATGACTTCCGAAATGTCCCAGGCCCAAGCCCGTACCTGTGAGGTGAAGTCGTGCTGCTGCAGCTGCCGCCCCTCGCGCAGGTCCCAGGACCTGACCGTGTTGTCCAGGCCGCCCGTCCAGAGCTTCGTGCCGTCGTTAGAAATGTCAATACAGCTGGCCCCGTCTGTGTGGCCCTGGAATTGCCTGAAAATGTCAAAATGGAGGAAAAACCTTTGAAAAGTTAGTTTTTATGTGAACTCAATTCCGAGTTCGTCAGTGCAGCCACTGTGGAAAACAGTGTGGAGTGCTTCAAAAAATTAAAAGTTGAATTACCATATAATCCAGTGATTCCATGACCGGTATTCACCCAAAGAAAACGAAAACACTAATTTGAGAAGATGTAGGCCCCCCTATGTTTACTGCAGCATTATTTACAATAGCCAAGATATGGAAGCAGCCCAAGTGTCCATCAACAGATGGGTAAAGGGGATGTGGTACACATACACCACGGAATATTACTCAGCCATAAAAAAGAATGAGTCCTTGTCACTTGCAACAACATGGATGGATACAGAGTATAATGCTCATCGAAATAAGTCAAAGAAAGATAAATACCATATGTTTTCACTCATCTGTAGGAATTTAAGAAACAAAACAAATAAACAAAGAAAAAAAGAGACAAACAAATAAAAAGAGAGACTCATACACAGGAAAAACTGATGGTTACCAGAGGGGAGGTGGGGGGGGATGGTTGAAACAGATGAAGGGGATTAAGAGCACACTGATTGTGATGAGTACTGAGTCATGCACAGTATTGTTGAATCATTATTTTGCACACCTGAAATATAACACTGAACGTTAATTATATTTCAATAAAAAAAATTCAGAACTCCTCAGGGATCAGTTTCATTGCAGGTCTTATTTATAGATTTCACCTGGGTTTACTGTGTTTTCTAATTATTCAAATAACGAAGGATATATATAGAGAGATTCAGGTTTAACTGAGATGTTGAAGTTTCCGCCCTTTTTATTTTTGAACACTAAGGAAGTACTCTTTGACTTTCATACCAAAAAACGACTCATATAACCAAAGGGAAAAAAATCTCAAACTGAAATAAACGTAAGAAAATATATAGCTACATGTATATGAACGAATCAAAAATACATCTAAGACTTATTTTATCATTGTAATATGAAGGAAAGGATTAAGAGGATGTAAGGCATATTATATTCTCCCTCCTACAAAAGCTACAGGGATGGGCACAGAAGCAGCAGAGCAAATTTTGCCAGTGCGCAACAATGCAACTGTAGCAGGCTGTGCAAGACAATGAAAAGGCCATGCTCTCAAGTATGGCACATGGAAAATTCAGTGTGGCTCAGCTGCCCCAGGAGCTGGTAGACTGTATAAAAGACACAGGGAAAAGAAGAGATTAGAAGTAGTTCCCTGTAAGGGCCCTACCCAAGATGAAACAAATGATGACTACTTTGTTTTTGGAATCATACATAAAGCTCAGTCCTGCAAAATAGCTGACAGATGGCCAGCAGAGGCCTCTTCTCCTTACATACTCCCCTTGACTTGCAGCTAGGCTTGATTACAACCTTCTCACACCCTTCAGCAGATCATACCTCTTGCTTCCTGCTCTCTTGGGTGCTGACATCTGGAGATTCGTTTCAGGGCATTACCTATCAACACCGATCCCATACAACTTCACTTCTAAACAGACATCTCAGTGCATCGATCCGTCCTTAATGGTGGGATTACAGATAATCTAGACCATTTCAGAGCGAAGCACAATGCCTGGACCCGGGGCAGGGGTTCAGTGATGATCTGCTGAAGGAAGGCACGTGCAGGATGCATGTGGCACGGAAGACAGTGCCCTGCACCGTGAATCTTCTCGGTGTCTATCGACAATGACGGTTGGTTAGCAAGCACAGATGGCAAATTACAGACGTCTAACAAGCTCATGAGGTCATGGGAACACGATGTACATTAATTATGTAAAAATGACCTCATTTTTTAAAAAACCTAAATTGGTGATGCTTAGGATAATGTCCAAAAAAAGCAAAGAAAGAAAACCACCCCTCATTTGGTGAGTTCAAAAGTGCAGAAAATAAGATTTTACATTAGTAATTTGTTTCTAGCATCTTTAAAAGGAGGCTGTCCCTAACACTTTTTAGTAGGATAATTCTATTTCATTGTTTTAGACACACACAGCTCTTTGGCACACAGCGGTAAAATTGGCTCCCCCGAGAGGAAGGGATCTTGCTGACCCACCTCACCAGCGTCTGGTTGTGCAGGTCCCAGACGGCGATGTTACCGTCACTGCAGCACGAGAAGCAGACCTTGGAGTCGGGGCTGATGGCCAGGGCGTAGCAGGCGGGGGCCGAGGACGTCAGCTCTGCCTTGATGCGCGGGGTCGGAGCCGCCAGGTCCCAGATGGACAGAGTACTGGCCTCCCCTCCCACAATGAGGGTGCGACCATCAGGGAGCAATCGGCAGGAACGGATGTAGTTATCCCTGTTCTGTAGAGACAAAAACCATCAAGAGATCACTCATGAGGAAAGGAAAACAGCATTAACATGAGAGCAGAAATCCATAAAAGTATTGTGTTCCCTCCTGGTTTTAATGAGCCATTTTTACTTATGACAATGATAAAGTGGATTAATGCTAGAAAATTACATGAAATTAGGGAAGTACTTAAACTTGATCTACAAATTTAGTGCTGAGATATTTAATCTTAATTAGCATGAAAATGCAAGGATCCAGACCCAACTCCCACCACTACCACCGAATCACCCGGCTGCCTGACTCATTTGCACACACAGACACACGCACAGCAACGCGGAGCGCGCGCAGTCCTGGGCAGCAGCAGCTGATCAAGCAGCATCAACTGGAGGCAAAAAAGTGTTAAGGGACAGGGGTAAGAAGACAAGGTCCTCCCAGCTCGTGAGGTTCTGGGAATGGTGGGTACATCAAGCATGTTAAACTGACCTAACATCGTGCAGCGGCAAAAATTCCACTGCTCGTCTAAGGAAGAACGTCCAACTGAAGTTGTGTAAATGACGCAAGGACAAATGCCCAAACCACAGCCAAGGGGATAGTTCCGTGTCTGCCCACGAAGTGTGGCGTTACTCTGGTCTCACAACGTGACAGACTGAGAGTCAGGTGTGCTCTCAAGGAAGCCCTCCTGCACTTCTACTTTTCTTACACCGCTTTATCAGACGGGAAAACAGGTAGGGAGGCCGTGCCCACGCATCGGGCAGGGCTCATGAAGGCTGCACTGGGGCCCGTGCATCCAGACCTGGATAGTTCTGCTGGAGGAACTGAAAGACGTGCGTCCTCGTCAGCGCTCCGAGTCTCCGCGTGAAGGGCCACAAACCACGGAAAACAACTACCCACTGGGGATCAATTCCACGTGTTGCTTGTCCAGCCCAGTCTCTCACTTTCCCATCCCGTTTTCTGAATGAAGGTGTAAGCCCTGTTCCTCCATGTTCGCTCACCAGACAGTCGAGCTGAGAGACGGGGCTCTTGTTGCCGGGGTGGCTGATGTCCCAGACCTTGACACAGCCCTTCCCGCCCGTGTACACGTGTCTCGTGGGGTTGCTGATGGTCACGGCGCACACCACCTCCCCGTGGTTCAGGGTGTTGATCTGGCGCGCGTGCCGGGGGATTCCGGGTCCGATGAGGGCGTCGGGGGGGAAAGGGACAGGCTGCATCTGACCGTCTGCAGTAACGTGGAAGGAGTATGCTCTAAGGTAGTGGGGAGGAGAAAAGATAGGAAGAGGGGAATGTAAAAAATGTTAGTTAACTGATCAGTGTAAGGAGATGAAAAAGAAAACATTTTCAGTGCTACTTATGATTTGCAAATAAGTCAAATTTACCTGGTACAGTAGAAAGAAGATAATTTTCAGAGTCACCGAGCTAGATCTATGATCAAACGTCAGGTCGACTCTTCACTAGCTGCTGTGTGACGTAAGTAGTTACTGAGCCTCTCTGAACCTCAGCTCTCATCTTTAAAAGGGAGAGAATGCTACCTACACTTCACAGAGAATTAAGTAAGATAGCCAACGTCTAGTATGGTACCTACTCCTTCAGGGCACTCTGCAAACTTGCTCTGTTTTCTACTTCGGGTGATTCAGAAGCCTGTGATGAGATTTCCGCCTGTATATGGAGTCACTCCAATCAAGTGATTTACTGACGGAGATCAATGAGTCAAAATGATCAAGCTTTAAGGAGTTAAGAGTCTCGAGGCCTACATGGTGAAATGACAGCTGTGACCCCCGCACACACACCAGAGGAAGTCCTATCAGACTTGACAATCACTGACTGAAGTATTCCCAATGAAATTAGACCTGTAAAGGCATCCTGTGTGACTAACCCAAAGGCCCGCCTGTGAGTACCGATCATCGGCTCCAACTCCAGTTCATCTCCAGGGAAAGCTCTATACTTATGAAAACATTTGGTTCTAAAATGCAACTTCAGTTCAAACATCTTCCTCAAGAAATCTCTGTTCTTAGGGCACTGAAGTCAGGAAGGGCACATCAGTGGGGCTATGTGATGCAAGCGGTGGGGAGAGGGAGCTGGGCCTGTCTTCTGTCATGGGCAATAGCCCATTTCGGAAATTATGTCATTCTGCTTTGGCATGAAGCTTTGGAATGTGCTCTGTTTATAGGAAGAAGTTTACGAAAGACATACCAAGGGAAAGCATCTGTGGGTACACAAAGGATTGGAACTTGGACCTATCAGGGAAGTTTTAGAATCCAAACAGTTTATGGTTCCTTAATGCAAAACTCTACAGGCTAGCCACATTCATCAAAATTCAGCCCATTACTAAGGGGCCCTCATCACCCCCCTGAACGTCCCCAGAAGGGATGACGCAAGTACAGGGCTGTGGAAGATGTGGTGCCAGAGAGTGGAGGGCTTTTTCTTTCTCTGTAAACAAGAGAGAGGCATGCACCCAGCTTGCAGAAGAAATGTAGTATGCCAGATTGCTGAGGGCGAAGGAGGGGGAAGCTAGGGAGACGAGAGAGGAAGAAGACATTTTCTTGGTCAAATCAATAGGACTTGGAGACACACTGGATGTGTGACCTGGGAGAGAGGCGCGGAGGAGGGCTGTAAGGCTCGGAACCCGGGAGACTCAAGTGGACCATGATACGTTAGTCAAGGGACGGGGGAAGCACGACCAAAAGGGACACACGCAAGGAGCTAAATGGTTTGGTTTTCTTCAATTTGAGGGCAGTCAGGAATCCAAACAATTCAACAGGAAGTTGAGTACTGTGATTCAGGTGAGAGGTTGGGTTAGAAAGACAACGTGTGCTTATCGACTAAGAAGTGATGGCTGAAGCTAAGGGAGCAGACACAATAATGCCGTAGCATTATATACAGTGAGCAGACTAGATGCAGGACTTAGGGGACTGCTTACACCTAACGAACCTCCAACGAGCAGTCAGAGACACCGACAGTCGAGAGAGACAGTAAACTGCAGAGATGGGGGAAGACAGTCAACCACCTGACAACTTATTAAGAGATTCAACCATTCAACACGTACTTCTTGGGTACCCCCGTGTGCCAAGCACCGTACTAGCAGGACCAGGGTTACAACAGAAAGAAAAAACCCAAATCCCTGGTTCTCCTGAGGTTACGGCCTGTGGGACTAGGTGGCAGGTGGGTAGATGGGCGGCAGGTGGGTAGGGGGTGGATTCATCAGTGAGATATTCACATAAATAAATATAGAAATGTCAGAGGGTCAATGCGATGAACAGTGGACAGGCCTGGTCCTGTGGGATTTGACAGAGTGAGGACAATGGGACTTTGATATAAAGAGGAAGATGGTGTGAGGGGGAGGGGGGTGGCAAACATGAAGGCCGGAGTGAGACAATGCTTGGGATCCACTTAGTCAGAAACTATTTATTAAATGCCTAATACGAGCCAGGTACTATCAGGTGCTGGGAATGAGGGGTGAACAAAGTCCCTACCTTCCAGGGCCAACATCTAGAAGGGAAAGCAGATACCATAGATAAGTAGAAAAATAAGTAACCTCAGATCCTCACCAGATGCCAAGACACACACGCACACGGTGCACAGGTCTGGGGCACCGTATGAGCAGAGATAAGAAGGAAGGATGCAGGCCCTGCACACATCAAGGAGGGGAACGTGGAACGCACCAGGGAGAAGAACAATGCGCAGTCCCTAAAGCACAACCAAGTGAGAAGGCTGGCGTGCACTCAGTGGAGAGGGGCAGGCTGGAGACAGAAGGAGGGCAGCGGTAGAAAGGGCCTGGCGGGCTGTGATGAGGACTGTGGATATTATGCTGGGTGGAATGGGAAGTCACTGGGACTTCTGGGCAGGGAGTGACAGGATTCAGTTAATGTTTTAAAGTGCCGTTCTGGCTGCTGGGTGAAGAGTGGATTAGAGGTGGCAGAACGGGAAAAGGGACACTAGACAGGAGGTCTGTGCAGTAATCGGGGGAGAAGCCAGTGGCTGGGCCTGGGACACAGTGAGACAGCTGGGAACAGATAAGCAATTGAAAAGATCACTCTGGGCGGGTGGAAGTAAAGAAGGCTGTGCGGATGGGATATCTGCGTTCTGGAAGTGACACAATGAAGGGCGGGGATGTGATCTTCCTTGTGAGCCTGTAAATAGGTAACTGAAGTCAAGATGGACAGCTACAGTCCACATGGCCCAAGCCGAGGTTACTGGGGGCTGACCTTGTGAATACCAGAGTCACCTGGAATGATGGCAGGCTCCGAGGGGAGGAAGACCCTAAGCCAGTGTCAAGTCTTTAATAAATGGGAAATCCCCCAACAAGGTGTAAGGGTGGGTAGAACCCAATGACACAAGCCTGAAAGGGCCAGAGTTTTCACAAAAAGATAAAGGAGTTCCGTTCTAGAAAAGACTGGTGGGGGGGGGGCATGACACAACCTTTATCACACCATCACTGGCCCTGAGGATTTCAGGATATGAAACAAATGAAGGGGCACCCCCTCAGAGAGCTGCAGGTGGAGAGGTCCCCTTGGGAGAGAGCCAGGTGCCAATCAGGCAAGGAGGGGAAGGCCGCGACGCTCGCAGAGAAAGGCTGAGATTCTGAGGGATGACGATGGAGAAAAAGGCTAATTGATTTAGCAATTAAAGAGGTCATGAAGACTAAATCTTAAAGGAAAGAGAGGAAGGTTATTCCAAGTTTAGATGGTGTTATACATTCTTAATGATAATTTACTTGAGAAGCCATCCCTTCACTCCTCTCTAGTATCACTAAGTGGTTTTTAAAGAGCTTTGAGAATTTAAATAGTTAAGAAACCAGACACATTTCTTTCGATGTTTTTGATATGAAGTTCTTCAACTTAACCACAACCACTCTGTGAGCACCTACTATGTTCCTGGAACTCCCTTTAACAAGAATGTCAAAAGCCTACTTGCATTAAGGATATAATGTGGCCCTCTGTTTGCTATTAGTACATGTAAGATACTCAAGGCCGGAAAAAATAAAACTCTAGTAGATTCTTATCAGATTTCAACGAACTCTGATGTGTAGCTGGCAAGGTGTACTGGAATGTGTAACGAAAGCCAACCTTTCTAGAAATCAGAAACCCAGGCCTGAAGAACGATTCTTTTTCTACCTGATTAAATACATCTTAGATAAGGCCTCTTAGCTACATTCTTGGATACGGACATCATGCTAAGAATACAAAATGAGGTAAGGCACTGGCCTTTCCCACTAGAGGCTTCTAATCTAGGAAGTGTGATGAGAAAAGCACAGAAGTGGCCACAATACCAGGTGGAAGATGACAAGCAGGAAGTTCTGTGGTGGTTCAAAAAGAAAAGACAAAGCTCATGCTTCAATAGTGACATGGTACTAGAGATGGGTTTTGCAGAATGGAGGGTATCTCACCGAAAAGGGAAGAAGACGGAAAAACAATTCCAGGGGGGCGGAAACAGCAGAGAGCAAGTGCTCTAAAAGGATGGGGTGCAATGATGGAAACTCCTGGACTGGTTTTAATCCAAGGATTCATTTATTCAATAACAACCCCACACTTCAGTGGTTAGAAGAGCTGGCCCAAGCACAGTCTGATCAAATGTACCAGGAATATATACATTTATACTATACACACACACACACACACACACACACACACACACACACACTGCTATCTATCTGCTAGAAAAGGGAGGGCTGTAAAAGGAACAGCCTACAAGGCCAGCCTGAGAACCCCACAAACAGAATTCATTAAAGGGTGTTTTGGAGGAAGAACAGGTAGGGCACTATTGGGGCAACTGGCAGAATACATTTGCGCACAAGGAATACAATGGGTAGGAGGAGTAAGAGATGATTATTCCAACAATCTAGATGCGAGGTAATGGGGGACCTGAACTAGGCTAGGTCAAGGAAGACACTAAAAGCAACAGTGGATATAAATTTCTGCGGGACTTAACGAATAAGATGTGAGGAAGGAGCCAATAATATTTGAGGTTCTGCGCTTAGGAAACAAGGAGCAAAATACCAACAGTCCTGCTGGGCAATGTGGGAGGAAGCCCTAGTCTGGGGGGGCATCGTGATACGGTCACTTTGAAGTGCAAGTAATACGCACGCAAGACATCTGAGATGTCCAGCAAATAACTACAAATGTGGGGCTGGAGGGAGAGGGTGCAGGGAACCAGAGAATACAGTGACGTGCACTCTTCCAAAACACACACGCGCACGCACACAAGCATGTGTGCGCGCAGCAGGTGACAGCACTGAGAGCTAAGAATGGCTCTCTAAGGAAGACGGTAAAGAGAACAGAAGCAGCTTGGACTTTGTGACAGAACTATACTTCAAACAGTCAAGGCATCTGCAAATCGTTCTTTTTAAAATATGCACATCGAAGATTATTTTATCTGAATCATCATCTTTCCATGAAAACCTAGCGTATTTAAAGAAGGTCCTTGGCCTCCCCACCCCCGCCTCATTTACCCTCTGTAAAAGGCCCAGTTCTGTAATGCTGCACTCATCTTTCTCATACTTTACAACACCTTCCCCAAAGTTCTCAGTGTGTCACGGGAAGGGACCAGACGTCGGATTCACAGTAAAAGGTCTGGCCATTGTGCTTTATAAGTATGCTAGGCGGTCAGGTTCTAGGTGGTGTATGAACCCTCTAGTAGGTCAGCCAACCCACAACTAATTGTTAAGGCCTCGCAGTGTGTCAAGCATTGTTCCTATTTTGAAAAATCCTGCCTTATAAACACAAACAGAACAACAGGGACAAATTTCTGAATTGTGAGCAGCCTAAACCAACACACCCGAGCTCTTCTGTCATGGCTACATCCACATGCCATGTCCCATAATATAATTAGTACTATGGTTTTAATTGAATAGTTTTATACTATTTATGGATGTCTCATTTAAGTAACAGGTGAGGAAAAAAGGCCATTCTGGGCTTATGTTGAAATTAAACTATGTTGTCATTCCAATTACAAATTGAGTGGAACTCTTGCTAATTCACCAGAATAGACAAGGGGACCCAATGTGAATTAAATAAATGCTACTTTATTCATTAGTTGGTGACATGCATTTAATTATAACTTTTGATAACATCTAGCAATTCATTCTGTAAAAATAATTAGGACAGAGATGCACAACTGTTTTAAGACTTTCTGGAGAAAGGCAGTTTACTTTGCGTGTGTGGTAGGGAAGACTTTAGGTGATTTATTATGTTTTAGGTTCTAGCACACAAAAAAATAGGTGTTTCTGTTGAAAAACACACACGAGACAAAGTTCCACAATTCTGTATCTTACGATCTGAAGAGCCACCTGTCATAATCACTTCTTCTGAAAAATCTATAATAAAATACATATTATCTCTATATGCACAAATGAATGTGAATTTACATGTCTTGATGCCCTCTTGTATAAAGACACACCAATGACAGGAGCATGGAGTCTAATTTACTCAATTTAATTTTCTCGGGTCATTTCTGCCCACTGCAGAAATGCAGTTCAGTTCAACTGCATAAGCAGTTAAAAAACTGATAATGCCCTGGGGCAAAGCTAAACGGGAAATGATGCTGCGGTCGACTGAAGAGCCCCATATACCAAACACAGTACTCAACATGGAACATATTATCTTATCTCAGCCGTACGCCCCGCTTGTCAGGGAGGTGCCATCCCTGGTTTACAGATAAGTCAAGTGAAGCTCACAAAGTTAAGAAACTGTCCTCTAGTTGTCACCTGGCCAAGTAAAAATTCAAATTCTGATCTGTCACGCTCCAGAACCACTCTGTCGACCACACCGTGGCTCTCTTTGGAGAGATCTGCCAACTGCAGGAGACAGGGCTCTATCAACTCCCACGAATGAAAATTTGCAACCATCCTCGACCCCATCAATCTTCCCAGAAGGATCTCAACAATTTGACAATGCTAAGAATCAAGACGAGGGGACAGAAGGGAGTCCAGCTCAAGGCTCAGCAGTGCCTCCCGAATCAGACCAGCTCTAACTCGACAGTGGCTCAGGTGACCCAAAGCTAAACCAAGACCGTCATTCTTCTTGACAGCCACCTACCACCTCTTGCCCCTCTTCACCCCTGGTGGCCCCTGGGCAGTAGCTGAGCTGAAAAGCACCAGCCCCGCTGCTCTAATGGTTCCATCACAGCTCTGGTGCAACAGCTAGTTAACCAAGTGTTACTACGCAGCAGCTGAATATGGGTTAATACCTTTCCCTGAGGAAACCTCTCCATCCCCACAGGCTCATATGGAACTCATAGGTATTTGAGTTATGTGATTAATCCTCTGACCTTGTTATTTAGTCACTGCCTGAAAGAGACCAAACTTTCACCTTCAAATACATCAGAGTTCTTGGTCAACAAGACTTGAAAGTCAGTCAACAACTATTTGCAGAACACACACAAGTACACAGAATTTTATGGTAATGGGTATTTATACCTTCAATTCTCAGGGAACTCAAAGTCTAATTTGCCTTGCCTCCCTTATTAATCACTCAAATATTTACGGAGCAACTTGGCTATGGAGCCAGCATTGTGTTTGATGCAACAGGAAGTTTAGCCTAGATCTGTACAGACGTAAGTTACACAAGAAGTTACACACAGGAAACAACACGGTGACAACTAAGCACTTGAGTGTATAGCAGTGAATACGTAAGCAGTGGGAGATCAGAGAAGAGACCGGCTGGCTCCACCGTGTGCTCTCACACGCACTCTCTCTCTCCTTCTCTCACTCATTTAAAAAGTATGTATTGTGAGCACCAACTATAGACCAGGTACCATTCTAGGCGCTGGAGCTACTTCTGTAACCGAATAGCAGAGATTCTGTTCTGCTCTCACGGAACTTACATTCAAGCAGGGAGAGGCAGATCACGGCCACAAACAAGTACAAAAAAGACAGGCAGCAGAAAAGAACAACGATGGGGAGAGCAAGGGAGAGAAGGATGCTACTTTAAATAGGGCTGGCAGGGCAGAATGCTCGAATAAGTGACATTTTAGCAGACACTTTTGAAGTGAGATAATAGGCCAGAGAAAAAGTACTGCAGGAAGGACCCGTAAGAGCAAATGCCCCAAGGGAGCCAAGCCACCAAGGAAGCCTCTGGGAGAAGGGACTTAGCGGTTACGGAGGGTCAAGTGTGGGTAGCAGCGGACGGGGAAGGCACCAGCCTGGGGAAGCAGCATGTGAGTGGCATGTGTGGTGCCAGGGGAAAGAGCCAGAAGCATAAATAATATACACACGTGACTAATAAGGCAGGGTGGGTCTGCGGGGATGCTTCCCAAAGAGAGGAGCGAGGAAGCAAGCTGGGATTTTAAGGAAAGAACGGTGTTATTTTATAGTCAAGTCTTTGTATCTGGGAAGATGAAGCCAGGGAGCAGAGAGAACCGTGCACAGGAAGTAATAAGAAGGTGCTCTGGACTGAAATGAAGGATGTGGAACGAGATATGGTGAGAGAGCAGAATGTACAAGAAGAGGCTGGAAAAACCGATGTGTGCGTTTTGCCTTCCTAACTCAAGGGGGCTATGAATACAGACACTCCAAACATCCAGCTCACGGGACAAGAAGCCAAATGAGCAAAGCCACCTTTTCTGCAAACACAACTGAGCATAAGACCACACTTCTTTCTTTTCACAGCCTTTGAAGTTTGGCACGTCTTTTCCCAACACGCACAAATTTTGAGCATCCAGGTTTGCACATGAGACGTTTTTTTCCGAGGCAACCAAAGAATTCAGCAACAGACGTAGAGAAGACCTGACTGCTGGAGATGCCTCAGTAATTTGCATTTCCATACTAGAAGCTCAAGATTTTAAATTGAAAATACAAAACCCCACCTCATTACTCCTTTCCTTGTGCGAAGAGAAAATGGAAATTCTTTGCAAGGAAAAACACAAAAAACAAACAAAAACGTTGAGCTCCGGGAACTCCCCACACTGCCCAGCAGCGCTCAGCCGAAAGGGCCAGCAGGGGCCCGGCGTCTGGCACACGGCGGTGAGCCCGAGGCTCGGGGGTACTCACGGTTTTCCTCCCGGGATGCCGGTCAGGTTTGGAGGTATGGCTGGCACGCGCATGTGATGGTGCGGGTCAAATCCAACCTACGATTTTCCCAAGCAAAACAACAAAACATACACAGTTACATTAACTCACATCAGCCTACTCGATACCTCTCTAGATCTTGGGAGAACACAGACTTTAAGTATGATTTTAGAGATATACATACAGTAGTGTCTACTGATGAAAAGACAGGATGGTTATGATTGTAGGGGTAACATACCCGGGGATGGAACACACATGAAAAAAAATTATTTGTATAATTTTGGAAGCTTATGATGGAAACACAGGGTTCACGACATTCATGATCGTTCGCTCTGTTCTTGTAGGTTTAAAATTAAAAGTAAACCAAAAATAACAAAGACATTTCCTCTCCTTAGAAAAGGAACGGGATCTCACAGTACGACTGGGTGTAGTTTAATGAACGGATATGACGGGTCCCTTGACAAATACCTCAAATTACATAAACTACATTCGAAAATACATCTGGCGATTCCGTGAGCCATGGAATGGTCTGATTTCGTGGAGGCCCACAAACGTACCACCGGCGATCTCCCGTAGGCCGCGGCGGCGGCGGCGGCGGCAGCGGCCGCGCTCATCTGCGGGGAAATGTTGTGTAGCCCCGCGTAGGCGGCGCCGGGGCTGGTCAGCTCCCCGTTCATCCCGGCGTGGGGCACGATCCCGAACGGGGTTGGATATGGACAAGGGACTGCCATCGGGGTCCTTAGGCTTGAGGCTACAGACCAAAATGAAAGGAGAGAAAAACCAAGAAGACGGGAAACAATAAGGAATAAAATATACCTTAAAAAGTAGGATCCAGGGCTCAAATTTGCTTAATGTAATAATCTCAAAAATCATCAAGGCACTTGGTTCAGGTTAAGTAAGTAATTCTAACAGCTTTTCAATACTGGTTATTACTACTCTTAAGGTACTGCAGTGTTTAAATTGCTTTAATTTCTTTGAAAACATGAAACATAAATATGCAGAAAACCCTTCTTCTTACTAACCCAAGGGGTCGACTCCTGGTGGTTTTCCCGGCACAGGCCTCAATCCAGGAGTGGAATTACTGCCCGGGGTGGGTGCATCGGTTCGTGGAGTAGGGGTATTGGACTTTGAAACAGGAGTAGTAGATTTTTCATTCTAACGAGAGACAGAAGAGAACAGAGTGGCAATCAGAACACAGTCTTAATGATGTTAAACGTTTAAAAAGGCAAGTCAAAAGGAAAAGAGAAACAAATGGAAAAAATTCTTCAGATTGGGCCTTTATTTTCATAATTAAAAAGAACAAACCAACAAACAGAAAGAGTTCCCTGAGACCACAAAACCAATGTTCAGGAGGATATAAACTGAAGCAGAATTTGGCGTAAATGATTTCTAGGAAACTGGGTCTGAGTTAGATAGAGGCTGACAAATCATGACGTCCTGTGACCAAACGCTTGCTGGTTGCTTTAGGGCTGCTTGAGCTGAGCTCCTGGGGGACTGTTCGTGTCACATGAGGCTTCCTGGTTAACGGGTCCCCTTAGAACAGATCCACGCCCCCGTCGTCACAGAGATCCGTATAGAGGAGTTGCCAATACTAGAAGGCCAGAAGGCCAAGCGAGAACAACAGAGAAAAACTTAATGCAGCCCCGTGCCAGACACATCCCCCTAATGTGCAGACAAACAGAGGAACTTTCTTTCCTTCAGCTGTGAATTCAGAAGGTTATATGAAAACTGAGTCTTTTTTTTTTTTAATGTTATGTTACAAGGAAATAACTGGCGAGGAAAAAGGAAGACATACACACAAAAATGCAATTAACCACAGAGCCACAGAAGAAGGGGGTATGGGGAGATTATCCTGACTTGCAAGCAGTTTCATTTTTGCATTTGTGATTTGTGGTGTGAGTCAAGGTAGACTTTTGTAAATGACAGATTACTTCTTAGATAGGAAGGCAAAATTATTGCAGTCATATATAGCTTGGTAATTCAAACAAAACTAGCAACAAAATCACATCCCAGCCGAAAACTAAATTTACCATAAACCGTAGGTGACAAAACCATCTCTGTAAGCCCAGTGTGTATTTCTTCATCTTTGCTGAGACACGTTTCACTCAATTTCCCCATATCCCTCCCCTATTCTTGCAAAAAGAGTCATAAAACAAACATTTATCACCAGGAAGTCAGTAAACCCATTCTGGTCCCAAAGTACTTTTGCCAATTAAACTTGAATACTGAACGTATACATATATTTGGAAATAAGAGCCCTATAGAAAAATGTGAAAAAATACCAAATTTACAAAATAATCAAAGCCAATCAACTTGAAACAGGCAAGGCTAAGAAAGACGATGAAGAACAGCTTACAAGGCTAAGTTCTTTGGATTTGGAGGAAGGAGTGCTGCTGGAGGACGCGATAGAGGCTGGACTGATGGGGGCATCTTTCTTGAGCAGGCGCGTCTTGTCCAGGCCATTCTCTCTTGGGGAGTGTGCCGGGCTCCCTCGAGGGGAAGATGGATCCTGCGAAGGAACATCAAGGGCGTTGGTACAGCACAGCACATTCACAACACTAGAGTACCTGAGTGTGGATGTTTCCAGCGGAAAGCATGGAAAAGTGCAAAATGTTCTGTAATCGATAATAATAAAAGACGCACCAAACTGCTAAAGAAAATATTTGGTATCGAGGTCAAAGAAAATACAATATTTACAGCACAGGCTGACTCGTGAACGACATGGGATGGATATGCGTGGGTCCACTTATATGCGGATCTTTTAAAAAAAATACACTACAGAACTATAAACTGTATTTTCTCTTATGATCGTCTTAACATTTTCTTTCCTCCAGCCGTCTTTATTGTAAGAATACAGTATGTAACACATGTAACATACAAAACACGTGTTCATCGACTGTTTATGTTATCGTAGGTTATTCATAGTTAAGTTTCTGGGGAGTGGAACCTTCTATGCGGCAGCATAACCTGCAGACTTGCTGAATCACTCTATTGTACGCCTGAAACTAAGGTAACATTGTGTGTCAACCACACTTAAGTTTAAAAAGGGGGGGGGAGTTACATGCATATTTTCAACTTCGTGGGAGCTTGGTGCCCCTAAAACACCGCTCCCCTACCTGCCTTATTCAAGGAGTTGTACTTACTCAAAACAAAAATCAAAACGCTGCAAATCTACAGGTCACCTGTCAATGAGATTTGCAGGCTGACCACATATGTCTGCTGTGCATTTATGGTGATAGCAAAACACACTTGTCCTCTTATAGAAAAGACGAGCAATAAAGCAAGGATCAATAATACGTAAAATCAGTAACACATAAATTTTTCAGGTAAATAAAAAGTGGGTCCCTTTGGAAACAAAGCACACATTTTGAATACTGTCTGGCCACTAGTCATTGTAAGAGCAGGAAGCTGAATGAGCCAGAAAACATACCTCATTGGAAACGTCAACCACCAAGTTGTCATCACTCTTCTCACCATCGCTATCCTGCATTGACAATTGACAAGCATTACTTCCTCCCCCAGTGCACGTAACACGCACAAAGGCCACAAACACACATATACACACACTCTCACACGCGCACGTAACATGCACAAAGGCCAGATTCACCCTAGATAAGTTCAGACTAATTCCTCACATCTTATAAAAATGAACTGCGCCCAACAGTGCTAAACGCTTTACAATGTACTGTGCTCTTTAATCCTCACGATGATGTTACAAGGTAGGTAAGATGATGATCCCCTTTTACCGTTTAAAAAACTGAAGCTTATGGCTTGCCTGTTACTCCAGAGCATCTGGTGGAAGCTGGCATGTTCGGGCTAAATCCAGCCTACGGTTGGGTGTGATTTATCTCTCAGTTTTAAAAAACTGGGTTAAGTAGTCCCCGTGTTAAAATCGGGAGGTTTCACACAAAAATCCACACTTTCTGCTTTTTCTGAGGCCTGCAGTCCAGCAGGGCACCCTCCCAGGAAGCGGAGCGGGGGCTGCCTGCATCCACCCCGGTCCCATCCAGCTTGCTCCCTTCACTCTGTGACCTGAAGGGTTAGTCACTGAAGGAAAATGAGCTTCAACCCAGGCTAGGGACACATCTGGATGCCTCTGCAAGCTATACTCCACAAAATTCGCTTTATGCCTTAGCACGAATTCATTTTCGACATTTTAACAGGTTTTCTATGATTTTACATTTTTCCTTAACATTTCTAGTTGACCACAGAAAATGCAACCACCTTGAAATACACAGAGGGAAGCAAACAGATCCCTAGAAATGGTATTATGGGACTCCCTGGCCATCTTCTATCAGAGCCAGACAAAGCATCCTGCTCCGACTCGCACACGCGCGCGCTGACCTGCACACTCAGAGGACTTCAGCTAGCCAACGGAGACACAGCTGTAAATGCGATCACTATTTTTTTTTCTCCCAGTAGATGTTTTTTCCTCCTATGTTCTAATTTTGGTTGGTAATCGTCAAAGGGTAAAATGGCTGCTGATAAAAAGCAGAGTAAACTGGCTTCCCCCAAAGCAGAGGTGGATGAACCTACATAACGAGCTGCAATTTCCTTTTCTTCAGTTTTCTGCTTTTTGCTATCAGAGGAGTAGTCTGTGGAGTTCCTGTGCTTCTCGGCACCTCGGAAACTGGCTGACGGGGATACTGAAGAGCTCTGGAATTAGAAAAGCAAGCAGGGTTGAGAAATGACCATCCACTTAACCGTGAGTGTTCCAGGCTTACTGTCCTTTTTGTTCGTCAGTGCACACCTGCATAACTGTGAGCAGGAGACAGGAGAGAGGGAGGAGGTAAAGGAAGAGGGCAACAGAGGAGGAGACAGAAAAACCAAAGAAAAACCGGGGAAAGGGACTGAGGGGAAAAAAGGAACAAACAGGAAAGAAAAAATGGAGACAGGACCAGAGAGGGAGCCAAGGAATAAAAAAGGAGGCAAGGAACAGCAAATTCAGAAGACAGAATGGGTCTGGTCCCGCAGAGATGTAGATTACACTGGTGAAGCAGCTTCAGAGGTGAGAAAGGAAGAGGAGTGAAAAGAAAATGGAAGGAAGGAAAAGGCAAGCCCCACCCCCCTCTGGCCCCAAGTTTGCCGGCTGATGGGAAGCCAGTAACCTAAGCCTATACAGAGACAGTGAGTATGTTAGAGTCCATCTCGAGAAAAACCAGTAACTCTTCAAAGAGAAAGGGAAGACAGGTACTCTTCGGTAATTTAAGCAACCAAAAAATGGTGATCATGTGACACAAAGGTCCTATTTAAGGAATTTGCTAAGTCCCTTGTTTTAAAGGCACAGAAGATTCAGAGTGGCAAATAAAAATAACAAAAACAAAACACCTGCAAAAATTCACTTTATTCCTTTCTGACTTCTACCATTTTCACGAGCCTGCTCCTTTTTGTCTCTGGAAACCCTGGAACCCCCATTAGGACCAGACAAATGGAAAGATAGTCCCTCCCTCTTGGATCACAGTCAGGAGCAACCCATACAGGCTCAGACAATGTCTGGCATCTCTGCTCTTGCAAAGGGCTCCCAACTGGAGGAGGACTACATGCCGAAGATACACAGTGAAGCACAGAGAATGCATCTGACTGCCAGTGAGGCCGGGTGGTTACTACTGGGCACACTCAGACAGTATGAGAGCTTAAGATCATTTACGAGGAAGTGAAGAAAGTGTCAATGAAAACTGAAGCAACCTTATGGAACTGACTAGTGACTCAGTTCAGGACAGACCAAACAGGAGCCAGCTCAACGTTAAGGTGAGGTGTGAGAGAGGGAGCACGGCTGACCTGTGGAGGACGGGTCAGAGAGGCCAGAAAAGCCAAGGCCTCAGCAGGGCACCCGTGCAGGGCTTAGTGCTAAATTAACCCAGGCTGGCAATGGAAAGAACGCTTGGAGATGAGAAAACAAGTTCTAGGTAGAACAAAGAATCACCACCAGGATATCTCTGCCTTGCATCTAATCAATTCAGGACACTGTTCCGTAAAGCTCGTCCTCATTGGTAACTTCATTCTTCTCATATAAAACTAACCCCTTGTACTTTTTTTTCTTTATCTAAAGTCTGATGGTAATAATTAACATTTATGAAGATAAACAACATTTACAAGGGCTTTTAAATTAACTACGGGAGGCAGTGTGATATCCAGAACTTTTGCCTCTATATCCCATTTCATTTCCACTGAACTTTAATGCCACATTTCCTTTTGTGGCTAAACTTTTGAAGCCTGTTGTTAGAGGAAAACCAATGAACTGTTTTTTCCCCAATGCCTGGGTCAGTATCGCTACCAAGACATTACCCCCTAGTGGTCGGCTATAGTGATGGCAACTCCACCACCGTCTCCAAAGGCAGGAAGGAGGGGGTAGGAGTTTGGTGTCAGGGGAAGATGGGAAGGACAAGTGAGTGGGTTCCCAATGATAGGGCTGGGTACCTCTAAATCCTTCCTCCTGTACCATTCTCTCTCAGAGTCTTCAATGAATACTCTAGACTGGAGACACCGAACCCTGAAACTATCCCTACTCATTCACCCTTAAGCTTAATAGCAGAAAAGATAGCAGACGTCGTTCAGTAAGCCGAAGACCAAGGCAAAACACTAGAAGCCAAACAATGTTTAAAACCGGAGAGCTTCTTCATGTATCTCCGTTGAGATCCAATCCTCATTCCCAAGCCCTAAGACTTGGTTCAATGCTTCTGCTTTGCTTTCACGCCGTCACCAGGTTTTTGTGACTATTACTCCATCGAAATCATGCTTGCAAACATCATCTGTGAGCCGCGACCTACCATATTTGATGTCGGAACCCCATATCTAGTTTCCGCCCCCTCCAGTCTCCGTCACAATTCTGGAGTACATATATCCCAAACAGAGATTTGACCACTTCTCATTCTTCCTTAAAAACAACCAACTGTTTCCCCACTGTCCTTAGGGGGAAAAAAATTCCAAATATTTCTGCCTGTGGCCGTTTCCAAAGCCCTTCACCCAGGGCCCTGGCCTGGGAGCTCAGCACTATGAGCTTCTTGTTGCCCAGTGCTCTGTGCGTTTTCATTGTATCTGTAGCCTTTTTTCCCTGGCTTATGAGAATGCCCATTTCCCCTCAGTATCTTTTTTGTTGAAATCCGTATTCTTAAGGACCAGCTCTAATGTCACCTTTTAAAAGCTCGCTCAGACGCTGTCAGGCAGAATTAATCACTCAATTCTTCTTTGTTCTCTTAACACTTTGTTCACCCCATGAGTAGAGCACTCGCAATCAATACGTGGCTATTTGTTTACAAGGCCACTTCCCACTCCAGGCTGTGGGCTACCTGGGTGGGGGCCCTCGGCACAGTGAGCCGCAGAGAACTGCCCGGAAATGTTTCTGAACATAAATGAGCAAAAAGCATCCCTTTTGCGCTCCTCAATCTTAACCTAAAATTCATATGATACATTCCCTTTTATTTTTTTATTTTATTTTTTTTTAAAGATGGCTCGATCCCATAACGCCGGGATCACGCCCTGAGCCGAAGGCAGACAGTTAACCGCTGTGCCACCCAGGCGCCCCGATACATTCCCTTTTAGAAGACCACTAGGCTGAACGGTTTACACAAGAAACCATTCATTACAGTAAGATCGGAGTAGTGCCGCCCCTGGGGATTAGCAGCACAACAGTCGTGTCTCTTCGCCTCTACTCCTCTACCTACTTCCACATGCCTTCTTCCTACTCATTTGCTATTGTACAAAAAGAAGAAAAAAACTGTATGTGTGTGATTAACAACAGTCTGAGGCTTTTGATTCTGAGATACTCTACTGAGTTATTTCCACTTTGTCCAAAAGGAAAAATTGACTTTTAAACAATTATAAAATACTTTCTTAAAAGTTAACACTAAATGGTAACGCTTATTTATTGAGATCTTTATGCTTATTTATTGATACACATGTACAAACAGCTTTACTTTTCTTAACTGGCTGTTTCTGGCTCTGTGGGCAGTATTTTATTTGTGAAATTTTACTGCAGAACAGAGTCATATGTTGGAGTTTCCTGGTAGAATGACAAAGTAGTTAATTATCACTAGCATTTAAAGGTTAAGCTACACAATGAGCACGGGGCAATCAGCAATGTTCTAATAACATAATTGCTCTGGAATCAAATTGGACTTGGCACAGACTCTCATCATGAATCTTACAAGTCCACCATTCTGCCACTGGAAGGCCACTTGGATTTTTGCTGAGCATGTGAACTGGAGGAATTAAGTAAATACTTTTAAAGACGAAGTCCGGTTTTACTAGAAAATATTTTTATTTCTCTATCATTATTTTAAAAGCTTACCTAGGTTAGGTATTTCTCTAGCTTGCTACACAGGAAACTTAACTGGAGCTGCATCATGACTCTATAAATCTACAAACTGAGAAACATTTTCTCATTACAGTCTGATGATGTGACTATATCGGCAAATTGGTTAAGAACGGAGGGTCACAGCAATCAGAAGCAGTGGCCAGTCAGGACGAGGCAAAAGGCCTTAAATAAGAATGCTTACTACAAAGCTCTGTTACTTTTAAAAATGAAACACTTATATTACTGGGATAGTAAAAAGAACGAAATAGATGTTTAATCAAAAAGAAGGGGGGCAAACAAGGACAAACTAGGGGAAAAATACTAAAAATTTGTTAATAAGTCTTGTTATATGGAAATCCCAATTGCTTTGAAAGCAAAAGATAAGCTTTTAAAAGAGTTACTCCTAACATTACAAATCAGATTTCATCTCCAAATGAGAAAATGCTAGAGCCTGGTTTGAAACCCAACCAAGACTTTACTAAGGTTACTGACCAAGTCAGATGGAAAACGGACACCTCCAGCAACTGAAATGAACGGCCCCGCCCTTTCACCTTTACTCCTCTGCCACCGCAAGATCAAAGATGACCATGTATGACCAAGAGTTCTATAAAGTACACCCCCCCCCAAAAAAAAACCCAAGAGGTAGTGTTGTTACACTTAGCTTGTGTTAATAACAGGTAGCACACATTTTACTAGCAGGCAACAGCATCTGTCTGGAGTCAGACAGCCTGTCTGGATTTGAGTCTAGAGTTTTCCACTTAATAGCTGTGTAGCCTTGGGGATATTGCTCAGTCTCAGTCTCTGTAGTCTGGGACTAGAACCCCCGCCCACTCCCTCCCTGGGCGGCTTTGAGGACCAGGTGAAAGAATCTCCACGAAGTAGCAGGAGGCGCAGGCCCAGACAGACCG
>NW_024426008.1:9349778-9438164 GCF_017311325.1 Ursus maritimus
CGAACCGCTCTGCGACGGCAGCTCCGCGCTGGGGCTCCGCCGCGTGCTATTTACTACAGAGCTAGTGTGCAGCTTCTATTTTAAGCCTCACATAAGGACTATTCTCGGCATCTGTGTAGCACTACCCCTCAGCACAGATATACAGATGGTCCATAATGATAGGGTTTCAATAGGCTGCTATTAACCAAAACACATCTCCTTTCAACACAATAAGGTTTTGGTTCAATACGGCAGGCAGGACTATAAATACCACCTCCATATCGAACTTTCTAATTTGATTTCAAATGCACCTCAAGCTAATTCCGCTTGCCGTTCGCAGAAGTTCATATGTCCCTGCCCACTTACAAGATCCCAACCGGAAGGAACGGTTGGACAACCACGATCAAAAACTCTACAAAACTCACGTGTTATGGTTTGTCTGTTCTTCAGCTACAGCCTTCCAACACCCCATCTACTCGGTACCAAAGGGTAAGTCCATTTTCAAACAGATAAAGGGGATAATGACAGGGCAAGAGGTACCACGATAATCTGCCTAGGGTTTTGCCCTCCCCTTACAACTGTTGCCCAGGCCTACTTTACTCAAATCCAGCCCAGTTTAGAAGGTAAATCATACTGCTAGTCGAACTATAGTTCATTCAGTACAGGAATTAGTTTGGGTCAGGGACAATTCAGAGGGAGTTGGTTAATGGCAGCAGGGGAGGGCAGGATGGAGAAGGCGGGCTCAAGAGGCCTGTTGACCCTTCCCTGATGCTGTAACTAAAGTCCTCAAGCATCATTTCCTCTGTAACAACAGCAGCAGCAAACAGATGACTAAAACAGAAATGAGTACTGTTGGCTCTCTTGAATTCAGAAAGGCCAACATACTGCCCGAGACCAGCAGGGACTTGGCCCACTCCCCCTCCTGAGCAGAAGAGCCTTCACTAGGAGGAGTCTGACAATCATGAGTCACCCTGGGTCAATCAATATGTTCACTAGTCCTCAAAGCATTTCGGAGTTATGAAATACTTTCAACAAGTTCTGAAGTAAAAGTAATACCCTCAATAAACCTATATATACCAAACAAACACAGTACCATACCCCCGTGCATTTCTGATTGAGGTTTTATTGTACGGTATTACACAAAATCTTTGTATTTCTATTCATACAGTTCTTTGAAATAAAACATTTTAATATTTACTATCCCACCTACTAAAAAAATAACCAGCAGAGATGGAGAAAATAATCTTCAGTTGGGAGAAATTAAAAAATAATTTGGCTAAAATATACACATCTTACGTACTGACTCATAACACATGCAAATTTATGTAAATTAGCTTAAAATTTATAGCATGCTCGTGGTGAAAAACCTGAATATGGTAGGGCTCTAAGCCAGTCACTGGTGTCAGTTTACTGCTCATTATGGTAAGACTTTTTTAAAATAACCTGCTTGATTAAGGAAGTCATTAAAAACACAATCTGTATATAACCCTCACAGAACTTGCTTTTTCCAAATTAACATAAATCAAAATTCACCTTCAAAAATGACCGGGACTTTCTGAAGACCTGCCCTTGTTAAAATATAATCTCCATATAATGAATCTGTTCTTAATAAATGTTTCACCTTCTACAATACGTCACGAACAACACATTCTTTAAAATGTTCTATTGGTGTCTGTCTTTCTGCTTCTCTCCTGGTAAGAGATACTTGGGGCAAAATATATTTCTCGGGCAGATAATCAGAACAAGAGCAACTGACAGAGGAATGATTAAGAAGAGAGGCAGTGTCCACAATGGTTCTGGTATGGGTACGAGGGTCAGACAGCCTGGGTTCCAAAGGAGGCTGTACCACCAGCTGTGTGACCTTGAACAAGTAATGAACTTCTCTAAGCTTCCAGTCCCCCAGTGGGCAAAACGAGGCCAACCAGAGTACCTGCTTAGAAGGCTGCCGCCAAGATGGAGGAGAGCGCATGTTGGGAACACAGCAGCTAGCATCACAAAGAGCTATGACTCCTATGCTACTGTGAGACCATCACACAATCTCAGTCTACTTATGGGCTCTTTCAGCAAGTTAACTACTGAATACCCACCAAAGTACAGAAATACAAAGATGAATGAAATCTACACCTTGCCCTCCAGAAGGCTCCACGAGTTAAAAATACTTAGAATACAAAAGTCCTACATATTTTTTGCTTCATGCAGTAAACTATACAGCGCTTCAATATTTAGTCATTCACGTTTTGCTTCCATGGCCTCAGCATTATGTATTACTTGGTCAGGATAAAATGCTATAATAATTTATAAGGTATCAATAAAATTGATTTTAAATTAGAACATTATCTTAATGTCCTCCTGGGGTTTCTTGACTGTTATTTCCTCTTCCTGGAATAAAGCTGTTGGCTCCACCCCAGAAATTTCATTAAATACAGTTACTTTAGCTGGCGAGCTGAGCTGCTGGAACCCTTTGCTTTGACACCAAAGATACACGTTTGATCCTTGTGTAGGCACCTTAGCTTCCCTCTCTTGGTGGCCAACTGTCTGCTCTTGGTCTGAACTGCAGGTCACGTGAACAAGCAACTGGGAGAACGAGAAGAGACAAGTATATCCCCTTACCACTGATGGAGAAGAGAGCCCACAGACAGTGCATAAAAGTCCCATCTCTTAACCCAGCTAATCACCCCAAAACCACTGCATGCCCTTCGATCCAATGGACCTCCTCAAAGTTCACAAGACCTAACGTTCCTACATGCACTTGGTCTCCACCAAGAATCCCCTTCCCTCATTAACAGAGACTCTATATATCTTGTATGCACTTTTATAAAAGTATAGTCACATGCACCTGCCACCTCCTCCTGGGATTTTTTTTTTTTTTTGTAGAGCACCCATAATATATATACTAGATCATTCATTCACCTACCGCCTTATAATCAGTGTTACTAAGTCTCACCGACAAATACGACAAATACGATGCTGTACATGAGGTTGACTGCCCTAAAACAAAAAGGGAGGACGGGCAAAAATTTCCTTCCTTAATTTTCTGGGAAGGTGAACTGACTTTAGACCTACACTTGCACTGTGTTCTGTTCTTGAATCAAAATATCAACATACTTCTAACAGCTGCTTTGAAAGAAGCTGAAGTAGAGTAGCTGCTCAGAAAAAATAAGTGACTCAGCTTGAAGACTTGGCAAGCTCTATCTTAATGGACCAGAATCCTCATTTTAGTAACTATTAAAATTTATTGGAAAAGAAAGTCTTTCATGTTGCTATTTTTTCCAGTAAACTGTTTTAATCTATTTGAAAGGCTAAACATTTTTTTTCTTCCAAAGAGTGTTAACTCCACAGAGCCTCATATATATTCTTATGTATTATGTATGCAAATACACTCTACAATATCGAGGGTAATTCAGCAGGAACACAGAAAGGCAACAACAGTATATCAATTTAAAGGGAGGCTGCCTAACAGTTTTGAGATGGCTAATAAGAAACTTCAGGTCTTCTTCATACCACCTCAATATGGCAAAAAACAGCTGGACAATTTGGCCTTCATTAAAACACTAGTTTGTATTCTGGAACAGAACTGACAAACAGAAATAGAACATGAGCCACGGATATATTTTAAAGATTTCTAGCAGCCAGATTTTAAAAAATTGAAAAGAAACGGTAATATTAATTTTAGTCATATATTTATTTATTTATAAGCCACGGTACCTAAAAATACCACATCAACATATAATCAATATCAAAATTATCAGTGACACATTTTACGTGATTTTTTTTTTTTTTCGTATCAGGTCTTTAAAATCTGGCGTGTTTCACATTTGCAGCGCACCTTGATCTGGCCTGGTCACACTTCCAGGGCTCAGAAGCCACATGTGGCTTGTGGCTACTATACTGGATGACCCAGGCCTCAAAGATCCTAAAGGCACCACAGGCATGACGCCCCTTAATACAAGCATCTGGCACTTTACAGAAGTACAGGCCTGACCTGGCTGCTGCCTACTTTCTCCAATCTGAGTTCAAAGTCTCTTCGTCAGAATGCTGGACAGCCCATACTCTCTTTCATCCCCCGGTGTGGGCTTCTGCCAAGAACTCTTTCCCAGCCNNNGAGTGGCTAGCATTTTTCACCTTTCATGTCTCAGCTGAAATGCCACTTTCTCAGAAAGGTCTTGTCGGTGACATTATCCAAGATCTCGCCCGGAAATCTCTATCATAACCCCTTATTTACTTCCTTCCTAGCATTTGTATCACAGCCATTATTCTGATTATTTTCTTGTCTCTTCTACTTGACTAGAAGGTCTGCAAAGGCAGAGACCACCCACTTGGTTTGGTGCCCCAGTTAATGGCTGCTGGACAAATGAGTGAATACAAACCTTGATCTGCCCACGCATCAACACTTGTGCATACGTCTTACTTGGTCCCATATTATTTTCATTGTATTGAGGGTCGGGGTTGCCCATTTCTCAAGGGCATAAACTACTGTGCCTTATTTCTTTGTATTCTCAGCACTCAGTATTAATGCCTGCCGTAGTCAGAGGAACAGCTGGGGGGGGGGGGGGGGGGGGGGGCGAGTGCAGGTGTGTGCAGGCACACCAAAGCAAGGAGGCGGCCTTCAAAAGTCAAAAATGGTAACTGTGAAAGTGATACAGTGACAAGACAATTTTCAGGACTATGCTGAAGAGACACTGGGAGGAAGCGGTGCAAATATTAAAACTGGAACAAAAGTCAGAATGATGCCAGGTGGAAGAGAGGGTGGAAGGTGGTACCTTTTCCCTGTTTGCTCCCCACCAGCAAGGGCACGGGCCCCCTTCCCCAAGGTCAGCACCAGGATCTGACCTCTGGGTGGACAAATAAGAAATATCTGTTGTTGCATAAACGTACCAAGGCCACCAATTTTTCTTATTCTACAAGAGATAAATCTTCCGCATAACGGAGACATTTTTCAATTGGCTCTCCTTCGTCTTTCATCATGTACTCATCACCTGTCTGTGACCAGGGGGAAACAAATCTTACTCAGGTCTGACCACTGAAAAGGCAGGATTTAAATGAATCCTGTCTGACAGACCGACCACATGAAGAATGCAGGCATCAGCAGCTTTTCTGTGGCCGCTCATTTAGAGAACAGTGATCCCTGGGGATCTCCTAGAAATGTTTATCTCCCAAGGAGGTATGCGGTAAAAGGGGAAAAAAAATCCCTCACTACTCACATTTTTTTTCTGGATAGTAAGTCACCACACACAGGTGATGAAAGAAAAAGCCAAATACAGGGCAGACAGAAATAATGTTTTTTTAAAAAAGGAGCTTTACAATGGCTGATTGTTAAGTCAGAGAGGACTATCTAGAGTTTGATGTAAATTTTTAGTATGTAAAGCCACATAAAGCATTAATATCAATCAGTTTAACAAAGTGACTTCGGTATACTGAGGAATGAAAACAAACCAGACAGAGATACTTAGAGACACAATTTCAAATCTTTCCAAAGAAATGATTTCAAGCAGCAGCTTTTATTTGACAAGTAGGTGTAAAGATGCAGGGTTGACAAAATACATAAAACGTTGGAAGAACAGGTTGATTCATCAAGTGTGTGCCAAGTAAGATTAGTCTGGTCTAACCAGGAGACAGCATTCCGCTAACCAGTGCTGAGATGCTGAAAGGGGAGTCAGGTCACGGTCTAATCCCACCCCCCTCCCACCATCCGATCATAGGTCAAAGAGCGAAATTATAAGGGACTACAGATCATGTCTCAGAGCTGTCTACTTGCCACCCCAAACAGCTGTGAGTGCTGGTCTGTTGCTCCTGCTTCTCTGACCTGTCCGTTTTCCTTCTCTCCCACCCCTCACCTGCCCCTGCCCCGCCAGCGACACCTCTGTCGATACTTAGTCTTGCTGGGGGCACTGTGGGCTAAAGAGGTTGTTGACCCTTATTCTAATCTGTCCTTTTAGGTTAATTACTTTTGTATACTCGGTGTACCCAGTGACATTTAATCACTACAGCGCTACTCGGGTAAACAGAAGTGAACAGAGCCAACTGCAATTTGGCAGCGAGCTAAATGGGGCGGTAATAGCAGCATGCTGAAAACGGACTGGAAGAAAATACTCTCACTCGCCATGCTGAAAAATGAGGTGAACACCATTTGATCGATCACTCTTTTATTAAAAAGCAAGAACACTAGCCCAGTGGCGTGCTTCTGCTACTTAATGCCAAGTATGGCTTGAAGGAACACTGCACTTCATAATGTAGGGACAGTCCAGTAAATGCTTGCTGACTGAAGGGATGAAGATGAAAGTAACTCCAAGTGCAGGTATGACTCTGTCTCTCTCTCCACACATGCACGCGCACACACACGTGCACACACACCCCGTCGCAGGACAGCCCTCTGTTAACACAGCCGTCGAGTCTCTTGCTGAGCTTTTTGGTTTGTAAGCACCCAGGGCACAAGAATCAGATGCAGAAGGTCCTACAACTTTGTATGCACACCAAAGCACACGGTACTGGATTAATCAAATGTCAAGTCAGAGACCTTGAGCCACTAAAAGTCGGCTAAAACACACAGCCAAGGACTTCCACTGGGAATGGAGAGTGGGTCAGAGAGGCCATTAGCAGCCCTAAGAGAGCCAGCCAACCAGAGGGATACAGGGTGATGTTGCAGAAGTGCTTTCAATACTAGCTGAGGCTTTACTCCTCTTTCTAAAGAACAATAGACTTCGCAAGCACAGTCTCATGCAGTGATGCCGGGAAAATCCTACAACTTGAGCTGAACGCTACTTCTTTCTTTTTTTCTTTTTTTTAAAGATTTTATTTATTTATTTGACAGAGATGGAGACAGCCAGCGAGAGAGGGAACACAAGCAGCGGGAGTGGGAGAAGAAGAAGCAGGCTCATAGTGGAGGAGCCTGATGTGGGGCTTGATCCCATAACGCTGGGATCACGCCCTAAGCCGAAGGCAGACGCTTAATGACTGTGCCACCCAGGCGCCCCTGAACGCTACTTCTGTACTGGCAGTGTGTTAGACACCGGTGACACGAAGTGAGTAAGGCACCAGTTTTAGGGCACTGTGGAGTCTAGACGGAAGAGGGTGGAATGGAACCGTCACAGGCTCTAGAGTGAGAGCACTCTGGTTTCAAATCTCCGCTCCAGCCCTTATTAGCTATGTTGATTCTGGCAAGTTAACCCCCTGCGGCCTCAACGTTCACACCTGTAAAATCAAGGTATCTGTCCTATGAGGTCATCATGAAGATTAAATGAGATAGCTGCATCTAGTGGCAGGCACACAGCCCTTTCTTTCATGTGTATTTCTGGAATCTGCCCAAGAAGCCAAAGGCCAAGCCTTTGCCAGACCCAACCAGGCAAAAAGATGCCCGAGAGCTGCTACAATGTCTCCTACTGGCCTTCCTTTGAAAGAGGGTAATGGGCAGTTCCTCGGGTTCCAGGCAAAGGCCACTCTACTGTATGTCCAGATTCAAATGTTTCAGACAGCAGTCTTTAGTTTGGGCATCTACCTGCCCTGTGGGCTTCGTGCCCTCTTCAGAAGTTCTGCTCTTTCTCCTTATCTGCAAATTCATGTCAAGCGTACCTTCTGACATGACGCTGAGTTGGGGTAACAAAGTGAAGTCTAACCTTGCAACCCCAACTTCACTGGAGCTAGACAAATGACTCTGAAGTTAGTGGGGCATCAGGACTAATGCAGTGGGGGGGGGCAGCACGTATTCTCCTTATGAATAACTGAATACTGTCAGTTACTGAACTGAGTACCAACTCCGTGCCAGGCACTCTGCTGGGCTGTAAGGCACTGGCTCAGTACACAGAAAAATGGGCAGATGAAGACCCTGCCCTGAGAGTGCTTATCATAGTAAGGGGGCATAAAAATAAATTATTATTAATATAGTATTAAAAAATTAATAAGTGCAAATGGCAATGTGTTACAAAGGACATAAACAGGATGCTAAAATTGAGCCTACTGACAGGGTGGCCAGGGAAGGTCTCTTCAAAGAGATGACATTCAGGCTGCCAGCAGGAGCAAACGCTGGAGTCAACTATGTGAACAGCCAGGAGAAGAATGCTGCAGACAGAGGGAACAGCACATGCGCAGGCCCTGAAGGGGGAGGAAGCCTGCAGTGACACTGGAAGGCCAGGAGATCTGGGGGCCTGTGGTGGAGGGAGAGCTGGGGGTGCGATGGTATTGGACAGAGGGAGGGGCCAGGCTGTGCGGGGCTCAGCGGGCCACGGCGAAGTCTGCTTTATTCTAAGTGCCACTGAAGGCAATGATGAGATGACACACGCTCTAAAAATCATTCAGGAGATCTTTGGAAAGTTCTATGTTACACCGGGGCCAAAGTCAGAAAAAAGACTTTTAAAAGTACTTAAGAACAGAAAAGACTACTTAACCTACCCTCCATCCTTAGTAATTAAAAATAAAAATACTCCCAGTGCACAACATAAACTTTGCATTATGCTAAAATTAAAACAAAATTTTGATTCAGGTCATCACAGCTGAGCTTTCATCACTTTTCATGTTCCGGCTTATACTATTACAGTTAGCAGGCCTTAGCTGGGCCTGCAGCTAATAGAGCTGTGGAAGGGAAGCAGGGGTCCAGGGGAGACCATGGTGGCTCAGACTGGAAGGGGTGATGGAGAAGAGGATGGATTTGAGAGGGAGAGATATAACCCAGTGACTTACTTCATACGATCGTGTGTGTGTGTGGCGTACATAAGTATGTGTATATTCCAGGGCATGTGCATATATATATATATATATATATATGTATGTATGTATGTATTTACGTATATGTATATGTATATAGCTAGAATGAAATCAAGTGTGTCAACATACTTCATTTGTCTTCACTGTGACACAGGTGTCTACTGAAAAAAGAAAGGGTTCCTGTCCTTTCCTAGGTATCCCACAGGAATGCTCTTAACCTTAAGGTGCTCATGGGACCGCGTGGCACATGTGAACGGCATTCTCCAGGCTTATCACAGAAGGGGGGGCACACAACTGATCTAATCAGCCAGAATTACATTTCCACCAAGTAGTATACTAAGCATTTGAGACAGACGCTAAAGAAGAAATGCTATCCTTACGCGAAGACACTTAGAAAGAAGGAAGGTAAGACCTCTCTCTGTGGTGACCAGCAAACTTGGTTAGAGGAGCATAGTGAGAGGTTTCAGAAGGGGTAGGATCCACCCGAGACTTCCATGGGGACTGCAGGCCAGGCACCGCCTGGGAAGGAGGAGTAAGCGCTGCGGGGGTCCAAACCTGGACTGAGGGGATTTCAGGTGCGGGGGAAGCTAGGCTGAGTCTGGGAGGAAGAGGAGCAGAGTAAAACACAGAGCAGCAAGGACCGAAAGGTGTCCTTTCTCCGGGACAGGGTCACAGGATGACACAAGCTGGTGGAGAGAAATTCAATGACTGGGTGGGCAGTGGTTCTCCACCCTGACTTCACAACAGACTCACCCGTGGAGCTTTAAACAACAACAACAACAACAAAACCCCACCTGTGCCCTGCCCTAGAGCAATGTAGTCAGACTGAGGAGTGGGCCCCGGCAATTTTACAAGCCCCCAAGTGACTCTCAAGCTGAGAAGCTCTGACCTAAGGTGTATTCAGATAGCCTGCAGCTGCCGGGACTGCTGTCCACGAGAACGCCTCATCGACTTGAACACCTACCTATTAGCACCAAGTCACCTCCAGCCCTTTCAGAGGGCACGATTAGCTCAGAGGCAGCCACGGCACCCCAGACTTTATCTCCCTCTGGCTGTTCTCACCAGGAGGACCCACATTTAACCGGTAAGAAATAACGTATTTCAAAATCACAGTTTGGAGTTGGGAGCGAGAAAAAACCTAACCACAACCAGGTCCTAAGATGCAGATACATGCTCTTTACGCACTTCTGAACGCCTGAATGCGGTGTTCCGATGCCTGACTCTACAATGCTGACAAAGTGATGTATTCTGAGTGCCATAATTAAAACAATAATCTCAATAAAGTGGGCATTATGAGATAATTGGCCATCCTCAGGTATTAAGTAAACTGTGGTAAAAGCCAAGGATACTCAGAGCCAAGGTCAATTACAATAATTGCTTACCTGAATTACATTATGCTCTTGCAAACCCCGCTTGATTTAAACACACACACACACACACACAACAACACAACAACAAAAACCAATAAAAACTGATCTAACACACACTATAGGGAAATGACCTGAGGAGTTCTTGTTCTTGTTGCTTGACTACTCGTCACTGAAGAATTCATACGATCAACTTTGTAGGGCCCCCACTTACACCTTATCCCTTTAAACCGTACCTGTTCCCTCAGCTTTGTATTCTGAGTTCACTAAGGAAATATACCTATCAGACGTTAGGTGGCTCAAAAGGGTAACGTAAAGGAAAACGGAGTGGCTCTGAATTAATAATAAAATTAGACAGTACATGAGAAAAACAAATACCCATTACTCCTTGAGAGTAATTTTCCCCTATCAGCATGTTACAAGCAGTCTTCACCGCCTTTTGCAGAAACCGAGTCTTTCAGATATGCTGGTTCAGAGCTTGTGGGAAGAGATTTGGCCCTCCACATGCCACTGTCAGCTTGCCTAGAGGATTAACACTCAGGCTCAAGTAACCAATGGTCAACCAGAAGAGCCAGGAAAAGCTTGGAAGACCAGAAGAGGGAAAACAAAATGACCTTCCTTCGGCTAATTGGAATGTGTTTGGCAATCGAAGAGTATAAAACTTCTTTTTTAAGCTGTGATTAAACATCAAGACTTTGATGTTTTATACGGCATTCTTCCCCACTAATTAACTTCATTAGTGCAGTTAATTACTGGGGAAGAATACCGTATAAAACATCAAAGTCTTGATGTTTAGTGTCACCATCAGTTCAACTAAACAGTAATAAAGAAATAATTTCTTAAAGCGCATTTATGCATGCTCAGCACTTCTGTTTACAAGCTCAAATTGTTTGATAGGAACATTTTTCAAGATAGCCAAAGATGCTATCCCCAATGCAATCCAACTGCACTGACAGCAACAACATACCATTTAATGCAGTGTAATTAAGTGGCCAAGAACGCCACATAAAGCAAAAGAATTGAGACATTTAATCATAGTTACGAGGACGGTTATAAATCTACCATTACTATAAGATGAAGGAATGGGAAAACCCAAGGCAAACAGCCACACGAAGACTATGTAACCTGAAGGCTGATGCTAATTATGTATTAGAAAGTGGGTTTAGCTTCAGTCTAAGAAAATGGATCAAGCTATCAACCATGAAGTGCAGACAGCAGGTCCTTTCAAGCACCATCGGGAGGGCGCCGAGCGAGTGCACCTTGCCCTTTCCGGTGGAACGCAGACAGCAGGGATGGTAAGAATACTGGAATGCCAAGATGAGTGTGGGCCTTCTCAACGTGAAGCTCACGGCTACCAACAGGCTCTACTGACCAAGGCTGGAAGCGCTCATCTTTATCTGGGAGGGACTGGAGAGATCATCTAGTCCCCAGCTTACTCCTAGTACGGCCCACTCACTGTCCGGCAGCGTCCAGGTCGCCTCTGAGAGCTTGTTCGATAGAAATGCACCGCCGAAGGCCCCGCCCCATACCTACTGAATCGGAATCTGCAGTTAACCCACGTGTGCCTTTTATGCTCATTAAATGTCTGACAAGCCCCTGTCTACTTCAACCTCCTCCCTTTATATAGGGAGAAACCTGAATCTCGAGGATGAAGTAACTCAAAGCTAACAGGGCAGACACTGGAAGACGGTCCTCTGATTTTAATAAGAGGCACAGGAAATGATGCCTATGTGCTGTCAAAAGAAACCAACCCGTATACAGAGCAACAAGGCATCATCAATAAAAGAGGACACAAAAGGGGTCAAGAGAATGACAAAGGGGCTTGCTTCATTAGGTCTGACAAAACCGGTTCAAATCTATTCTACTTAGGCCAAGAAGTCTGAAACATGTATGAAGTGAAAATAAATACAAAAGATGAAAAGAACATTAAAACATGTATTAAAAAAGAAAAACTTGAGAGAAGGAAAAGCTGTGAAGTCTCCACTTGATTTTTCTGAAGGAAGATGGAGACCTGAGAGAAAATGTGGCTTCGGCGCGGCCACCACACAGGATAGTGGGGGGCGTGGGCTGAAGACTGTGGGCGCTACGAATCGTGCTCCTACACAAATCAGTGTGGCCAGACTAACTCCCAGAGAAGGACAAGCACGGGCAGCCTGTCGCAGCACCCGAGGCTGCACCCAAAGGTCAATTAGGATTCTAGACGATGACAAAAAAAGGAACAGGAATGCAGGCTCCATAAAAACCACCGGGGCAATTTTGTCAGAATTCTTTACCGTCTAATGTATGTTTCTCTTCCCAATGAACTGTGAGCTCCACGAGGGCAGACATTTGTCCTCCTCACCAATATATCCCCACAGCCTAAGTACAGTGCCTGTACTTGGCTCACCAGTGAAGAGCAACATTTTAAGAACATTTAACAAAGAACAGTTTTGTAGCTTATTGTATGAAGACGCTCCTGTATTTAGCATCATAAAGCAACTGCTACACTGAGTGATGGAACACTCAGCTTCCCAGGGCTGCGGTACAAAGTCTCACAAACCAGGTGGCTTAAAACCACAGAAATGTATATTCTCTCACAGCCTGGGAGGCGAGAAGTCGTGGTCAAGGTGTCAGGAGGGCCAGGCTCCCGCTCAAGTCTCTAGGGAAGAATCCTCCCTTGCCTCTCCAGCTTTTGGTGGTTGCTGGCAATCCTTGGCACTGCTTGGTGTGTGGCAGCATAACTCCGATCTCTGCCTGCCCTCATGCGGCCCTCAACTCTCCCAGTTTATGTACTTCCCTGCCCTCACCCCCTGTAGCGGAGACAATGTCACTGAAGTGTCTCAGGAACTATTCTGTCTAGATGGCTTTCTCATCACATCCATGTGGTCTCAGTGTCAAGGCAGAGGCACTGGCTTTTTAAACAAAGGTTTCCCTACCCCCTTCTTATTTCTTTCAGACTCTTGCCTCATCTTCACCATTGAAAGTACTAAGGCATTCAACTTGTAAAACTCTTCCAAAGGAACAATATATATATTGCAAAATGATGAACCTGACCCTCCAAAACATTCTCTTACTCAAGACCTTGAATATTCAGCAGCAGACAAGATACGACAGACCCACAAAAGTACTCTTCGTGCAAGTGCAACGTATGGTCCTTCGAGACACAGGGCTACTGCGCTGATGGTGAACCAAGAATATATGAGCTTTTTCCTTTAAAAAAAAAAAAGTTTAAAAAGATTAATGATATGCCTAAATAATGTGACTGATCTATAAACTTCCTAACGACTTGGAAGCCAGTATTTCAAATCAATAAAGTCTCAATCTCTGAGATACTTTGGACTTGAAAAACTTTTTGGGTAAGTAATAAGCAAACCCATTTTTAATTCAAGCGAAAGAAGCTAAAAAACAGAAATCATGCTCTCTTACATCCTAATATTCTGCCAAGTAGTTAGTGTGATAACTGACATTCAGACATATGACCTTCTGTTCAATTCAAATGAGTTATCTTTAGATATTTTGTGACAACGGTTCTTGTGATTTAAGTACCTCATAATAAAATCCATCTTTCATTTTGCTTTTGTTTAGGAAAGGCTTGAATAATACCCCTACAACGGTGTTCTGGCAAACACTCTTAAATTATGTAATTCACCAGGTTCAACTCTGCTGGTACAATCACTTTCAAAGAAGATGGTTATAATACATTATCATTACAGCTATACAATCCAAGTTGAATTTTCCTTGGCTGAATTCCTAACATTTTAATGCTGAAATTGATCTGTTTTAAAAACATCATGTGAAGGGTTTTTAAATACCATACATGCCCAAGCTCTTTATTTTAAATGCTTTAGAAATGAGCTTGCATAAACAGAAAAAAAAAAAAAAATCTGTTCTCTAATCTAGCATTAAGCATATTTTAAAGAACAACAGGCATGTTTCCAAACAAACTACTGCAGTATACAAATTACCCAGCAGGGATGAGGATAACAATGCTTCTTATGTGGGTTTAGAACCTAGAGAAAGCTGACATTTCATCAAAGTTGTCTTGGAAACAATATTCTTTGTATTATTTAAAACACACGAGGTGCATATTTGGGCGTGGGCTATTTCTTATGAAGCAGTCAGATCGTGAGGCTGCCAAGGTTCTGGTGCAGGGATGAGGAATGGGAGTGTGTAAGCACTGAACTTACGTAAGACGTTCACAAGAACGCAGGACTACCCTGACTCCCGTGCCAGGCTCTCCTCTGGTTCCCACTTGGGAAGATCTTCCTTTACTTCTAAGATCATTGTGTAGACTGACTGCAACAGTGGCCACAGTTTTCCAGACCTCCCTGTATCTCCCTTTGGTAGTGCTTTTCTCACACTGATGCTAGACTTGGTCATGTGAATTGCTTTGGCCAAGAGTACAGTATCAAAGGCTCTCCTAAACTCTGCCACTGCAAATCAGAAAACAAAACAAAACAAAACAAGCCCTTGGCTAGTCTGCTGCGTGGCTACAAGAGATATATCGGGGAAGGCCAGAGTATCAGCTGAAGACATTCTAGACCACCCAGCTGACTTCAGACAAGATCAGCCCAGCCCAGGTAGAGGACTTTTCCCACAGCTAACACAGAGACTAAAGAGATGTAACATGGGCGCCTGGGTGGCTCAGTCAGTTAAGCGTCTGCCTTCAGATCAGGTCATGATCCCAAGATCCTGAGGTCTAGTCCCGCATCTGGCCCCCTGCTCGGCAGGGAGCCTGCTTCTCCCTCGACCCCTCCCCCTGCTTGTTCTCTCTCTCTCTCATGCTCTCTCTCGCTCAAATAAATAAAATCTTTTTTAAAAAAATTAAGAGATATAACATATAGTTTTCATTTTATACCACTAAGTTTTAGAAAAGACTATTACACAGCGATTGCTAACCGATATATCCATTTAATTAAGTATAAGCACCATAAGAATATATGCCCCTTTCCCTTTTTAAAGCTATAAAGAATAGACGAAAATAATGTAAATTAAGAAGCTCATTCCTTCCTACTTCTCAGCCTTATCACTTCTAATACCTTAAGAAATGAATCAACATATGTATAAATGATAAACTATCATAGATTCATTATTGCTTCACCTATACCAACTGACATTTGAAAATCACTCTATAACTTTCAAATCATTTCCACACACATCATCGTATTTGCCCTTTCCAAAACTTTGTTAGGATAGTATTATCACCACCATGTTAGTGATGAGCAAACAGAACTCTAAGTGAGATTAAGGGACTGCTTGAGGTAGAGAGAAGAAAAGCTGCTATTGGAATACAGGGCTTCTGACTCTAGACCTGAACTGATTTTCACTAATACCCTGACATGAAGTAAGGAGAATACGACAAGGTCAGTGAGATTACTCACACTTGATCAATTCATGGAGTAAAAAGGCAAGATATAAAGAACTATCTATTGCTGGAACTGAAATAATTTAGAGAAAAACAGAATAGCTCCCAGTATAAATCCTAAACTACATTGATATTCCAGGATTACGTAAGTTAGATAGGAATTAAAATATCACTTCTTTAAAAAGCAACAGATTATTTTCCCAAGTTAATATTTTGTAAATAGTTCTCAGTATTCGAACTGTGCACACCACTTGGTGAATCAAAGCGATTTTAAAGATAAAGGGACCAGAGTAATGATACCTCCATAAAACTCGTCTGGACAGGCATCGTGGAAGCTCTATAATTGGTTCTCTCCACATCTCAATATTAAAACAACTCTCAACTTCATGTTTATGCTTAGCTTAGTTCTACATCTCGTCTTCATTTAAATTTCCTCCCGAGGACATTTAAAACAGGGAATAAAAAGCACTTTTTTAGAGTTTCACGGAAAAAAAAAACAACAACAACAACAACGTATCACCTAAGCCCTCAGAAGAATGACCATCGAGTCAGGGGACCCCTGAAGACAAAAAAAGCACAGGCACAGAGAAGGAAAGGATTCATCCGGAAGACGAGGAATTAGGCTGGGAGTTAAATCAATGGTTGGTATCATCAAAGGTTGGCCAACTTCTTTTGTAAAAGGCTTGCTAGTCATCACTTTAGGCTTTGTGGACCACATAAGGTCTCTGTTGCATATGCTCTGTTTACAACCCTTTAAAAATACAAAAATCAGTCTTCGTTCATGAGCTACAAAAAAAAAAAAAAGAAAAGGAAAGGAAAAAGAAAAACAAGAAATGAATTTGGCTATGGTCTGCCTGCCCCTCATCTATGTAACTGCAAGAGAATGTGGTGTATTCCTACATTTTTTATAATCTAAAGAATATCACCACAACGATCCTATCAAGTTTCCAGTATTCTCCCTTCAGGGTGCGCTCGACGCTCCCGAGAGAGGAGAGATGGCACCTGCACGTATAACCGCCACACCGCCTGACTTGCGTCGCCAGTCTGGGGTGCCCGAGCACTTTGATTTTCATTATTGTAAACGCAAGGGAAAGGTCATAAATCGTCATCTTAAGAACGTCAGTTATCCGTCAACTCAGTTTCACGGCTTACCTTCCTATGCCTCGGACACTGGACAAGAAATCATGGGCCAACTGGTTTGAAGGAGAATGGGCCGAGTTGGACCGAACATTATTCCCTCCCTCCACTGGTTTATTCAACAGTGTAACAAAGAAAGGACTGCTGTGACAGGGGCACCCTGACAGCAATGCAGAAATGTTCAAAGCCGGAAAGGACAAGGTCTTTGCCCTCAAAGCATTTGTCCATGGAAAAGTCAGAGATAAGATAAGCACACAAGTTCTAAGGCTGCACTGAGAGGCTGCCATGTCAGGAAATCCTTCGGGGCCAGATGAGTTCTAACATTCAGTATTTTGGAGTAAGATACACTTACTGTACATGCTCTGGGATAACAGCCCAGAACCAGACATTCATATTTCTGGAGTCAATTCAGTTTTGTTACCAAATGAGATGCAAAAAAACCCCACTTTGTTTTCAGAGCTCCTTAGATGTCAGGGTAGTGGATACCAATTGTAGTGGATAAAGTAGCAGATAAAAGATTAGGCCTGCCCAGTCTCAGAAGAGTCTGTAAATTTATTTTATTTTTCTCTTTCTTTTCAAATAAAGTTTTAACTTAAGAAAACCACAGAATATGGTCATTCCAGGTCCAAACTCAAAGCAACCGTCAACTTTCGCTGCACCAGGACGGCCTTCTTTACCGCACCAGATCTTTAGTAAGACATCAGGGTTACCTGAGATGCAAGGGGGGAGGGGGGGAAGTCAAGCTAATCAAGATTTTACTCTTAGCAACATTTTCTTGCATGCCCAAAAGTCATTAAAAAACAGATTACCAAAATACATAAAACATTCCCTAAGAGATACTTAAGGAAAGTACATAGCTTTCTCAATAAATTATCCATCGAATCATTAAATACCTGTGGCTATGTGGCCAGATAAGTAATATGCTTTTAGAAGGGGGCCACCGTGATGTGGATATTATATATCCAATTCCCAAGAAAACATGCTCCAACACCTGATAATATGAAAGCCAGAGATTTTATGACCTTCTCTGTATGTATGTCCCTGTCACTCTATGAGGAAAGAGCCTGTGCCCAAATGACCTTTGCCTCTGCTTTAGCACCCTGTAGGAAGCAAGCCCTTTGTCAGAACCTAACAAATCTATGAAAGTGATTTTCATCTGTAATTTATACACTTAACCATGAAAAACTATAGTGTTCACTGAACTGGCAGATGGCGAGTTCTTTTCACCAGTAGGAAGAGTATATCCAAGATTCTTTCTAATGCAGCAATGCATTATTTTCCCCAGACTGAATCTGATTTTTTAAATGTAGACAACAAACTTAAGAGAACTCCTGTCCAAACACTTTGGTTTTAACACTTAAGTAAAAGCAAGTGGTGGGGACTTGTCTGAGGCCCTATAGCCATAAGAGGGAAGCTAGGATAGAATGAGGTCTGCATGTGGTTTCTGATTCAAGTAATGGAATTCTGCTGATAAACAAGGATGTTTACCCCAGACAATACATACAGATTAAAGCCCACACATTAGTTCTGGCTCTGTTACCTTAGGCTCAGGGTCAAGATTACGAAGAAACAAAGTTTCTAATTATCAAAGAGGCAGGTCCATACACAGAACTGGATGAAGCCCAACCTCCCTGAACTTAAGCATCCTGTATCCTTGATAAGGCCGTGCACAGTTTATTTTCTGCCTCATTCCATGTATTTCAGAACACAGTTAACATCACTCGGTAATTTCTCTAAGAAACCTGAGGACCTGAAAAAATATAAAATATTCTCTGAACTTGCGCAGCAATTGCATCCCACTCACTACTTGCTTTGCTAACAAGCTTCTGATCTGATACTCACTTTTATACACAAACAGGCATTCAAAAGAGAAGAAAGAAGTTTTACTAAGAGTACCCGATAAGGTTAATCTTTTATTAATTTTTCTCCTGAAGTTTTCCGAGTCTGGTAAATATAAAATGTCTTACACTGCCCACTTTTGATTCTATAGGCAAGAGAGTGCCCTCCATTGGGCCACATCAATACAGATGTGAAATTAATGACAAGCCTACAAAATTCAGAAGGAGTTTCATTGTGAAGATGCCATATCTTAAAAAGTTGGGGGATAGGGGCGCCTGGGTGGCACAGCGGTTAAGCGTCTGCCTTCGGCTCAGGGCGTGATCCCGGCGTTGTGGGATCGAGCCCCACATCAGGCTCCTCTGCTATGAGCCTGCTTCTTCCTCTCCCACTCCCCCTGCTTGTGTTCCCTCTCTCGCTGGCTGTCTCTATCTCTGTCAAATAAATAAAATCTTAAAAAAAAAAAAAAAAGTTGGGGGATAGTACAGGCTCACTGTAAGTTAAATCTGGCACTGGTTATACATAAATTCAAAATATAGAAGAAGTGTCTTATAAAAAGCTTAATGAAGAAATCAGGTTATCAGGACCTGTGATTATCAACTGAAAAACATTTTTTTGAAGTTCCTACTGTGTCATCTTTGTCCCTGCTGTTATCATAGTCTAGTACTTACACATAATTAAAATTAACATCTTGAAGGAAAAAGAAAGGACACCCTAAAATGAGATAAGGCACAAAAAGCACATGGCCCACTAGTAAACTGGGGCTTTTGCAAAATAAAATATTGCTATTAAATACCAAATAATCAAAATACTCCCAAATACTAAACAAAATTCACAATACTTCATTATATTTATCATATAATACACCACAAGCTCTAGGTTCTGAAGAACCTAAGCAGTCACGCAATCTGGTGGCAAACCTGTGGTTCAGAGAGAATAGAGGGCACACATCCAAGGTCGGGTACCAGAGCCGATTCGCTGACTCCCAGCCCAGTGCTCATTCTACTCTATCACCATTTGGCTTTTTCTTCTTTCAAAATATATATATATTTTTTTTAAGATTTTTATTTATTTGGGAGAGAGAGAAAGGAAGAGCGAGTGAGCACACGCACACGCAGGGGCAAAGGGAGAGGGAAAAGCAGACTCCCCGCTGAGCAGGGAGCGTGGGATCAAGACCTGAGCCTGAGCCGAAGGCAGATGCTTAATCGACTGAGCCACCAGGCGCCCCTCTACATATTTTATTTTTAAAAAGTATCCTCAATGAGTTAGACTACTGAACCAAAATAGTTTCAGTAGTAACAAAAGCAGTAATTTATTTGCTTTATCTGTTGTGCCCTTTGCTGGAAAGACCTTGGGGAGCAAAAATGGTGAAGAATTCCATTAATTAGAGTCTCTAAAACAAACATCAGTGGCAATTAACAGGCCATCAAATATGGCAGTAGAGTAAAATGAGTATAAAACAGCATTTCGTTACTGCCACTCTACCAGGGTAGCCCAGCTTTAAGCATCTTACAAGATGCCTGTGACCCGATCAGATCAAAGTGGCCGGTATAAGATTCTAAGGCACATCTCTTTCTCCTCACCTCAGCTCCCTAATATAAAGCTGAGAGTTGTGTGTAAAAAAGAAGCAGAATGACTAATCAGGGTGGCATGAACAGCGGTCATAAGGAACGAAAGAGGGATCCTGAAAGTGATTAAAGCCCCCACTCATAAATAGCTGTTATGAGCATCTATTGTGGACTGACAGGATAGCCTGATACGCTTTATATACATTTTAAATAAATAAATGTAGAATAAATGAAATTCCATTTCTATCTCCTAATTCTTTCCAAAGGAATTCACAAATTGACACAAAAATGCTCTTGTCAAGCCATGGGCTTGGTATTCTGAAAGTATAAATCACCATCAGTGTAGCCCCCAACTTAATTCTTCATGTTATCCTCAACAAATTCATATAGCACTGCAATCAATCACTGTGACTCCTACCCAACTACCCCATCTGTTCTGTTCCAAGGTACCAAAGTCATCCTTTTTTGGAGGGAAGAGGGGTAGCACCAGAGGGAAGGAATGGACTGGAAAGGAAAACTCAGAACAGTCCAAAGGGGCCTCTAAGTTAGGAAATACAAGTGGTCCATCCTCAATCTGTGTCATCAATCTCCAAAAGTCAGCTGATAAAAATTGCAGCCAGAACACTGAAAATACGAGCATTTGTTCATCAATTAAGGAATAAAAGTAAGCATAAATGATTTAACAATTACAAATTATTGCAGACATTTAAGTCAGGAAGCATTACTAAAAGCAGTTAGTAGCTATAGTAAAAAAAAAAAAAAAAAGCAAAACTACCCTTGCTTCTCCATGAAAGAAAAAGAACAACAAACTATAAAACCCAAATTAGGGAATTCTATGACTGTAAGAGTATTTCTATTAACCTCCAACAAGTGGATGAGGCTACAAGTGAAACTCTGTCAGATTTTTCGTCTGCATAAATTTCAATTAATCAGATAACAGATTCTGAACTGTAAGAGGAGGAGGATACATCTGTTGGATATGAGAAATTTAACAGAAAAACACACACAGGACTGTGTGATAACATTCCAAAATGCTGAGAAACAAAAACGGCCTCAAATCACCGTTATTAAAAAGACATGCCTTTCCCTAGTGAAGAATTTACACTCTGAAGGACCTGTGACAGGTAAGCCACACAAGTGAACACATCACAACAGCATTATTACAAGTGCACAAAATCAGCATCTATTTGCTTTGGATTTCTGTGCATTTCACAGACAAGAAAGGAAGCAGCTCAGACACTATCACAGCTGTTTTCCTAAGTGGCAGGCATTTTGCTGGGTCTCCTCATACACATCTCTAATCCTCACGCTTAAAATCCCACACCCAGGAAGATACACCCAGATGAGATTTAAACTGACCCCCGTGTAGAGATGGAGAGGATGGGCTCTGGAGACTAACCTGCTTCTAATCAGCTCATCGGACAGATTACATTCCAGGTGACCGTGGGCAAGTCTCTTAGTCTCTGTGTCCCACTTTCTTCCGCCTGTTATGACTAAACCAAAGGACGGCGGTGAGGTAAGGATCTAGCCAGCACAGAATGAACACACCCTCAGTGCTGATTATTATTATTATCCAAGATCACAAAGCTAGCAGGTGGCAGAGTTGTCTCTAGACCCAATGACAGTGGCTACAAAGCCTGTGCTTCTTCACTCTATTCTGAGCAGCCTTCTGGCAATTTTCATAAACATCGAGGAAAGCAACAGGCCACCTCCCGCAATAGGAAGAGAAGCCTGAGGCACGTGTCATGTGAAGGGACTAGAGAAGTTGCGGGCAATTAAGAGGGAGACTCCAGGGCGATGTGCCCAGGGACAGCCAGAGGCAAGAGCCACCAAACAGAACTGCCTGGTCTACACAGCCATCCCTCTGAGGAAGGCATCCGCAACCAGGTTGGAAGCAACTGCCACTGGGGCTCGGAGGCAAAAACTACTCACATGTGACAACGACCATTCACTATAACTGTATTTTGAGCCTATGTTTTGTTTCACATTTACTACATTTGAGCAAGTTGCGGCCTGTGGTTTTGGTGGCTGACAATGAGTAAACTGGGAATTATACTTTTAGGGGAAAGTTTTACATGCAAAATTTTCTAGCTATAAAAATAAAAAACTAAAACACGCAAAGTAGGGAATCAGACAGAAACATTTCATTTGGGGTGGAATCTTCCCACAAAAGCAAATGCTTTGATATGGACCTACGCACAGAATCATCTGAAAGGAAAACTACACTTTAAAAAAATCATACAGTATATTCCCAAGGTAAACAAACGTTTTTGAAATCACTGCTGCTAATTCACATATGTGGATTCCAGGAGGTAGATCACGAAGGAAAAACCTCCAAGACTAACCCACAGTATTTTGCCTTAATGGCATTGGGTTACATTCAGTATTGTTTTAATAAGTAGGTGGACTATTGGTTGGGGTCTAGAAATCGTTTGGTTATAGGGATATTTTTGTTGTAATGATATTTGTTATAATCAGATTTGATTTGTACATCTCCCAAAACAAATGTTGTGACAACTGTTAAAAAAAAAAAAAAAAAAAATTCAGGATCTCAGCCCAAACAAAACTAGCTCTTTAAAAATTTCATTCCTTCTTGGATGCAAAGACTGTACAATTCTCTCTGATATTTATTCTGAATATTTCAGTGATGTATCCTGCGCATTTTTGAAAGCCAAAGGCACATAATTTATAGCAGGGTTTCTGAAACCGTGCCCTTTTCACTGGTTGCTGGCATTTAAAGCATGTTTTCACACATCTTGCAATGTTCTAAGACTATCCAAATTGATTGGAATTACATTTTTAAAGCATTTTTAATTGAGTCCCTGGGCTGAGAGTATTCTACTCCCCACCTGGCCTCACTTGCACTTGTTTCTGTAACAGAAGTCTAATTGTGGCTGTAGAAAGTTCCCACTTAATCGAGTCCTTCTTCGCAGGGTTTTCTGAGCTAGAGTATATTTTTTCCTTATCTTTTAAATAAAATAAATCTCTACAAAGAAACATAGTTGCTGTTCAGTTTTGATAACCAGAGAAATGTGAATCCCTCTTAATCACATTTCAAACCTGAGCTAATAAGCACTCGAAAGTGGCATTTCAGGTACGAGAAAGTAAAAAGAGAGACTCAAGAATTCTCAAGTACGGCTGATCTCACAAAGGATGCTTGAGCCCTTGTGGAGATATGACTTTCCTAAAAACAAAGGTTTGGTGACTGGTAAGAATGGGCTGCCCCCAAATATGGCCTGATGGTTCCCAGGTCCTCTGTCTCACAGAAAACAGATTAGCCAGGGAGATGGCTCTAACCATCCAGATGAGGTAATTCTCTTCTCAAAAAGTCATTTCAAAGACACCTTCCAAAGCTTTGTGAGACTAGCCGTGGCCCCTGTGGGGAAGCTGAAATCCTACCTGCATAGGTGCCCCTCACTGCCTACCCCCCGTGGGAGACCTGGCTAGGCCAGGACTCTCCCCATAAGGGCAACACCACCCGTGCCCAGGTATTATCTCGCTCTCCGGGGCTCTGGCCGCTTTGTCATTCCTATTAAGAAAATATGGAATTTGCTTGAATCCTGGTATGACTCTTTGAGTAATCTGAATTCACATCCTAGGTGCCCTCTCCCCACAACGGGAGGGGTCTCTGATTTTTGTAAGCTCTGGAAGACAGAGACGTAGCAGAACACACATCCCTGAAAGGGCACACACCAAAAGATAAGCAAAGGAAGACAAAATATTGTTTCAATGGCCTAAAAAGCACAGGCCATATAAAATCTTCTAGACTGACATTCTAGAGAAACTGAGGTGAATCTGATCTCTCTACTTGAAGACAGAGCAACCAGGTAGCATATCTCTTCTCAACATTCACCTTTATGAGAGCCTCTTCTCGAATAGGGGTGGTGGCAGTCCCGAGCCTCCCCTGCTGCCACCCAGACCTGCCGTCATCCCCCAGCACCCCAGATGCTGCAAATATCCTTTTTCCCCTCAGATGCACCCCTGCCAAAGCCCATACCAAGACTGACTCTTGCGGCCTCGTGAGATTGCTCTGTTAACTCAGCCTGAAGAAAAGGAGCTGCAAATAAATCAGTATTATAGTGCAGGGATGTGTGTTCCTTCCCCAAACAGCCAACCTTATTGACAGGGATTAGGTGTATGAGTAGTAAAATTAATGAAAAGCAGCAAGAGTCTCTCCTGCTCGACAAGCATCTGTTGGGTATACTCCCTCTCCCCACACAATTAGAGGAACGCCGGAATTGTTACGGTTTACAGCACTGGAGGGAGAAGTCCATTTCACAGATAATCTGACACGAAAATAAAAGAGGCTCTCTACCAACCAGAGGCTCTCTACCAACCGCAGCGCAAACAGCGGGACGGCGGTCCTCAGGCCACTCCTTGGGCGCTGCTAAGGCTGCTCGGTGCTCCCAGCAGAGGCACACTGTGCCGGCACAGCAGGGGAATGTCTTTTAAAATGAGGATTTAGACTGACAGGAACCCACAAGGTTCTCCCCGTTTGGTCTCCAATTCCATCTATTATGAGTGGCAACTGGTTTTTGCTGTAAAATACATAAAAGTCACGCTCTCAGCTGAGGCTGAACTATCCCGAAACACGAAATCCCCTTTGGAATTAAATATGTGCTCAGATCAGCTGAAGTTAATTCTCAACCATCTGCACGTACAAGATCCATTTTGTAGATTTTCTGCAGCAAAATTTTAATCCCAGAATAATTTCCCCCACAGCCTAACACATTTCTGGTTTGCTGCTTTCTGCTGTCAGTATGGTGTTTGCTTGTGGAATGCAAGTTGATTTAAATATTAAATCCCCAAAGAACAAATGAAACCGAGTTATTTTCAAATTACCCATATTGTGCACTAAAAAAATATTAACAGTAAGATTCACTGGGCACCTACTACGTGTTAGGCAGCCCTGAAAATTTACCCTTACCACCTCCCCCTACCCGGGCCCCATGACAGTAACTAGGACAGAGAGAAGGTTGCCCAAAGTCACAAGGCTGGTAAATGGCAGAAGGCAGTGTGTGAACCCAGGCCCTCTGACCCCAGAGCTTAAGTTCCTAACTAGCATCCCTAGCACTGCTTTTCACCTGCAGACTGGTTATAGAGTTCATAGTGTGTCACACGCACAGATGTGGACAGGTCCCAACACACACCAGCTTCCCAACATGAAGAAATGTGGTTCAAACAGGGCACAAAGAGCCACCTTGAGTCACCCTTTATGAGGATGTTATTTCAGCTTTAAGAGCACAGCAGCCATGAATGAGGGGTGGGAAAGGAGGAGGAGGAGGGAAGACCAAGGCAGAGCTGTCTGTAAAACAGGTCTCTTCCAAAATACGCTTTTACACCTGTGGCCCCCGCCACTGCCTGAGGGGCGCAGCGGACCCATCTATTTGTCTTGGCCTAAGTCAATTTCTCTTGAACTCACTCCTTTCGCTGGTGAGCCTTTTATTGTGTTTCTGCCCAGGTCTCTTATAATTTTGGAGTCATGCTGAGTCAAGTCTGTGGAGTCTAGGTCTCTCTCTTTTCTTCTTCCAGCTCGTTAACAACAAACTTCTCGCCTTGTTGTCTTTTCAAGTTTTCTAACCTGCATGAAGCCCCTGCCTCCTCCCTTGAGGACTAACCTCTGTCGGAGGCGTCAACTGCTCAGTCCCATGGATGCATTTATCCCCACTCAATACCAGTCCTTTCAGGGATTTCCTCCTTATGAACTTCACATCTAGGCCCCTCCACTCGATCACCTAGTATTGAAATAAGCAAAATATCACCTACGAGTTGAAGCCTGGAGAGTATTCAGCTTACAGTTCGTTTTGGCAAACTGCAGAGCACTGTCACGTGATGCACACCGCCGCCTCCCTTTACTCATAAAGTCGCCTTCGCTGCTCAAATGATTACTAGTCTCTAGGCCCAGAGGTGCTGCAAAGATGAAAACAACCGAACATTCCCACTGTTAGCATAAACTCAGTCAATTTCCATTCCTTGCCACTACAATTCCTTAAGAGTCGGTCACATGACGTACTGGAACCGAAGAAGAACTACCACACGAAGGTCCCATCCATTCTTTCTGTCACCAGCAGGGGAGGGAAATCCAAAGGAGAACAGAACACAAAAGAGGAAGCTCCAGCCTTCTTGCCCCAACAGTGGGTGAAGCAGTCCTGACCAAAGAGGTCTTAATGAAGGTGCCCAAAGCCCTTCGGACTGGAATTAAAGACCAAACACACAAAGGCATGGCTTAATTTTTCTGACCACTCACATACATTTTTAGTAAACCTTTCAATTAATCATACCACTGAAATGCACTCCCCCAGAGGGCATTTTAACTTCCCAAATACAGTTTCTGTCTATCCTTGCTCAAGTGTTACATTTCTCTGGCATCATGAGGTATTCCAAATCTTTTACTTGCTATCACCAACCGCATGGTGGTGAGGTTTGCTGGCTGGTGCTTTTAAACAACTCCCATAGACCTATTCTGGTGAATTCTCCACAGGAACCTTTCTCCCGAGCACACCCACCACCTCCACTGACCACCTGGGCACTGAAAACACACTCCACAGCTTTTGAGTCAATACTCAAGGTGAACTTCCACATTCAGATATTTTAAAGGGAGAAATAGGCATACAATCCTCAGCCCAGAAGACTTTATATTTCGGGTTGTGACAGGGAAAATACATGCACAAATGAAGCCCGAGGAAGACCAAATGCTAAATGAAATCATCGAGCAGAAGGACAGCGGCTTCTCCAACACTCAATCATTTTCAGTCACACTATGTTGTCCGGTAACCTGCATTGATAATTCCTCATGAATAAAATGCCAGCATTATCATCGGCAGCTCTGTTGTTGACATGCTTTTGCTATTTCACTCAAAATACCATTAATTTTCTGGCTTCACAACAGCTGAGCTACTCCCCATTTGAATATACAAAAGAGTATTTTGTTTAAACCAAATTAAAAGCGTTCCAGTAAATGACTTCCGTTTTGCTAGCTATACTATTCTAGCATATACTGTTTTTCTTAATCCTCCCTACCTCAACGTCTGTCATCTCTCCAATCCAAAACACTTCCAGTATTAAAAATGTCTTCCCCCCTCCCCAATTTGGAAAGGGGGAATCGAGAAACTGACGATTTGTGTTACAGCATTCCTGACCAGCAAAACATCTGAAGGGCAGAAGTCTAGTGTGGCTTTTTCAAGGTTGTAAGACATGGTGGCCTCCTCAAATCTCTCACCTCTGTGAGCCAAGGTACATAAACAGCAAACTATTTTCCAGAAAAAGAAAACTAGACTAGACATACACACACACACACACACACACACAACTACACCTTCCATTTCGCATCTAGATAAGTTCCGACAGCCCCGACAGCCCCCATTTAAGTCGGAATAAAAACCTCTACTCCTGCCAAGCCCTCCTGGCATCTCACCACTTTATTTGTTCCCATTTGTATCTAATGCTTTTGTCAACAGTTCAACAAAAGTCAAAGCAAACAACCCACTGCAAACACTGGGGGTAACAGCAACAAGCATGAATCCTTCACAATTATCCAGCCCAGCTGCTCCAAAGCTCTTCCGGGCTGCTTTCATTTACAACAATGTCAACAAAAGGCTGAAACCCAATAACTAGATGGGTCAATATGGCCACTGTATACCCTCTGGAGGAAGAAACGCTGTGCTCCTCCTTTGCTGCTTCAGCAAACATGTCGAATAATTCAGTTGGATGGACAAGTGCTTGTCTAATCATTTGTTATGTGAATTATTCAATGACTTCCCACGTAAACTACTAAACAGGGCTCTTCAAATATTTCTGCGGCACTTCCAGCTGTCCGACCGCAGAAGCACATAAAGGAACAAAGGCCGATGAAAACCGAAATCATGACCCGCGTTAGTTCCCAGTGATAATCTCTAGTCTAAGAAAGCCAAGTCTTTACAACTAATCCTTTTGGGTCTAACCTTGCCTGGCATTGTCGCTACAGGCCTAAGCTTCACTATGACCCCGACTGGGGGTGGGGCCGAGCAGACGGCCACTTACTCAGCCATTCAGGGCAACCGCAGACCAAGCGTGGTGCTCCACCATCTTTTACCTTGTTCAACTTTAAAAGTCGCCCCCCGCCACCTTTCATAACCACTGCCGACAGGTACAATATGCATTTACGATTTTTAAGGGAGCATTTTAAAAGCATCACGAGAAATGTATTAACGAGCTACAAAGCATAGTTTAAAAGTACCTGTTCCTAAAAGACTGTACTTTAGAACATCGATGCCCTGGCCTAATTTTGATAAAAATGTTGACGTTTATTTAGCGAAGAATTACTTTGAGATGTAATCATTCCAAATCCCCACTTTCCTTTCTTTTCTCTTAAATGTACGGCTTGTGAAATCATACATAAACTAAACGGCCTGGGAAGGGGGAACCCTGACTGGGGTCTGGGCCCTCATCCAGCTGCACCCCTCCCTCAGGACCGAAGGGACATGACACACTCCCTGCCTCTAGGCCCTGAACTGGGCACCAGGACCCTGCATTCCTGACCTTCACGCAGGGTTTACCCAAGTCTTTCTGGAGCCCCCCAAGGGTAGACCAAGGTGAGAGTTTGCGCATACCTGGACCTGAGGGCAGCCACTGGCATGACAACAAAGCTTTGAAGTGAGAGCTGGGGTATCTACTACAAGAGCACAGGTGAGGGCCCACGTGGTTCCAGCAATGAACTCCAAAGGCCCTGAGAATTTCAAATTCAATCCTGGCCTTTCAGATAATCATGAAAGTATATTTATTAACTGGAATTATAACTCTTAAATAATCAGACATATGGTATGAGGGCTTCCATTTGTACTCTTTCCCAGGCCCCACAAATGTTAGGGGTAGGACCAACAGGAAGCTAGCACGTCATTTTGTGGGAATCCCATCTTTTGAGATCACTTCTACACCAAACATTCCACTGCAGGGCATCAGAAAACCATGCGAGAATTTTTTCCCTTTAAAACCTTTGGTTTTTTACAGATCCAGGTATGATCCACAACAGGAACAAAAGTACTGATTTTATTTCTATGAACACTTTAAAAACATAAAACGTTAAAGAATTAAAAATAAAATTCAACGATTATGTTGTTTGCTAGGCTAGTCCATAGAGTAAGGATAAAATATCTGAATGCTAGAGACAGCCCTCTTCCCTTCTAGATTATTTGTGTCTGCTTTCCTTTTCCAGCCTCCAAACAGCCAGATCATAAAATTACTGCCTGTAATGCACTTGGTCAAACACAGGTGAAGGAAACAAGAGATTCAAACTCACGTCTGCTCACGATAGCCAGTGTACTCACCGCCACTTATTACTTCACTGCAGGAGTCTCACTTCTTACCAGAAGCGTCTAAGAATTTTTAGTTCTTGGCATAAAGAATTGTGCTTTCAAAAAACAAATACTAGACCAGAACACGAAAAGCAACTTGAGAATTCTACTTCCTCCTAAAGGTCTTTAATAACCCCTGTAACTGTTGTATTTTCTGAGGCTGGCTTCCAGTATCAACTAGAAAGTTGGTAACTTTAACAAAGATTCTTGACGAAAAAAATACAAAGATTCTTGAAAGAGGACAATTTCGTCTGAACTGAAATGGGGCTATTTACTGGGAGCAGCAACAGAAAACTTTTTTTAATCAGAGAAACCACCTGAAAAGCAAGGTGAGGGGGTTCAAACACCCACAAGTCCAACAATAGAACGTTTTAGCCTATAGTCCAGTTGTTTTGCTGATTCCTACAAAATACTACCTGAACACAAGTAAAAAGGCACGCACCACCATGGAGGCTGGGGGTCTGCAGAACGCTGTCACGGGCACTGCTGTCAGCGTTTGCTAAAGGTCCCAGGTTTGCATGGATTTGCACATCAGCCCAGGCAGCCTCCTGGGAAGACTGCCTTCAAGAGCTGTCCTCCAATCACCATAAACTACTTCTATATGCACATTTTAAAAGAATTCAGGACTAACCAGAAGCTTAGAGAAATGAAGAGAAACCATCCATTAATATATTTTATTCTACTCAGAAGGCAGCACATCTCAGTTCCATACTTTAAAAGGAAAACAACTGAGGGAAGGGACTGTATATCTAATGTTTACCTTGCACCCCCAAAGACCCAGTTCAGGCCGATTTGCCCTCCAGCTGCCAAATCAATACCTACCAACTTTGAATGTTTAATTTAGGCTGCACTGCTCAATTTTCAAGTTCATGTATCGACACCAACACGTTTCAAAGTCAGGAGCCATTAAAATAATAATTGGGGGTGAGTTGTCTACAGAAAATCAGGAAAATCGCTCCGCCTCAGAGGTTCAGAGGTGCCTTTTTAATATCTAAAGGTAAACATACACACTGACAGTTCTTCCTACCTAAACGACCCTCAATTATTTTAAAGACAATCAAGCAAATCATATATGGACTAGCATGTTCCACGGACTTCTGTCTTAATACAGTTATTAAAGCAACTCTTCTCCCTACAAACTAAACAGACGACATCCAACAAGGGACACTTTATATGTAATATTCTTTCATTCCTCCTCAGGGAAGAAAAAGCGTCGACCCATAAGGAAGAACGGAGGGCGACCAAAGAAGGGGAGAGGAAGAAAAAAGGAAGAGGAGAAGGGAATTGAAAATGACAAGGGTGAGCAAACCCGTTCACAAGCGAGCATCTGGCACTGACAGGAGGAACTGAGGACAGAGTCTGCGGGATGGCGCTACCGTCTGGAGGGAGGGCACCAGTTTGAAAATGGGAGGAACCGAAGACAATCCTATTGGGAGTGGGGGAGTAACTTATCTAACCAAAGTATTATTCCTGGATGCCTTGCTCTTTAATTTTCTATTAGTCACAGTTTGCTCCATTTTCGCAAGGGCAAAAATGTCACCAACTTAGTTTAAAATTTCCTAAATAAGGACAGACTAGGTTACTCCCAGATTTTTATTATGAAAACAGGTTCCAGCCTAAGCACCCAATTCAGGAGCCTCCCTCCGACAAGCCCAATGTGGTGTGGTTATAATCCCCAGGCCGAAACTGGGCCTGGGGCTGGGGCTGGGGCAAGGGTGTGGGACAACTCTGAGACCTTTCAGGTCCTGATCACTGTGGTAGGAACGCAAGTGATTATTTCAATTTTCTCCAAAGATTATTTTTTCAGGGCAGCCCAATAAACCCAATAATGCCCAGATTTACTAGAAAATTTTTTATTCATTTCCCCATGCACCAGAAAGTAAGCTAATAACATCCCACCGAGAGTGCTGTCGGGCCAAATCCCTCCACTGCCGCATGCACTACCAGGATAAATCTCCCTTCACTTGCCATTCCACCATCCACTTTAGGGCAAGACCCTGGGGACTGCTCCAGATTACCCCTCCGCACACAGTGTCACAGGCACAAGCCCGAGTGGCCCAATCAGTGCCAAGAAAAGAACAAACTAAAAAAGATTAATTCACAGATGTTCATGCATTTCACATACACTGTGCCCCATGGTCCGTTGCTAGGGCAACAGGAGACCACCAGTGCGAGCTTTATTGGCTTTATGAAGTGCGTCTCGGGGACTATAGTCCGAGAAATGCTGCATAATAATAGTGTGGCTTTTCTGAAGCCTTGTTTTGTGCTTATCCACATTTAACCTTCCCGAGTATTATAAAGAGCCATCGTTATGCACAGCCTTCAAACCCTCCCACCACCACCAAACTGCCTCAACTTTCTATCTAGAAACATTAAAATGCATCTCCTGGGGGTCCATTTTGGGAAGATCCATGTGAAACTGCTCCACCAGTTCCACAAAGGAAAAAAAGACCTACAAGCATTTAAAGATCACTATATTAGTGCAGCTGACCACATCAACGATTTCTGAGAACAGAAGCTACTACCAAACCAAAACGTGCACATGCCCCTTACTTTCTGTGCATGGGGAGGAACCTGGCTTTTGAACATCACAGTCAGTTTTAACCGGAAGGAACAGGAGAACCAGCAAGCCTTACCGGGCCGAAGTCTCTTCCTATCTAGCAGAACTTTCTGTGATGATGGCAATGTTCCATACCTGCACTGGTGTGGCAGCCACGGATGGCTGCTGAGCACATGAAGTGTGGCTAGTGCAACGGAGAAATCAGTTTGTAAAATTTTATTTCATTTCAACAAATTTAAATTTAAAATGCTTCACATGGCCAGTGGCTACCGTATTCACGCAGTTTTAGAGGCTTACCGAGACAACTAAGCACGTTTTAAAAAGTTCACAAAATGCTGTCTCTTCATGCTTTTAGTTTTTGCTTAATTAACACAAATATAACTCCAAGTAAATATACACAGAACAGTATTCACGACTGGCTGTCACTCACTGTGCTGGCTCCAAACAGCCCCCCAGCGGTGGCCTAATCAGCCGGGTTCTTTGTCCAACAGGCCCAGGGACGAAGACTGACTTCCCCTCCTCCCCCACCCCACCCACCCCAACCCAGGGTGGGAGGTTAAAATCACAAATGTCACAACTCTCAGAGCAGTAGCACAGATCAAGTGTTAATCTAAAGGGAAGGGGTGGGTGAGGGGGAGAATACAGGCTGGCTGGGTGAGGGAGGATCTGGAATGAAGAGGAGAAAAATAAAGCCAGTGAATAGATCAATAGAAGCAACAGCTTACATTCAGATTCACAGGAGAAAGAACACACTGAGACAATCATTTCCTGGGAAAAGCTCAAGCCTAATGAGAATTTACTCTGCTCCTTTATGTGACAACCAGCCCTTTTGTGGCACGGGCTTCCTGACTGACAGGAACCCAGGGCCCCTTAATAGGATTTCCATATTATTTCCAACACCTGCCCAGAAGTTATTTGTTTACATTGAAGGAGGCAAGATTCTCAAATCAGACATCTGCTTCTAGTTCAGGCATATCTTAGGAAACCATCTAGAAAGCAGCTTTGTTACCATGGTGACATTTTTATTTTCCGCCTTTAGTTGGCTCAAAACATTAGCATTTCCAATTTTATTTTGTTGTTCAAAAGGCCAAATGTCGCTCAAGAAAACAGAAGTTTAAAGAAAGACAAATGAAGAGAATACTCAAAAATTTCTATAATTAAAATGACCATAAGAAATAAATAAAAATGAGAGGTGTTATTATATCGCCTACTGGCCTCTCTCATTGGGTGGCATCACTAACCTGTTTACCTCCCTCCTCCCCTCTCCTCCTCCCCTTATATCTGAATACTCAGCAACTTGAAAAGTACCAATTTTGAAAGACAGATTCAAGAATCCTGAGGGTGTGATACAATTAAATAATGAGTCCATTTCCATGAAAAAGAATTCCTCTTGCTCACCCTATCACCATCTTAGAAAGCTCACTTACAAGGACAATACTTAAGACATTTTAACTTCCACCCCACTGCAATTCAGTACAAGGGTCGGGGGGGGGGGATGTGAAGGACAGGAAAGCATAAGCTTTTCTTGAACATTTAGTGGTTGAGGAAGGGATGGAATATTCAACAGCCAGGGAAGAAAGGTAGATTATGTGGGAGGGGGTTCCGTACAAGTATATGTGGCTGTTTCGCGAGGGGCTGAAGCCCAACTACAGGCACTGGGGATCCCACGGGTGGGGGGTGCTTAATCACCAACTACGACTATCACAAATAAACAGAAATCTAAGTTACAATACTAGTGAGGGAAGCCCAAAATGTTTTTTATAGCACTGTAATTTACTACAGGCAGAAATAATTGGATTGGTTCTGAGCAGCGAATCCAATAAAGTTAAAGTAACAGTACTTTGGGTCGATTTTTAGATTCAAAGTAAAACAACTAAGTATTCAACTCTAAGATTTAAAGTTTTGATCTGAAAGATCTAAGCAGCATTTAGTCTTGAAATACGATTTTATTACTTTCATTTAGTGGCAAGCTTATTTCAGAGAATCTAAAATGCTTGCAGGAAGTACTACTCAGCCCTCAGCACACTTCCTATCTAGTCCTCTTTCATGAGACCCAAACTGTGTTCAATCCTGTCCCAGAGCAGCTGTCATGGTAAAAATTAGATATGATTCCTCTTTACATCTGAAAATACAACCCTTAGTGATGGCCCCCAGGTGTAGGAAGCCTTTAACCTAAAAGATACATGAATTACTTCAAACCATCATAGAACAAAATATGTAAGTTGGATACAGGTAAATGGAAGGATTACCAGAGGGAATGATTCAAGAAAGCTTGAGAAGTGAGAGTATGCAGCTACCCCGGGTGATCTTATAATTTTGCCAGAGTAGGTTATGAGTTAAGTGTTACTGGAAGAATACAAAAAAAGATGGTGAACAATTCTTTGACTTCTTTTGGTAGAATTACCTACATTTTGAGAAACCAAAGCTTTTGAAATTAAAGTGCTAGTTAAAACGTTTCAATACGTCTTGGGCCCCTCTAAATTTTTTTTTAAAATGTTAGATATTAACCTTACCATGCAATAGTTTCCATGAAATAATTAAGAAATTTAGACACATTAAACACCAGGATGAAAATGTTTGTTTAATAAATAAGAGGGCTGGATCATGGAGGAATAGAAACCACCCCTGCCAAAAATCAGTTGGGGAAGGCAGACTCCACCACCAACCCACCCCTGTTAATTACTATTTGTTCTGCCTGTGTGATCGGTGGTGGAGGAGGGCACAGCAAACAAGCACCGTCTCCCCCAGTCACATCATTAATCCATTCATGCTTGCCACCTGAGGACCAGCTATGCCCTAAAGATATTTATTCATCTGTTCGACAAACAAACAATTACAACATATTTTCTGGAATTAGGGCACCTGTTACATTTCACACAGCTCACATGCCTAGAGGCAGGTATCAATTAATACTGAACAAATTACTGCATCATAAACCCACAGAACAAAAGTTCCTGGTTGTCCTTTGATAAGGTAACTCTAAATAGTAAAATACACATTAGAAACAAATACTTCTATAAATAACAAAAAAGCAACAATGATGCTGAAACATTTAATTTCGTTACCGTCTTATTTTGTAAAATTGAAAAGAGTTAAACACTGAATGCTTGAGAGGCATACATTAAAACATTAAACCATCCCCTTACCCTCAACCCCCCAAATGAAATACAATTACCACCGTGTTTATTTAGCTAATGGTATAACCAACTTTAATGATGAAACATACCCTACGGAATAAGATTTTTATTGTAAAATTCACTTGCAGGATGGAACTGAATTACTTAAGAAACCATCTAATTCCAAATGCCTGAAAAAATACCCAGCATTATACCTTTGAGATCCAGGGAAGTTAAACTGACTTGCCACTGACACACAGCTTACTAGAGGGAGCAAGGATTCCCAGCAGGGTCTGGATTTTCCTAATTCTATTATAATTCGCCTTCTTAGCTAATCCTAGATTTGTCTTCCTATACAGTTCCAACAAAAAAGATTAAGATTCTTGCCCTCAAGGAGCTAAAAATTTAATGGGAGAGAACTTTATTCTGTTGGGGCACAGGGCATCTATAGGACACAACCCACAAGGACACAGATGTACTTGACATACTTAAAAAATTCTACTTAAAAATCTATTTTTAAAGGCCTGTCTTAAGCAATACTTATGTCTGGAAAGTGGAGCTGGACTTCAAATAAACATCACAGTCTGTGTTTGAAGGTTAAAGGATACAAAGGGAATTCTGTTTATCAATGATCAGCATCATTTCTAGATATTTTACTCCCTTGTTTATTAATAAATTTCATTAAACTGTTTATAGCCAACAATTACGTGCAAACCTAGGGATCATTCTTCTACCCATTTTCCCAGCATAAGAAAAAGACTTTTCCTGGCATGATTCAGCAGAAAGTATTCTTGCCACCACAAGGAAGCACAAAGAGACACCTAGAATATGGGCCATTCTACAGAAGGCTAGACCAGGTTCTTCTAACAAGTCAATGGCATATGAAAAATCTTCAAAGTGAAGGAAACACTTAAATTAAAAGAGACCTGAGAGATATTAAAATGAAATGGATCCTCTTTGGACCCCATTTCAGGCCAACCAATTATTGGAATTCATCAAAGATGTTTGCTTATAGGCTGGATATTAGAAGCTGTCAAATAATTACTTTTATTGAGTGTTTAAAGGCAGTATGTCTGTTATTGGGTGTCTATTTCTAGGCAAAAAAAAAAAAAAAGGGTCTATTATTTAAAGAGATGTGTTCATTTTACATCCTGAAGTACATAAAGGCAAATGCATGCTATCCGGGTTTGCTTTAAAATACTTCAGCAAAGAAATAAAGGAATAGATTAAAATGTGCCTCAAAATTGGTAACTCTTACACACTGATGTTCAGTATATGGAGGATCTTTGCACTAGTATTTCTACTTCTAAGTACATTTCAAATTTTTATTAATGAAGAATCAGACTGGATCACGCAGAAAGCTTTTCTTTGAGGGCAGTACTGGCTATGTGACCTTGGACAGGGCCTTAACACCTCCAAGCCTTTCTTCACATCTGAAAAGAGACTAGCACATGCCACCCACCTTCCCAGTTGAAATCTGAACTATGACTTACACATGCAAGCAGCGGGACTGAGTAGGAATCCACCTTATTGTTCCCCTAGGTCAGAGTGGATAAGATGCAGTGTCCAAGTTACACTCCTGAATTAGCTTCTTTTCTCAGATTACTGATGACTGAGGGAAAAAACAGGACATAATGCAAGCCCGAAAACAGTTTAAGTTTGGTGGTGGTGTTTTTGCTTTATTTTTCATTTTTTGTTTATACCCTTCTCCTTGGTGTTCTATAGATTTCATCTATTCCTCTTTTTAATCTAGTCTCCTCTTACTTTATGCCTTTGTCTTTCTATAACATGTCCTTTTAAAGTCTATAGTAATGAAAATCAATCCCACCCAGCTTTCTCCTGAAAGGTAAAATTACAAAATTCTTATTTTGAACAGGTGCATGTGGGGGTGGTTTAAAAACACAACCCCCTGGACCATTTGGTTATCCCCTCTCCCACTGTTCCCCCTCTCTTTCTTTCTCAAGTGGCTTCTTCTCCAACTTTCTCACACACAAGACATGCCAAAGGGTTAAACATAAAAGGCACACTCTTTTTGGACTGTTACTCCTTTCAGACAGGAAAAACAAAAACAAAAAAACACCAAATCACACAGGTCACACAAGATCCTGGAACAGAACCTTAACCATTAAGTCTTGATGTACAAAGCGAAGTGGCAAACGGAAGTAATCATTCTGTTAGTTCAGGCTAAAAACCCACTTTCACCTGTAACACCCAACTAATGAGATAAAAGTGCTTTCTTGGCCTGAATCACATACTTCAATTTTTACATAAAAACAGCCTTAGTCTAATTCTCTATTAATAAACATTTATTGCCAACAGGAAATAATTGGAGATGAGATGAAAAGCAACGTATGATGTTTTAGTCATCTGCACAGAATAAACACCAAATGCAGCTGAGGCAGAATGAACAGGCATTGTCTTAGATGTGACTAATGACCAGATTAGTAGGAAAACCCTTAAACAAAAACAAAGAATTCACACGGGGTGGGGGACACACAGTATGTACACTCATAGAAAAGCATTTAGCTTGAAAAACAGCCAAATCTAAATTTAGAAAAGTAAAGTGCACCATCCTTACTTACACTAGCAAAGATCACAAAAATTATCAAGTTCAGTACTGGCGGATTGTGTGAGAACAAACACGGCCTTTTAAGATGGTACACTGTTTCTGGAGATTAATCTGGCAGTGCCCAAGTCGCTAAAAATGATCGTACTCTGATGATGCACATAGCACTTCGGGAAAGACTATCCAATGAAATAAGAAAAGCACCACCACTTTGTAGGAAAAAAAATGTACTTGTGCTCTATTTTACAAATAAAAAATGGCAAATCCTTCCCAGGTCTCACTCAAGGAGGTGACTGCATTTGGGATAAAAAACAGGACACATAACATACATTAAAAGGACTAATGAAATAATAAAGTATGCACAATAATATCAATTTGGGAGTGGCCACGGAGCTTATCAACAGTTGGTGACAGTGAATTTTGCTATTTCTATTGAAACTCGTCTTGATCTGGGTATCCGTTATTTGCTAGAAGGTATTAGAGATGTGTAGGCATTTGCGGTTAATAAGACTAATTTCTCAACCTCAAATTCCTAGCAAGTTTTGGGTACTTAGCCTTCATAGTTCTGAATCAATACCCTCCCATCAGCCACTCAGATGAGAAAGATAATGATATGAGGAATGTAATGACTTCTCTTCATGAACTGGTACCACCAGCAACTGGGCAGCTCCTGGCAGCACATGGAAATGTCTGCTCTGTCACCACTTTGAAGCCAACCAACTTTTACCCCTTTGCCACCAGGAGGCATGAGCACTGGAAGATTCCACCATCCCAGAAAATGCTTCCTTGGTTTCGCTTCTGTTGTTTCAAGGGATGAGAGAAATGGTACTAAACATTCCAGAAGATGGTGAGAAAGCCCCCAGTCAGGAGAGAGAGGTAGGAGCCTCATTTCGGGGGTCCTCTTGGGACAGCTAAATTTGGGCCTTCCAACCTACCACCAAGGACAAGAGTGGATCATGGTCCATGTTTCTGGGGCTTCGCTTTGGACACATGGAGTTACTAGATAGTCAAATGACGAGCAGACGCCCTAAACTCTTATCCTCAACAGCCCTAGAATACACACCGTTCTGGTTTCTCATCATCAAATAAACTTGATTCTTGGGCTCCCACAGTGCTTTCTCCTTTAGGTCCATATTTACATTCTCTAGCCTTGTTGAAAAACTTCAGATACAGGTCTGTAAATAAAAGGCTTAGGAATGAACTTGGCTCCTGGAGCTATAGAAAACAAGATCAATAAAGCCAATAGCATGTGGTTTAGTGGCCACAGAACTTCCTAGAAGAGAAAGGAAAAGGAAGAAAAAAGCCCAACACTTTAACAAGTGAATTTCTCTCATTTTACTTGACACCTAAAAAGGTAAAACACCTTAATTACCTGAATCTTTACAGTAAGTTTAAATTACATTTTATGAGCTATTCTGAAATCTGCCCTGTTTAATAATCTGTAACGTCAAGAAAACATTTTAAAGTGTCTCTCACAATTAAACCCATCCACAACCTTGTATAAATCAAAATTTTGCTACCATATCAAAATGTTACACTGGGGCTGTATAACATTGCCCACATCCTCATTACATGCAACACTAATTACTACCAGCAGATTCAGAATTTTCTGCACATTAAAGGCTTTTAGAGGAGCTATAAAAAATTTCAGGCACCATTAATTTAAATTTGTATTGAAATTTCCTTTTGACAGATGGCCAAAAATTACTTATTATTTAGAGTACCAGAGCTGCCTGTTTGCACATTAGAAGAGGAAAGGGAAAAATTAAAAGCAAGAAGGAAATTTATGTCACGTTCATTACCTGTGAAATGTTAAGGAGCATTATCCTGCATGAATAAATTATTTCATACAAGCCTGACTCCAGCTGCAGGCAACTGGCACGCTCCGGCTGATAAAAACCATCTCAAGTCACACAGCAGACAATCATAAAAAGCCCCTCTTAACCAGGAGCCACTTAAGGGAGGATGAGGACGATCAATGGAACAAGCACCTAACCGCTTCTCTGAGCATCACAGAACACATTTACGAAAATTAGCAAACTTGTTTCACCTTGCAAAGCCACAGCACAGCCCCAAACCCGACACAACTTCAAATCTTGAGAACCGTACCCAACAGGAACATCTATTTATAGCTACCATTCCATAATAAATCAAGGCCAAATCATCCACCCCTATTTCCTCTTTGTTTTCCCCCTGGCTTCTAGCTACGTAGACACTCACTCCCAGACTCATCCTGAATGATTATAGATGATTTCAAAATACACCCTGGTCTGGCATAAGGGAATATAAAATGTAATTGACACAAAAGTGTGCACTGGAGTATAAATATTTTCACAGTCTTCTCAGAGTGGGGCTGGAGAAGAGGCTTTTGTTTAGTTCACTGGCCTGCCTAAAGGTATGTATTTATCATAAGAAGGCAGGGAATGTTTATATCGTTGGCCCCAGAATAACTAGACAGGCTTTCCAAGGGCTGCTATCAGCTAATTCTGGTCAGTTCATTTACTTACCACTTCCTAAGTACACATGTGTGGAACACTCATATCAAAATCGCTTCTTTTAATCTAGGTCCTGATATGCATATTACACAACAAAACACACAACTGTAAAAGCGTAATTAAATAAGTCAGTGTGTGCAGTTCCAATTGTAAATGTTGACATTTCTATAGGCGTACAGATGCCCTTTCAAATTATAAAGACTCTTGAAGGGTAAAATAGATACACTTAATTTTTATTTTCCATTATGTAAGGGTTTTGGAAAAAAGGACAGAGAGTAAAGAGGCGTTCAAAGGGACAGCACAGGTGGTTCTAGGGGAAGATTTTAGTCTTCATACACATAACTTCATTAAAAACTACAAGAGATGTAACTGCCTATGCTCCAGAACAACTGTTGCAAAATACAAGGAAAGGACTTGACAGCATCTGGGCACTGGCCAATGCCTGAGAACGGCCTTGTCCTTTTAATCTTTACAAAATACAACACATACATGTAGGCAATTATGCATAACACACTGGCATATTTACATCGTGCCTGGCTCAAAAGTGATCAAGCAATTTTCATGCCTTCCTCACTTCCTGCCGTGGTAGCCTGTTTTTCTCGTTTAGCTTACTCTATAAATTCAGGCATCCTCAGCACACCCCATTCTGGTGTTGCACAATCACATCCAAATAATTAGGCCCTAAATACTTTTCCTCTTTCCCTACAACTTGTCTGTAAAGAGATACAGAAGCAGATAAGAGAGATGCAAAACCTAAGGAGAATAACTTGCTATACTGGAAAACAAGATGTTGTTAAATAAATAAATATCTTTCTGGCAGAGAAGAATGCTTTTATACATTTTGTTAGGGCGTCTTGTAGGATAGAACTGTTTTCTAAAATGAGACTAATGTATATTTCTTATAAATCAATTTATTTACTTTTCATTATTATTTATCTTATAGCCAAAGCCTAACTGAAAAAAAAGTAGTTATTCTTCCTCACATAGCAAGACATAATAAAAGAAGCAACGTGAGCCAGATCTTCCATAGTTCCATCCTGGGCTACAAATCCAATTGTGATAGAAAAATGAGACCAATATTTTCAAAAATCTCAACCACACGACTGAAAGTAATCAAAAATACAGTTAACCACGGTTTGGTAAAGCCCACCAAATCATTCTGTGAATCTCCAAGAATCCATAACCAGATTTATTCACATCATTTAGAGACCTTTAAGCCATTCATTCATCTGTGAATTGGAGTCCTACCTTGATGGAGTCTCTGTCTGTAGGCCAAACAGCAACAGCACAGGTGGTGGGAAGAAGGAGAAAGAAAGTACCAGTTAGTTTACATAAAATCATACATTTATCAAACTTCATCTCTGTTAAATAATAAATGGCACAGATGTCATCTTTGCAGTAAAGTTAATTATTAATACTATTCAACCAGATCCACAAAGCACCAATCTACTCTGACACAAATTCAGAAACCAAAGCTGGCTAATTCAGATTATTTATACTCCTTATCGACTTGTCCACTTAAGAAAGTGTTCACCGTCATGCTTCAGCTCTGGATCATAGCATTAATGTAACTGGATGAGAAATACCACAGTGTTTCCAACATCAGAGATGGGAAATTTATGTTTATGTGATAAAAATCATTTACCCAAGATTATAATTCATGGTAATGACACTGAAACAGGAGTAGATATGAGGTTGTAATTATAACCACACCCTTCTAACCAATGAACCACCCATGTGCTAACTAAATTCCCACAAAGGAATGCTGGGAGAGACTTCTTCATTTGCTTTTCTGCCACTAACTAATAAAAAGTATTAGTAAGCACCATACAAACATACGGTCACACCAAAATATCTCTGAACCATTCATATACTTTAATGGAGGGAGGAAACCAATCTAGAAGGAGCACAACTGTCCTTTAAATCAATTATTCGCATAACAATTGTGTTGGTCTTATAGGAAGAAATGAGTTAATTTCATGCTTGTAGACAGCCTGTGTGAGAGAGGTAGTTAAACCAACAGATTTCATTAATTTGGGCTGTACTTTCTCAATTACTAAGACTACTAAAATTGTTTTCTTACCTGAGAGATTTTTACTGCACCATATAGGCTGATCTGATTTATAAATAATAATTGACTCTGTCAAATTATCAAGTGAGTCTTTATCAGTAAGTCCTTCCCCAAAATAGAATAGGTCAAAATTAGCTATTAAGGCCACTCACTATTTCAAACACAGAGCACTGTGGGATTTCATTACCGATTCAGACTTGGGGAACATAGGAGGTGGGTAGCAAGGGGTCAAAGGCAGTAACCAGGAACCAGGACCCCTTGCCTTTGGGGACTGCATTCACTGTTGCAAACCACTAGGGGATCCTTTGGAAAAAGATTGCTTCCAATCATTCATTTACCTTCCAGCAGAAATCCTCTGTGTAGTCACTGGGAAAATTAAATCCAGAGACAGAATAAACAACAGTATCTGGAACCCACACTCAGTGGTGGGCAGGTAACAGCAGGCTGACATCTTGAGGGAATCACTCACCTCTTTGGTGATCATTGTCATGGTGCTTCTTCTCATCTTTAATTGGAAGGTGGGACTGGCCTCCCAGGGCGCTGGAGAGGGCCAGAAGGCTGGCACTGCTCCCGATGGGTGGAATGGCAGGGGGCTGAAGTCCCGAAGGGTGTGGGGTCAGAGGCACCGGCAGACCATGTCCATGTGATAAATGCTGGGCCTGGAGTTGTTGCTGCTGTGAGGAATGAGACAAAGATATTGAACTTGTTCCCTATATCCACACCCCCCTGCAAAAAAGAAAAGAGGTGCAAAAGGATCATGGAAAACCCAACACCCACGAGGGAGAGATTTAGCCTTCATATACAAATTTTTTAGAAAGGGAGGGAGGGAGATGTAGAGTGGAGAAATGCTCTTTTTTCCTTAGATTTGGGGGTTTCGCACCGTACTGTAAGGAACTTAATTTTTAAATAGTGAAATTAGCTAAGTACCTTTTAATAGCTGAAACTCAGATTTCTTCAACAAAATGTCTGTATTTTGTTCTACCAAACATACGGCCTTGCTATCGTACATTTCTAATCAAAACATATACGTGACTGTTAAAGCAGTTATGTTGAACAAAAAAAGCTGAAAATTGAGAAAATTAGTGTTAAACAGTTCTCCCAGAACCGCTGCACAGCATGCAGCGAGAGTTAATTTGAAAGAGAAAACCTGAATTAACAACCCAGAAAAGGAAACTGGTTGCAGCCACCGTTTTAAGCCCTTTAAGTGTCCTCAGCGGTACTTGAGCAAATTACTAAAGAAAATCTAATGTAGCAAGGCTGGGGTCCTCCTGTAGGCTTGCTCAATAATGCTGAAATAATTGGGCACTCTGTGCACGTTTAGTGATGCTCGAATGGAAAGCTAGAGGCCTGCCCTCGCACTCTTCTCCAGCGGCCGCCTCTGTGTTGTGACAGGTTTATCTGAGTGGGACTGTGATGCATGCACCGGTAACCGTGCTGACAAGAGTTTAAAGTCATTTTCCCCAGCACACTGGCGACACATGGAGAAAGCCCTCAAGAGGCTGCAACGGGAGTGCCGGACCTCAGCAGAGGCCACATCACGCTCAGCAACAGCAACTGCTCTGGGCAGGCCTTGCTGCCTCCTCGCAGTGCGGAGGGGAGGGGGAGAGGACGGGAGGACTCCAAGTTAAACGCGTCCCTCCACAGGCACCCCCTTCCCCTGGAGACCCTGCTTCATGGTGCTCCAGGAGAACAAGCGCTGAGGAAGTCTCAGACTAACTTTTGTACTGATTACGTTTTAATTAATGCCTCCAAGTAAATCACTTGTCAGATCGATCCTATGACAGCCCAATAGTCTTCTAGAATCTTTCCAAGTAGGACTGTGTATGCTGTTCCCCTTCACTGATAAAAAGGATCTTGAAATGCCTTTTTTTTAAATAAATACTTCAAAGAAAAAAGTGCATTATTTTTTCTCCTCCCCAAATCACTTTTATTTCCTTCCTCTTTCCCTCTACCCATCTTCCTGTGTCTGACTATAGAAGTCAAAGTATAGCACTAATTAGCTCTTTTCTCCAATTGACCTGCAACTATTTTCTGGCTACATGCACTTAAAATATAGTCAATAAAGTACTAACACTTTTAAAAAAGCAAGTTTACATATATAAAATCGAAAAATCGGAGCAGTGATTCGGATATTCCACCAACCCACGCCCACGCTACAGTCCTGCAAAGCACTGCCTAACTAGATAGTTCGACACGGTGTATTTCTCCTTTTGAGTAGCCAAGATCATGTTCGTAATTCTTTACATACTGTAACTTAGCTGTCACCAGAAAGTATGAGCACACGATCATATTTTCTAAATGTGCAGAAAATAACGTCTATGAAGAAAACAAGGCCTTTAGGTAAACATACGGCCAATTTATTTCAAAACCTTAGTCAACTGCGATCACTAGAAACTGCTCCGACTCCCTATCTCCTCTAAATCTCCTAATACTTCCTGTGTATGGGTCGGGCACGCAGCCACTTTGTACCTCAGATCAGAGTTCAATTGGCGAGCATTTATTAAGAGCCTGCGAAGGTGTCTCTCTTATCCCCCTTCCTAGACTCCACGCTCTGTGAGTCTACATCTGAGGCAAACCCTAGCGGCCTGCAGGCAATGAAACTCAGGTTACCTGGACAATCCCAAAATATGTACGTCGGTTTCATTAGACATTTAAAAAAAAAAAGTCTCAGCCAAAAACAATAGCTTCAATGATCCAGGTGTCTCACTTCGATTTTTCTCAGGACAAAAAATAAGTACTATCACCCTCATTTATCTACCCAACCAGGAACGTTTCAAAGGCAGAAAAGATACCCCGAGTCTGTTGCACATGCCATTCACAGTAGAGACTTTCCGAAAGCCTCACTATCCCCCCTCAAAGTAGTCTGACACTAGCTTCTCCTCTTCTCCCCAGAATCTGTCCATCTCTGAGGAAGGAGGGCCCTTTTCCTGTCTGAGGCCGAGACCCTTCCCTGTCCACACAGGCTGTGTCAGCTATCCATCCCTCTTCCTTTCAGTGCTGCTGATTCTCCAGGGCTCTCCCCTACCTCCAGGTGTTCTGTCACTGATTTTGTCCTGCTAGCCAGCTGGATACCAGCAGCCCTAGCATTTTGGTTAAGATGAATTGCCTAGCGAACGCCAAAAGAACCCGGGGTAGCACTTTTTTAGGAGGGAAAAAACACTGTATTTTAATCACTTTTTGTGTCCTCCACTGCCCCGACACAGTGCCCTGCACATAACTGCCACTTGATCAATGTTTGTTAAATTTAATTAAAATAACCTTCTTTTGCCCTCTTCGGCTACTGGCCTATATATATACATATATATATATCCTTGACTTTGCACAGCCAATCTTCTCTAAAAACTAGTGTAAATTTGCTCTCTCCACTTCTCAGGAACTCCCTCCAGCACACACACACACACACACACACACACACACACACAAACACCCTTTCCTCTTTAACCCCCTATAGTATGGATTCCAGACCCACCATTCTCATGAAGCCCACGACCACCCAGACAGCAATCATTTCAAGACCTTACAATTTTCTCTCCGACATACATGCAGTCCTTGTTGAAACTTCCCTCTACCTGTTTCAGGAACACCGCAACGATCCCCAAGGCCTCTCTTTACCCGTCTGAATGCTCTGCCATTAGCTTTCCTTCTTGGTTTTCTCTGCTCCTGCTCACTGAAGAGGAACGGCCCTTAACTTTTTGCTCCTCTCCCAGGCTCTGGTAGCCCTGGCCTAACTTCTTGCCAGACAATTTTACTTGGCAGTCCAGCATTATGTTAAAATGAAAATGTTTAACACAAATGCCCTAGGTAACTTCTGCTGGCTCAGGTTAACCAGCCGCCATTGATTTGTTTTTATTCTGTGCTCCTACATCCGTAATGACCAAATCCTATGAATTCTCAAATAATTCCTTGTATTTCTACACCACCATACCCATCAGACCCTTATCATATTTTGATGAGAGCAAGCCTCCATTAGCTCACTTGAATTCCAATGAATTCATCCTGCATCACCACTGGCATGTTTTCCCCTCAATTCATGTCATCTCCCATCTCTTAAAACAACCTCACCCTTACGTAACCAAGTTGTAGTCATCCATCCGAGCTCACCTCATGTTCCACCCATTCTGCAAAGGCTTCTCAAACATCCCACGCGTCTACTATTGCACAGGACTCCCTGTATCATTCACTGGCATTGGCTGCCTTGTGAAGATACTGGTATTCATCTTTTTATGGCTAGGAAGACCTCTGACTTGCCAGCAAGACTGTGAGGTTCTGGAGAGAAGAGACCAGCCTCCAGCCTCTGCACCCCTGGCACCTAATTCACCATTTAGTCATATGTATTTAGTCATACATTTAAAGCTTTTGATAAATTAAATTTCCACTAAATATGAAACGAGTTCCTATATACCCCTTATCTGGCTTCCATTAAAGTTAATACCTTACATAACCACAGAAATTATCAAAACAAATATTAACATAGCACATTACTATTAAACTATAGACTTTATTCAGATTTCTCCAGTTTTTCCACTAATGCCATTTTTCTATTCTAGGATGCCACAATGCACTGAGAAGTTTTAATGATACACATGTTATTATACCAAAATTATAAAGCCGTTTCACAGATCTTAAGAATGGCAACATCCAAATTACAGTCACGTTGGTGAATAGAATATGCCTTGAACTTTGGAGACAGAAGAAGAGTTAGAAGGGGCTAACCATGAACCCATTTCACAAGTCATCCACTATACAATATCAAACAAAAAAGCATACTCAGTAGGGCCCCTGGTAGAAAGGAGTAATCTTTATCAAGTGTTTAAAATATAAAATTATAAAATAAGAATGTAATTAAATAACTCACCAAAAGATATATGACAAAAATATATACAGAAATAATTATGTTTTAAAATGTTTAAATCAATGAAACAGACCACTTTCTGTATCAGGTGGTCATTTTTAAGCTTCTTTGTAAGTTCACACTTAGAAACTATCCTAGAAGTAGAGTGCCAGATGCACACTGATAATGACTCCTGATTAGTCAATAAAACAAACATATAAGACGCCATCTTCTTTAAATAAAAGGAGTGAGTCATCAACAAATCAACTGAACCTCGCCCTTTCCTCGATTAAAAAATAAAATGGCTTCAATCTATCAAATTTCAAATAACATTCAAGATTTCAATACAAAAAAGAATCTCTGTCAAGTCTTCTCATCGACAGAGGAAAACTCAAAGCAGATTCCCAGGGAAAGAACTCAGTTTCACTGGATATTATTCCAGAAGCTTAGAGTAGCATAACCTAACGGACTGCCCTACAAAACAAGGAAAGCTTGCTGAGGTTGCCCCACGGCGTCCTCTGTCCTCTGGTCTCCGCCCCATCCGTGTTAATTACAGAGCAATTAACCTGCAAGATTTACTACTTTATGCTACTACAGTCGTGCTAAGAAACGTAAAACTTCTTGCTTTTTAAAGACGGAAGGAAACGAAGTATGTTAAGAGTACGTAGTTCAACGCTGACTTGTTACTAAAATAATTTAAGGCAAATTACCTAATTATAAACAACCAAGTTAAGAAATGATCACTTTATAAGAAAACGCCAAAAATCAAAAAGGAGGGCATAGACTGTAGTATCAATTAAACATTAAAATAAAATACACTCTCTGTAACCATAATGGAGAAAAACCTACTGAGAAAGATATATACCTTGGAAAAATTCTCACTGAGCTCCCTAGGCTGTTACTATCTCTTGGTTACTTAAGGGGGGGAGGGGGAGGTAAAAAGGGAAAAAAACACACACACACAAAACCCAAAACACTCTCTTATCTAAAACCACAATACAAAATAAAAATCCTTTTTTTTTTTCAGTTCCCTTGATAGGCCATTCAAGAAAATAAACATTAAAATGGAGTGAACTTTAAACTTAGACAAGTAAGCACCCCATTAAGATAATTAATTTAATTCTGAAAAATAGCCAGTAATTACTTCTGAAAATATACAGCAGTGAGGTGGTAGACATGGCCTCAATTGTGTTAATAGCTTTTACTGGAGTTTCTATAACAAAGAATTATTTCCCTGCAGTTTCAAGTTTGGAATGAAGGGCAGAAAAGGACCCATGAGCAAATCGAGTTCGCAGGAAATGTTTTTTGAAATGTTGTCTTTCTACAAAAAGAGGAATTTTTTTTAAAGATTTTATTTATTTACTTGAGAGACAGAGAAAGAGCATGATTTGGGAGGCAGAGGGAGAGAGAGAAGCAAACTCCCCGCTGAGTAGGCTTGACCCCAGGACTCTGAGAGCACAACCTGAGCCAAAGGCAGACGCTTAACCGACTGAGCCACCCAGGCACTCCAAAAAGGAATTATTTTTAATCAAATGTCCCCAACTGCTTGATAACCAGGGCCTGACAGGCCAATGACCAAGCAGGAGCAGGGTAAGTGCAGAGTTTAAGTAAATACATATCCCTAGCAATCTGGGACAACTCCAACTGGAAACCAGGCAGAGATTTTCTTGCCCACTATGCTACCAACCACAGAAAAAATCCTGAAAAGAAAAAAGGCGGGGGGGGGGGGGGGAAGCAGCATCTTTCTCAGAACAATGAGCACACTTAGTGTCATATCTTGGTTTCTTAAAAGAAAAAAAAAAAATGCATGGTGAGCTTGCAAGCTCTCAAGCTAGGGAGTAAGAAAGCTATCTAAAATAATGGGGAGTGACAACTAGGACATGGAGCCAACCAGAAGGGGTTCTGACTGGCAAAACTTGAGACAATTTAAGCATGATGAGGAATAATAACTGTAATAGATTATAACGCATCTAACACACATTAAGAAAGTTTCCAGGAGTGGGGTCCATGGTACCCCAAGAAAATAGGTGGGGCTGTGGGGCATTCTGGGGCCAAGGACTAGGGAATGGTTCCCAAATTCACAAATTCTTGCGCCAGCTGGCCAACATGGGTGCACAGAGCATGCGTTCCTTGAGACACCGTGGTGAGAGAAGTAATGAGGGACCCAGTGACCCTGATTGAGAAAAGCTGGGTAAGAGGAGGCAACAGACTCTGAAATGGAGTAGCAAGCCCAGGAAGGGCCCAGGACTGGGCTGGTATCTACTACACTCTCTGAACTCTGAAGATGCCCTTCGGTAAGGATTCGGTCTGTGGGGGCTGGGCTGAGTTTGAGAAAGAGATCCTGAATGGCAGTCAGTGATGCGTGCTAATGAAGAGGCCACCAGGCCACCAAGCTGGAATCATTACCATCTGTGTAAGCAACAGCCAGTCACTTAACATTTCTGGGCCTCAGTTTCTTCATGTAAAAAGTGGAAACAGTTTTAAAGTCTATCCCCTGAGGGTATCGGGAGAATTCTATGAGATTGTTCACATAAAACCCTTAGCACAAGGCTTGGCAAATAATAAACAATAAATGAATAAATGGTGACTGCTATCACCGAAAAAAGGTATCCAGAAGTCCATCCATACACACACACACACACACACACACACACACACACACACACACACACACGGGGATGGGTGGGCAGGAGGAGTTCTTCTTTACGGAATATTAATTTAAAAGGGAAAAGAATTTAAAATTTACTACTTCACCACTCCAAATGTATTAATAGCATCAACCAAGGCTAAAATCAATGGGTAAGAAGTTGTTGGGTGTCAAGTGATTCACTGTCAAATCATCACCCCACAGATTACCAATCTTCACCAATTAGGTGATACAACTGTAAATACACCAGCACCTAGGTAGTATTTTTACTAAAAATACTTAACTTGAATCTAAATATGAGGAAACAATCAGACAAATCAAGGTTGTGAGACATGCCACAAGACTGGTCTAGAATCTTCTAAAATGCCCAAGTCGTAAAGTAAATGGTTTGGGTACTGTTCTACCTTAGAGAAGACTGTAGAGACTGAGGAACAAAGACATTTGTGAGCATGAGTCACAGATCGGGAGGAAACTGCCAGGAAAAGAAGTGCTACCACAGACACTTTGTGGACTAGAGAATTAGGAATACAAACCATACACTGGATGTACAGATGTGTTGACTGTATCGTCCTTATATAGGAAAATACCCTCATTCATAGAAGATGCATGCTGATGTACCATGAGTGACCCGTCGTCATGATGGCCTCTTCCTTGCAAACAGTTCAGCACACACACAAAACACAAAATGTTAACTGGTTGAGTCTAGGTGATGAGTACAGTCTCGATTTTATTCTTTCTACTTCTCTGTAGTTGTTGGGATGGGAAAAATAGATGTGCCCTTCTGGACAAAAGATTGGGAGGTCTTGCTTTTTTTTCCTTTTTTTCTAAAGATTTTATTTATTTATTTGAGAGGGAAAGAGAGAGCACACAAGTGGGAGGAGGGGCAGAGGCAGAAGCCAAAGAGACTCCCCGCTGAGTGGGGCACTGGAGCCCACCTGAGCCAAGGGCAGAAGCTTAACCAACTGAGCCACCCAGGGGCCCCGGCATTTTTTGCTTTTAACAAATACATCTAGCAAAAGCCAGTAAGTGAATATATGGAAAGAAGCAAGAATAAAAAGAACAGAAGAACAAACTTTTCAACTGAAATGTATCTGTAACTCGCTCTAATGACTTAAAACATAAACGAGATTTACTGCAGGGGAAAGACCTACATTTAGAACAACCGAAAGACTGTCACTGCAAGGGTGCTTCTCATACAAAGACCACAGATCTCCGTACTCCTCAAGGTCCCTGGGCTGGTCTTTAAGGGGAAGACATGTAACAAGCAAAGTAAGGAATCCTGTGACTCCTGTGCCAAGAATTTTATTGTCTTCACTTGTCTTAACTTGTCTTAACTCACAAAGTGATAATGGCAAGAAAAGGAGGGGAAAAATCCCCCAAATTTGATTACTATGTTAACTTTCCCATCGGAGATCCTGCTGGAATTTTTTCTGAGTTGGTCCAAAGTTTACTAGGAAAGGCAGTTCTAAACAAATAAATAACAGAACTACAATTTCCTGGAAACTTGTTTAAGTGTTTAAAAAAAAATTTTTTTTAGAGATTTTTAACATGTATCTTACTGAAACTAATACTTCTATTTTGTGTTTTAGTCGTTAAAGTCACCCAGCTAGGGGATCTTACTCAGGAAAGTTTTCTTTAGTTATTTCAGAGTACTTTAAAAAAGTGAAGCTGAGTTTAAAAAGCCTATCTACTTCAAGGTTCTTCAGTAACCCTGCAATTGACCTTCAAAAGTAGAATGAAATTCAGAGGATACCGAGATGAGCTGCTTTCCAACATTTTGACCAAAACTCATGTGTGTGCAGTACACGTGTGGACATGCAGGTATCTGCAGAGAATACACTTGTAAACAAACCAAATCTTACCAATACCGAATAGTATGTGTACCTCCCTGTAATATATTCTATTCTCTTCTACTTCTTAATAAAAAACGGTAACGATGGCTCACTGAATTGACTTCACTGCACATGCATGAGTCATATTGTGATTTGTAACAAGAATTATACATTTAGTCTTTGTCCACTATTTCTGGCAGGGAGAACCCTTGAGATTTCCTAAGGAATGAGAGCAGCAAAGGTATCTTTTGTTATGTTAATGAGGTGGCTTTGGGGGGGGCTGGTTGCTAGGAGAACCAACTATGTGATTAGAGGGTTAGAACTTTAGCCCCACTCTCAGACCTCAGGGAAGAGGAGTGGGCTAGAGACTGAGTCCCATCACCAGTGGCCAATGATTTAATCAACCATGACAAAACCTCCATAAAAAACTCAAAAGGACAGGGATGGGAAAGCTTCCTGGCTGATCAACACATGGGGAGAGCGGGAGAGAATGTGCACTAAGAGAGGGCAGGAAACTCTATACCCTTTCCCCAAATTTTGTCTTATGCATCTTATTGTGTCTTCTGGTTCCTGGGTTATATCCTTTTACAATACATGGCTAATCTAGTAAGTAAAATGCTTCCCTGAGTTCTATGAGCTGCTGTAGCAAATTAATGGAACCCAAGAAGGGAACTGTCAGAAGCACAGGTGACAACTTGGACTTGCGACTGGCTTCAGAAGAGGAAGAGACGATGGTGGTGGTGGGAAGATGTCTTGCAGGGCTGACGCAGGAGGCTATCTCCAGAGATTGTATCAGAATTTAGTTGAATTACAGAACACCCAGCTGATGTTAGAGAACTGCTTGGTGGAGTGGGAATCCTCCCACCCCGCAGGAAGGGGCTTTAGACTCTTACAGGCCAACACCCATACATGTGAGTCGGTAGATTTTATCAGCATCAAGAATGAAGCACAAGCCCCCACCATCCAGTCCAGTGATGGCACTCGCTGTCCCATGGGGACCTTTCTTTACTAGGGAGGTCTAACCCTAAGAGGTAAACAATCCTTCATAAGAATCAAAAGAGATTGCCCCTCTGTGGAAGTGAGTTTTGAACTAAGGTCTAAAGATAAGAGTTAGAGCACCTTGCAGAGCACTGGGAGAAAGGAATCAGGCCAAGAGAGAAGCAGGTGCAAAGGTCCAGAACTGGAGAGGCCCCGAAGTGACCAAGGAAGCAAAAGGACGGCTGGTGGGAACCCAGGGAGCAAGGAAGTATGGTAAAACAGAAATATGGGAATCAGATTATGGACGGAAAGGAATTAAGACTTTCACGTAAGAATAAGGAGAGCTTTAGGCCGTGGTGAATTTCTCTGGTTTTGTTTTGTCTTTCAAATTGAACTTTTAGTTTGTCCTTAATGGATATAAGCTGGACTGTAATCATTTGCTGGCTCTGTGTTGCCAGTATCTTCTCTCAGTTTCTGGGGCCTGTCTTTTCATTTTCTTTGGGATACCTTTTAATGAACGGGTGTTTTTAATTTTAACTAGGTAACATTATCAATCTTTTTTCTTATGGTTTGAGCTTTCCGTGACCCATTAATACTTCTCGACTCCAAGATAAAGATTCTTCTTGTTTTGTTGTTTTCTGAAAGTTTTAAAGTTCTTCCATATGCTTTTTGGATTGGCTTCTGCAAACGGTGAGATAGGTGAACCCAATTTCCTTTCCTCCACAAGAATAACCAACTATCCCCTCAGTAGTACTTACTAGTGGACATCTTTCCCTCCCTTGATCCGCATGCCCCTCTGATGTATATGAATGGATCTACTTTTGAGTATTTGTTCCATCGGTTTAAATAAAGACTTATCAGTATTGCAAACTAGAGTATTAAATAATTTCAAAATGTTTAAAATACAGAATGCTTATGTGAGACTGAGAGAGTGGCCATGATGAAAGGAGAGACACCAGCTGGGAGGTGATACAGTGGCTCAAACCAAAAACTGATGATGGATTAGGGTTGTGGCTGCACAACTTGCAAAGAGTAGAAGGAGTGAGGATAAGTTGAGGCGGCATGAAAAGACATGGTTATGGAAGGAGAAGGGCATGAGCAAAACTGAAGGAATCCAACACACTTTGTTAACAGCAGGCCCCCAGTAACTGGGGAGATGATTGTACTATTTCCTCGGATGGGTCAGAAGTGGGGAGGAATGGGCCTATAGATACAGCTGTGCTTTGTAATTTGTCTAAATACCTTATTTTTATAGAGCAGTTTTAGTTCACAGAAGTTATAACTTCTTTAGATCAGAAGAGTCATGTGTGTAACGAACAAGGAGACTATGAAGACATTAAAAGTCACGCAAAATCCTACCAGCCAAAAAACAGCTAATGTAATGATCAAGTCCATCTGGTATTTTTTTCAGTGCATATATAAGCATTTTAAAACACAAATAACATCATGCTATCTTGTAGTTTAAAGTTCTTCTTTTCTTATTTAGTATCAAACTTTTTCCCATATCCCTAAGTAATGCTCTGACTGCATCATTTGTGATGGCCGCACAGTATATGCCGTATATGCTGTTGTAGAGATATGTGAGAGTTCACTTAAGTGATCCTCAATCGTTTGCTTCAAGTTTAGGTCGTTTCCAATTTTGATGTATATATGGAGTCACCACGGTATTACAAAATACTAGTTAAGATAGTTCCTCAACAAGTTATAGAATACCCAAATCAAAGTGGCCTAAGTAACAGAGACTTTTATTCTCACTTAACAAGTCCAGGGTTAAACGTCAGATGACCCGGTGATAACAAGGTTTTGTGTCAACATCTCTTTGGCTCTCATGGCCTCTGCCATATCCCATTTCCACACCAAGATGGCTGCCACAGCTCCAAGCATTAACTCATGCTCACACAACCATGTTCAAATGCAGAAAGAGGGCCATTTTCTTTTCTGGGTCTTTCTGCTAAGGAGAGAAAGATATCTCCTTAAATCTCATGGACTTGGATAGGGTCACTGGCCCACAGCCCAGCTGTGAGGAAGGCCGGACAGAGCACCTGGATGGTTCAGCCTCCACAGCAGGAGCTATAGGCTTAGCCTGCAACAACCAACCAACAAAACCTGCCTTGACATCTGTCTTTGCTCACAGGCCAGTCTGAGGCTATTAGCCGAAAGAGACCCCAAACTACCTCTGAGCTTTTAATCCAAGTAGGCAGCAGCTTAAACTTCTCCTTGCAACAGTCCCTTCTCCCAGATACTCGTTTCTGCAGAGATATATCTACAAACTGCTTATGGTCAACCCAGAAATAGCCAGAGGGAAAAATACATGACTGCCACTTTGCTTCAGAGCCACAGTGGCACTGGCCCTGTTGGTCACAGAAGATAATCTGGGTGACTAGAGAAACTCTCCCCCTTTTTATAAATCTACCAAGGGAAAACAATGTATGAAAATCGACAGACAGTTCAAGGAACGCCCCCATCCCCTGGGCAATATTTAGAAACAAATTCAGTATAAACTCCCTACTTCCAGGTTTCTCAACAACCGTCTAGCAATGTCTCCTTTTAATGCTACAGACAACTGCTTTCTAGCTGCACGCATCCCACCAGGTATTTTACTATTTCCCATCAGGAGCCAGCACAGTTCTACTGCCATAAAACATAGGCTCAAACATTTTTGTGTCATGGACCTTTTGTGAAACTAAGTCCAAAATTTCTTCTCTAGAAAATGTATATATCTCTTTCACCCACCCATAATTGTGTCAACATTTCAGGGGGCTGAGGAACAGCTTAATTAATACCCAAGCATGAAATCCAAGAAGACCCAAGGACCTAGGTTTAAAATACCAAGGACCTAGGTTTAAAAGTGGTGTTTATAGGGACGCCTGGGTAGCACAGTTGTTAGGCGTCTGCCTTCGGCTCAGGGCGTGATCCCGGCATTCCGGGATCGAGTCCCACATCGGGCTCCTCCGCTGGGAGCCTGCTTCTTCCTCTCCCACTCCCCCTGCTTGTGTTCCCTCTCTCGCTGGCTATCTCTGCCAAATAAATAATCTTAAAAAAAAAAAAAAAAAGTGGTGTTTATAACTTGTGATTCTTACATATGAGAGTAAGTTACAACAGACAGGGAGAAACACAGTAGGAGTCAGGAGTAGCCAGATGATCTGTGCGGCTCATATGCTTCCGACAACTTAGGCGAACCAATTAGTGTGTGCATCAGGCACACCCAATTTCCATCTCCCTCACTGAGCTCTGGGCACTAAACACTGGACAATCCTACAGTGGATCTTGGGATAAAGAGACTATTGATCCTAGTATCAAAGAAAGAAGAACACAGAGTCGAGGGAACAAATAAGGGACAAGTGTAACAGAATGGTTAAATGTGTGAGCTCTCAAGTTGGTCTAAGTGTGAACCCCCATTCTGCCACTTCCTCCCTGTGTGGCCTTTAGAAAACTACATACTCCTTCAGAGCCTTGGTTTCACTTTTTGTAAAGTTGGGAGAGTAGTACTATCTTCCACATGGGGTCGATGTGAAGATTAAACACAGTACTGACACAAAACAAATCATAAACATTTGCTATTTTTACTTACCTGTTTAGGGAAAAGAATCTAAGCCTAGGGATGTAAATCTAGAGAAATAACTGTGACACAAAAGGCCCTTTAGTTTTAAAATAAAAAAACCCGTAGTTACCAAAATAAAGAGGCTCAGGAATCATACCATGCATACAATGTTAGACGAGTGGTCATACTTTAGTGGCTATCTGCTCTAGCCATGCAGCCTACAGGTGAGAAAACTGTTAAATGAAATTCCTAAAATCATACTGTAAGTGACACTCAGGATTGTGGATTTTCAACCAGTCCAAACTTCCTCTCAAAATTGTGTGCGTGGTGGTGGGGGGGATGTAAAAATAGCTCAAAATAGAGTATTTGTTCATTTAACAAATATTTATTAAACAGATATTTATTAAACATAATAAATTACTGCACGTTTATTGAACAAATAGTTGCTGAGTACTTACTGTACAAATATTTATGGAACACAACGAGCCACACATTGTTCTAGGCACCGCGGCAGGAAAAGTGAACAAGATCTCACTTGCTAGGGAAGGGAGTGTGATGCATTCGTGAACAAATAAATGGTAAATGCTATGAAAAGTACAGAACGGGCTAATAGGGCAGAGAATGAACTGGGTAAAAGAGCTACGAAAGCCGGCTGATCAGGGAAGTCCTTTCTCGGGAGATACAGGAGCTGGGACTTTAAGGAGCATTAGGAGGACCGTGTCAGGACATGGAGGGCGGGCCTTCAAAAGCGCTGATGCACAAACCCTCAGTCAAGAAGCAGCCTGAGGTGACCCAGGGAGAGAAGAAAGAAGCCAATGTAGGCATGTGGGTGAAATACAGTCAAACGAAGAGAATGAGTGGTATGTGACATCAGAGAGGTGGGCAAAGAGTCAGCTCATGAAGAAATTTGTAGGCCACAGTAAGATATTCAGACTTCATTCTAAGCAAAACTGGCAGCCCTCAGAGACAGGTTTTAAGCAGGGGAGCAATAGGATCCAAGTTGTATTTCAGAAGATCAGTCTGGCTGCCGCAGGTAGGATAAAGCAGAGAGAGACAAATGCGTAAAGAAGAAGCCGTATGAGGAAGAGGCTGGAGACCAGAGGAGGGAGACAGCAAGCGCAGTCACCCTTGACAGAACAGTCTGGAGGCAGAATAGATACCATTTTTGATCGCAGGGTAAGTTTTTTACTGAGTTTGGATTCTTTCCCTTCTTCCCTCAGCCAGTCTCTAGGACGTGGACAATGAAGACTCAAGTTCTGAGGGGTACTGGAACAGAAAAGAATAAGCACAAAATGGAACGGGGAATATCGATAATGACAGCTACGGATATCAAGACAGTGTGTCATTGGCAAAAGAACAGACACACCCAGTCTCACAGAGCAGGAGAGAGTCCAGAAGAGGACCTACGTAAATAGAGTCATTAGAACTTCAACAACGGTGCAAGGCGATTCAATGGGGAAAAGAGTTTTTTTTTTTTTTAAAGATTTTATTTATTTATTTGACAGAGATAGAGACAGCCAGCGAGAGAGGGAACACAAGCAGGGGGAATGGGAGAGGAAGAAGCAGGCTCACAGTGGAGGAGCCTGATGTGGGGCTCGATCCCGTAACGCCGGGATCACACCCTGAGCTGAAGGCAGTTGCTTAACCGCTGTGCCACCCAGGCGCCCCAAAAGAGTTATTTTAACAAAGGTACTGGGAACCATCGAATCAAAAGTCCATCTGAAGAACGAAAAAGAGAAAGAAAGAAACTAGATCTATATCTCATAAACAAAGTTGACTCAAACTGGATCACAGGCCTAAACCTATAACTTCTAGAAGAAAAGCTAGGAGAACATCTTTGTGGTCCTTGGGTGAGACAAAGATTGCTGAGAGACACACCAAAAGTTAAGACTCATGAAGAAAAAAAGATTCATAAATCCGACTTCCTGGGTGTTAAAAATTTCTGCTCTTCAAAAGACAGCATTAAAAAAGATAAAAGGACAATTATAGGTTGGGAGAAATTATTTGCAAAATACACAAAGGACTTACATCCAGACTTTTTTTAACTCTCAGAACTTCATAATAAAAAAATAACAGACTCAAGGAAAAAGGGAGGCAAAAATATGAGCAGAAACTTCCCGGTGAAGACAGAGAGACAGCAAGTAAGCACACGGGCACTCAGCACTTCCGCAGCCGCTACAGAAATGCACCAACGCCAGAGCAGCACCATCCACCCATCAGAAACGGCGAAGGACTCGCAAAGCCTCCGATTCCGCGCACTGCTGGGGACGTGGAGCAAAAGCTGTCTCACGGAGCGCGTTAGTGAGAGTGCAAAACTACATGGTCGCTTTGGACAATAGTAGGTCAGTTACTTCCAAAATACACTGACCATGTAACTCGGCAATCCCACTTCCAGGTAATTACCCAGAAGAAAGGAAATCTTATATTCACTTACAAGAACTTACACAAATCGAGGCGCCTGGGTGGCACAGCGGTTAAGCGTCTGCCTTCGGCTCAGGGCGTGATCCTGGCGTTATGGGATCGAGCCCCACATCAGGCTCCTCTGCTACGAGCCTGCTTCTCCCTCTCCCACTCCCCCTGCTTGTGTTCCCTCTCTCGCTGGCTATCTCTATCTCTGTCAAATACATCAAAAAAAAAAAAATCTTAAAAAAAAAAAAAAGAACTTACACAAATCTGTATGTTAATATTTCCTGGAACTTTGTTCACAATCACAAAACGCTACAGCTAACCCAACTGTCCTTCAAGGAGTAAATGGCTAAACACACTAGCCTATCCTACAACAGAATATCGTTCAGCCACACAAAGGATACTAGGGATACAGGCAAGCACAGACAAATCTCGGATGCATTATTCTAAATGAAGATGAAAACTCAAAGACTATATGGTGTATAATCCCATTTATACGACATTCTCAAAAAGGCTCACTTTGGGAGAAAAAAACTTCACGGGCAGGTGCCAGCGGCTGGGGTAGAGAAAAGACCGACTACACAGAACAAGGGAATTTCGGGAGGCGGGGCAAGAGAGAAATATTCTGTATCTCCACAGCGGTGGTAGTTTACAGGACTCTATTCGGCTGTCAAAACTCACAGGACTGTATGCTAGAAAGGGTCAACTTCACTTTATTCAATTATACCTCGATAAATCTTTTTGAAACATATAGAGTATCAATATTGAATGTGTATTGCTAGATTTCTAATTCCAAATATAAAAAATATAAATTCATAAATGTATGCCTCATTTTTATTATGTTTTTCTACTGTTTCTCTTTATTCTGTTGTCCTTGGAAGCTAAAGTTTTACTGAAATTAAAATGTGCAAATTAAAAGTTGATTATGTGTAGTAAAATGCAAAACCAGAAACCTTACAACTACCAAAACCTTAAAGATGAATGATTCAAATGTAATTTGAGGATCATTTCAGAGTACACTTTAGAAAATGTTTAAAAATATCAGAACATAAAATGTGCCCCTTTGGTCTGAGTTGGTGAAGCTATTCAAATACTTGTTTAATGAATGAAGGAGTAGATGTAATCATTATTTTTAACCATTTGATAAACGGTCCTAACCTTTTCACAAAGGACCTCAGGAAAACACTTAAGATCACAAATGCATTTTTAGGTAAAAGATTCCCAAACTGATATCCTAGGGAGCTTTGAGGAGGACACACACCAAGTCTTTTTAGCCTAAGTCCTTTAAACCTCTGAGTTGCTCTTTGGGGTGAGCCTGTCTCTTCCCTCCCCCCCAGCTTTGAAGGGCAGAGGCAGAGGGTCTGGCTACATGGGAGCTGCTGCCGCCGCCTGTAGGGACACTAAGGGCAAGATGCCAATAAGAGAATAAGAAAAAGGGATGCAAAAAAGAAAAACAAAACAAACCACTAACCAATCAAAAGGAATGACAAAGTACAAGCTTGCAAGCTGCCCTGAGTGAAACCTGCTTTTCTGCGTCAACTCTTCCACCCAGACCCCTGGACCCCTACACAGGCTCAGCCTGCTGGGCTCTGGTGTGAATGAAGTGCAGATCACAGACTGCGAAACTCCACCTTCTCCTCAGTAGTGGAAGCACAAAGCCCACAGGCCTTTTACTAAGTCAGATGCACCCACCCAAACACATTCTGCAACTCGTCACAACTTTGTGCGGAGCTCTACCTTGAGTTATAGAAATACAGGTGGGAGAAAGAGGGAGAGAAGGGTTCTTTCCTCAACAGGAAGAAAAAGAATAGTACTTCAGGTTGGCAACAGCAAAAGAGAGAAAGACAGAAAGAAAAGAAAGAAAGAAAAAAAACTGACTAGCTTCTAGAAGTTTCTTCTAGGAAAGCTATGCAACAGAAATTAACAGAGTACACCATAAATACAAATTAGAAATTTTGTTCTTTACCCAGGTTTCTTAGGGAGTTCTGAAGTGGAGACAGAGCTAAAAAAAAAAAATTACTTAAATATATGAGAGCCTTTGCTATGAGAGAAGGGAAATTACTGCCTCTTAGAGCCTCATCAAATTGTAGCACAAAGATTAGATTATGACTACATCACTCAATAATGTAGCCCCCTGATCCACAATAAATGAATCCGTTAAAAACAAAACAAAACGAAAAGGGTGGGGGGCAGGCATACCAACAAAAGATACAGAGGAATGTATGGACCTATGATATAAAACTGCTTTGGCTTACACGCAATCTTGGGGTCGATCATACTTGTGAGAGCAGGTGAGCAAAGCCCTACAACTGCAGAAAACCAGCCTCCTTTCCCCCAGCCCTTATCCCAGCAAGCTGTGCCCATCACGCAGCCAGTGGCCAGCATATCTCATAAAGTCTTGAGACTCCGGGCACGCTGTCTGGTGAAGACAGTCACAAGGGTGGAATAATGATCTCTGATGAAACACACATCGATTTCATAGCTTGTTTTTAAGATCAATGTAATATGGAAATATTACATACATTTAGAAAATACCAACAGTAATCGGTTGGGAGAAGAAAAAGAAAGGGAAGCTCACCTATAAATGTATGGGAAAGTACTTATTTTAAAAAGAATGTAAAAGCTGAGCTGTTCAAGACAAAATGTTTTACGCACAGAGCTCACGTCTGAAAACAAACCACGATCCCAGCACCTGAGTACAACTGCCTACCTCTACCAGAAACCCCCCTGAGAGAGCTTGGGGCCGATGCAGTAAAATCCTGAGTTTCCTAGTTCTTCCAAAAGTAGAGAGACAGGGCTTTGGCTGCAGGTCATTTTAAGCAATGATCCCAGGACAAGAGTGGGACCTAGGGAAAGCAAATCAGGCAAGAATGGAAAATCACAACAAGGATGCAACCCTGAGTGGATGACTACCGTGGGCAGCTAGATGAAACTCCGCCCTGCCAGGACCCTTTGTGGAGCAAGGAAGAAAGCACCTCAAAATTCCCCACCAATGGGGCAGGAGGGGGGTCATTTCACTGACTGACTGCCTGTGCAGCCCGAATTACCCCATGGGGGTATGTGTAAATACCTCACCCTTTCATACTGCTCAGCCATAAGTGAAGGGTGGATTCCCCATCAAGAGCACCAGGAAATGCAAGAGCTTCGCGGTGTGGCTGAGGAGAGGTGCTGTCAAGCCTGGGGAAACACTGTACTTGTACTGGCAATGGCCAGAGGGAAAGGCGGACGAGGGAAATGAGGGAACTGCGAGAATGCAGTAGCCCAGGAGGGACACCACTGCTTCAGCACTGTGGGGGTACCTGTGCCCAAAAGAGGACAATAGCACAGCCACTGCAAAATCAACAATACCTCTCCCAAGCCCTTTATTAGCAAATACAGAGGCGGGATGAGAATGTGGCTCTTGGATACTTAACATCTTTTTGCTTTTGTTGAGAAAGTGAAGTATTTTTAATTGTATTTCAAATTTTGTGTTACTGGAAGCTGTGATAGAACAGGCATGAACCCGCGCACACACACACACATTTTCATAAATACCCACATATTTGTATCTTCCAGTTTTTTGCCTAATGATTAATTAGTTTAAAAAGACAAAAAGAGAAATTACCACAATGGCGTATCTAAATGCCTCTGAAACTTAAAATGGCAGTTTTGAAATCTATAATGGAAAAGGAGGGACATACGTTTTCAAACTGTCATACCACAAGACCCTCTGCCAAAACGTCAATCTGGAATATGTGTGTGTGTGTGTGTGTGTGTGTGTGTGTGTGTGTGTGTGTGTGTAATTTAAGGGCCAATTATATGACAAGGACAATAAAACAAAACGCTAAGAGGAAGAAAAAACCCCCGAAGGTATTGTCTTCCTTTTTTTAAACTAACTCAAACACACAGGATGGTAAAGGCAAAGTCATTTAAATCATTTCCTTAGTAATACAAGTAATATTTAAATAGATTTAATAGTGCTGCTCCAAACCAATGAATTATGGGTTTAAAACCTATTAAAATGTAATGTTTTTTTCCTGAGCTGAGAGGAGAGAGATTTAAATCCACTGAATTTTAATATTTCAGCTTGAGCTGCAGGAGGTAGAGAAAGTCCAAATGAACTATTCCATCAGCACCATTCAAGCATGAACATTTTAATCAGTTTTACTTCCTTGGAGTTCTCTAACACAGTTTACGCTGTCATTCTGAAAGCACTTAACACAGAGAGTGTGAAAAACCACCAAGGCTTGTTATTGCCTTCACAATTGATGGCAAATAATTTTGCAGACTTCCTATCATTAAAATGTCACTGCTAAAAATTGAGGTTCAGCATTTCTTGTGCTAAACTGCATTTTTTCCTACAAACACCATGGCATACCTGTTCTTAAGGAATTTTTTAAGTTTTTTTTTTTTTAATGTATATTTCTACCTTTTTTTTTTTTACCCCCTCAAAGAGTTAGGTTAAAAGAGAGGGTGGAGGGAATTCCAAAGAAACCCCACTTTCTATTTTTACAAGCCAAACATTTCCTTTTCCAATCTTCGTACTAACAAAACTTTTTTCCCCTAATGGTGGCTTCTTTAGTGAAATTCTTATGAGGTTCCAAGCCAGTCTCCTTTATTAAGCATAACCACATTCACACAGCATGTGCTGATTATATAGTGTAATGGATTTAAAAAGCATTTTAAGATAGTCAGATGACTCAATTTAATAATACAGGAAATGAAAACATCATTTCTAATTAGATCATATTACTGATTTAAAACTACAATTTGTGTGCTGTTCCAACAGTGTGATCTCGCAGAGATTCTAATTTAAAAACAGTGGCTAGTACGACACATGACAAGATCAAACTAGATACATAACATTCCCTCAGCCAATTTGGGGGAACTCCGGGAAAGCTTCAAGGAAATGGGAGATACCACCAACTCAAAACAACACACAAAATATTGACTATAGAATACAACGCAGGAATTTTCCTAGGTTTTTTCCTTATAAATAAAAGATAAATGATATTTAACTTATTTCAATCTATCAACAGTTTTAAACTGAACATGACCTGTGAAAGAAATCATTATAACTGTGTTTCATTCCATTAAACACAACTAGCTTATTGTCAAGAGAACAAGCCGCCTCTCCAGGTTTCGGGCTCACTTCAGCATTTTGCATTTAAACTGCATGGATCACTGGTTTGGCTCATTTACCAATGAAGGTAGAATAATATTGCAGAGTTAAAAAGGTGCTTCATCAGATTTCATTAAATCTGGGAACATTTGCGCTTGTCTGGATGGTGTGCATACATATAAAACAGATACATACGTAGTGATAAACAAATGAAGGTCTGTCTGCAGGGGCTTTAGATGGGTCTTTGCTTCTTGGGAGGAAAATTTTCATTCCCTCAGTGGAAAAAACCATGGCCAACTACATTCCCAAAACCAAGTACAAAAATCTAAAATTGGCCCCTCAGCACTTTTGGGAGCTAGTCAAAAAGGCACACCTCACAACACGGAAGAGCAGGTGCACTGAAAATTACACAATGTGACAAGTGAAAACTACTGGACAGGAGGCATCACGCGCTGAAACAGACAAAGACACTACACCACAGAGAACAGCAGCAGTAGGAATGTATCAAGTGAGCTTGTAACGGGGCTCTTCCTTTTCACTTGGTTTGTGGCTCCCTAAAGCTGCTGGGTTTGTTTTTCTATCTCTGCAATCAATTTTTTCAGAATAGTCAGATTATGTGACTGTGACTCCATTTCCTGCTCAGACACCAATAATCTGGAATCCCCACCAGATCCACAAACACACGTGCTGCTTTGATAGCACGCGGTTCTACTGAGTTAGTTCTTCATGTAAGTTTTTTAGGGCACAAAATTAAATTTGCTATATTTTAATAATTAAATCATATATATACAATATGTCAGTCGTAACTTGGCTACGGTCTAATAAATCACCCTTTCCCTGAGAAAAGGAAATCTGCCATCCCATTCAAAACAAGATATGTAAAATGAAATAGATATGAAACAGCATTAAAAATATACTTGATGTGTGAAGGGAAGGGAACCGGTTCTGAGTTTTAGATCTTCCCACCTATGTTGAAGCAACATCCAATATAAAATAATGGGTTTTTGATTTAGATTAATCTCTCCACTGTACAGACAGTAACTAATAAGACTGGAAAAAGGAACAAAACAGCCTCCTGTTTCCCGGAGAAACGGCTGCCAACCAGTCCTAAGGTAGGATGGCTCCTCGTGTTTTAGCGGTTCGCACAAACAATGAACACTAACAAGCCAGAAAGGACCCAGCAGGCTCCCCTGTCAGTCCTCCCGCGCCCGTTCTCTCCCTCAACAGTGGACGGTGGTGAAGTGGGTGAGAAATGCAGGTTCTGTCCCCGGTGACCTCGGGAGGTCTGGTAACCAAAACACATCCCAACGCGAGTATGAGTGCTTCAGGCAAACACGGCTGGAATAGACGTACATAACTCACGTGAAAATTAAAGCTTTTTCAACTTTTTAAAAAATGTAACATGCCACTATTTTCTGGAGTTTTATGAAATAAAAACTACTTGTGAAATGTATTCCTCTCTCATCTCTCCCTCAAACCCAGAGCGTTGAAAGTGTACCACAGATGAGTGTACACGGCTGGTTCTGGGCCTTTCTTTCCAAGGGCGCACTTCTGAGGAAATAAAGGTTGCCCCTTCCCATTTATGACGTCTTCCAATTTACGACCGGTATTTTCTTGTGGTCAGAGGCCCACAAAACAGAGCTCCAAATAGCGCATTAAAAAACAAGCCACAATCAGACGATGGCTCCACCACCGCCAGTCATCCCAGAGTTGTGATTTCCTTGTTAAAAGACAGAGGCATAATTGAAGCAATATCTTCACTTCAGATTGATTATCAGGCGACCCTTATCCGCATCTTCACTCAGCAATTTGAATTTTAATGAAAGTAAATGGAATAATTAGCATTTCAAAGTGTGTTTGATACACTGAGGGGGGAAAAAAGAGAAAAGACTTTTGTGTATAATCTATACACAAAAGAAAGTATTCCGGGAGGGAGCCGAGAGAGGGAAGTATAGTTGTGCTGTCTTCATTAGAATAATCTAAGGAACTGCTTGTACCAGCTGCATAAATAGAGATGTGATATTGTGCTCTTTTCAGCTAAGATTTTTCACCTTTATTATCCCTTAAGTTTTAGCACCTTATTTTATTACTTGTTACCTTCATCTGGGAGAACAAAAATCTAAGCGGAGTTGGAGTGATTGCCCAAACCTATGAATTCCAGCGGGATTTCTATGCAACATTAAAGCTACCATCACCAGGAAGAATTTCCTAACTGGGCCACTGATTGTGCCAAAAGGTACACCTTTCATCTAGTACTCCTACTACAAATGGACACCTAGCCCTTAAGAACCACTCACCACAGGGGAGGAAGAGTAGCTGGGAGATACAAAAATGCACATTTTATTTCTCCCAAAACGGTATGCAGGTACTCTGTATTTGCGGAAAGATGAGAGAAGTACGGTCATTTTACCATCAGGGCAATCTCCATGTTTTTTGCAGACCTAGGCCCGCAACAGGAGCTGATTGCAAAGGAAAGAAATGTTATGAAAAAGAACTGTCTAGTCTCCTTAGGGGAGAATTTCTGGGAACATGTCCACGGGACTTGGTGAGAATGTGATGCAAAGTTTCTGAGGTAGCCATGGAACTTCACCTGAGACAGAAGGCGAAGTGCTGAGTTTCACTCTGTGGTCCTCTATTGCCTTTTGCCCTTCGGCTGGAACAAAGTTTAAAGAGAGAGAGCAAGCGAGCAGATGACACACACTAAGATCAGAGCTAAAACGGAAAGGCCACGTACCCCAATGATGGCGTTCAGTTCGGCCATGGTCACCTGCTTGGCCCGTTCCACAGCCTGCACCACTTGTTGCTGGTGCTATAAAATGAAGATCAGAAACAGAATACAATTATTTGCTTTCTAGTCAGGCAAGAACAGCTTTTCCTAACGCGTCCTCTAACTCCGATTACATGCAAAACAGGATTCGAGGGTCTCCACAGTTCAAATAAAAGCCCCAGGCGGTGGCTGACCGATGTCTAGGGTCTATGTGGGTCTCTACTGCAGAGGAGTGCTGGGCGTCCAACTGCACTGCACCCCCACAACTGGTAGAAGCAGCTTAAACTTCACTTTGCCGTCAGCGGTGCCCTGTGGCCCAGCATCCTCCACGAATACTAACAAACACGACAAGGCAACCCATCCCCCACCTGCTTTCTTTGTACCCCCTTTTGTCTGCCATCTACATAAAAAGTCTGAGAGTATTTCCTAGAAGTACTTATTTTCAAAATTTCTCCTGAGAGCGGTTACAGTAAGCACTAGAAGGCCATTTAGAATTAAACGTTTATTTTCTTCCGAAAGGGTGGGAAGTGTTCATGTTTTAATTCCTATCAAGAAGGGCTGCATATGGGGGCGCCTGGGTGGCACAGCGGTTAAGAGTCTGCCTTCGGCTCAGGGCATGATCCCGGCGTTCTGGGATCGAGCCCCACATCAGGCTCTTCCGCTATGAGCCTGCTTCTTCCTCTCCCACTCCCCCTGCTTGTGTTCCCTCTCTCGCTGGCTGTCTCTGTCTCTGCCGAATAAATAAAATCTTTAAAAAAAAAAAAAAAAAGAAGGGCTGCATATTTAAGCGATTAAAAACGCGCAACTTTCACTATCAGTAAAGTCTAAGGACTTCGGGTGTTTCTTTTACATGCAACAGAAAACTAAAACCTACACGTTTCATTTATTTTTCTTATGGAAAAACTAGGATGGATAGTACAGGAAAATCCCTCCCTCTATCCAGGATCCGGTTCTAAAGAGAATGAGCGAGAACGGAGTATCGGTCATTTGTGTGATATTAACAAAAGGAAGCAGCACGAAGTCTCTGCAGGGAGGCGCTCGCTCACTGCTACACATCCACCAGCCAGTGCACGAGCACCTCCAAGACATAAGTACTATCCTCACCCAAGTACAGCTGAACCCTCCAGCATCTACATTCTCAAATCTGGTCCAAAACAGGTCTCCCGTGGACTTTTTTCAACTAGGTTCATGAATGAAGGAGCCAAAAAGACTGTGTATGAGACAGGCACTCCTCTGCGTGGCTAGGAAGAATCTTGTTTTGACTGATCCTAGTTGATGAATGTAACTAACTTTCTCCGCTGATTGGAAGTGAATATGAAGCTTAGCTAGCATACTGCTTAATACACACAAAAAGCTAAGCCATCAATTATATACGAAATTCCCCTTGAGCTACCTGGTATTACATTCCCAAACTCTCAAATATACACAGTTACTGCGATTAACTAGGGTGACCAATATTTCCACCTCCCAGTTGTGTAGACTTAGAGGGGGGGTGTGGAGTGAGGAAAAGAAAACTGCTTTAGTTATCCACATGCGGCGTTTTCACCCTTGATTTCCTAATAGAAATGTGCATTTTGTGCCTAAATCTAATGGAAAGAAAAATGTCAAATAGATCACTGCATTTTGAGCTTTTAATAAACTCTGAACGTTAAACTAGGTACTTTGATATTTCTCTTAATTTTAGGAGTTTCAAAGCAAGGGCTTAAGAAACAATCCCAAAGTCGTTTTTTTAAAAGATTTTATTTGAGAAAGCGAGCAAGAACAAGGGTGGGGGGAGAGGGGCAAAGGGGGAAGCTGACTCCCCGCTGAGCAGGGCGCTGAGCAGGAAGCCAGGATCTCAGGACCATGAGATCCTGACCTGAGCTGAAGGCAGACGCTTAATGGACTGAGCCACCCAGGTGCCCTGAAAGTGTTTCTAGGTATCTCCGTCCATTCTCTTATTCTTTAATAAAACATTTCCCAGAGTGAAATAACTCATTTCCTTCTCTGTTTGAAGAAAGTAAAAGTCCTAAAGATTTATAAAGACACTAGAAGGAACAGAGAGGCATGCTCCATAAAGTGGCCAGTAACAGCAGTTTCTCCTCGAAGCTACCCTAACCAGTATGTTAACCTACAAGCACAGAGTTCATGTGTAGATGTAAAGCAATCTAGTTATCAGAGTAGTGAAAAATGGCAGTACTTGGACAACAGAGAAAATGGACAACATGTAGGACGACTCTGGGATTTTCCTAATACTCGAGTATATGGACAGAAACTGGTAACGGATTTTCCACCTTTCGCTTTCCAACATTCAACAACAGCTGCTCAAAACTTCAAGAAACTGAAAGCCAAACAACCACACGAACACACATCAACACACATATCATTCATTCCATTCATGTATCCATTAGGTTCAACAAAAGCCTTCTTAAGTTCTTACTGTGTCCAATTTCTGTATATTACTGAAATATTTCCAATATTAGTGAAATATCCTCTACTTTATCTTACGCACTCAAAGAACAGTTCTATTAAGACAAACATGCAGGAAATACAGCTAGTTAGGGCCATTCTACCATGAAGATTGTTCAATTCTTGCTTCATAACCTGGACTCCAACTGCCAAGATAGGCAAAGATGCCTTAGGGCAGTGGGGATATCTTTCTGGCTCAGCGTTAAAATCAAGTGCATTTACTGAGAAAACCAGAAACACAGCAGTGAACCAGAACACTGACGTCTGATGTTCCTATAGAAACTCTTGGTAAAAAGCTAAAATGACAATGGGAAGTCATGATTCAGCTCCTTCGTTTCCTCTCATGACAGTGGCCACGAGCTAATACCACATCTGAACTCTACCTGTAGTTCAGGATTTTACTTCCCTGTTTCTGCTTACAACTGTGAATCATCTGCTGTTTAAGGACCTTTTGAACAGAAGCTCCCTAAGGCAAAGAATGCCTCCTCCCAGTGTGCTCTGCAAGCACCAGAAACACCCTGACATTGCTCACTCAGCCACGTCAATAACACTCTAAGAATCACACCTCAGGAAAGAAGGGGCAAATGATCACTGAAGAAAAAAACGAACACTCGATGAAGAAGCCCAAAATCCTCATAAACTGACCCAAAGGTGGTATTTTTTTTCCATTTCCAATTTTAACAAATAAGCTGAGAAAATACAGCAAGTTTTTCACATCTCCTTAGAACCCTGATGGTTTTCCCATTACATCTGCCATCTCTTCCCCTTTTCTTCCCCTTCCCCAATCTGTTCCTCTCCTCCCACTCCACCCTGCATCTCATGTCCTCTCCCACTTCCTGCTTCTCCCCTCTGCCACCTCACCACAAGTGGTGACAGCCACTCTAGCCCCAGGCAATCTGCAGAAAGCAACAGTCCTATGGCCTCTTACTGCTCCCTCACATAGGGGCCCGGATTGAACTTGTTCTACCAGTACACTGCAATTTATAATTTTAAAAAAGAAACCCTCAAAAAAAAAAAAACCTACAATGTGATTATGGTTGCACAACTCTGTAAATTTACTAAAAATCATTGAATTACACACTTAAACGAATTTTATGATGTGTAAGTTGTATCTCAATTAAATACTGTGATTTAAGGAATATGAGCATGGATGGGGGGCCCTAAAATGAAATTCTATACATTAAATCACTTTCCTACTTAACTTTCATCATAAAATTATTTTTTGCATTTTTCAGGAAAGGTCCTGGGAATAATTTTTTTAACAAGAAAGAGACTGAAACGAGAGAAGTCGTAAGTCCAACAAAGCCTGCTGAGAAACAGACCTTAACAAATCACTAATACGTGTATAACAGGTACTTACTGTATGAACTGGGGAAGAGATGACAATGACCATCCCTGTCATGCCAACACTTTAGGGCATGGCATCAGATGTAGTACTTCCAATAAAAACAAGGAAAAAACCTCTACATTACAACTTAGGATTTTTTTTAATACCCTCCCTCTCCCTTACCTCCCTTATTGATAGGGGTAAGTAAAGAGGTAGTGGGTAGTTAAAGGTAGAGGTGTAAAATGAAGTAGGATTTTTATAATGAACGACATTAATGTTCCTGACATGTGACATGAAAAAGTAAGCACTTGGGATAATGGCCCCACTACTCCTCAAAGAACTCGCAGACACAGAGCATCTTACACTATATAGGAAAGCAGGACATAAACTAATACCAGGAGAGGTTATAGGAAGGAATGCCCAGCATACTTCCTGGAGCATCAGGAAAGTCTTTGTTTTCTTATTCGTCCATTCAATTATTTATTAAGAAACTACTGTGCACCAGGCAACTGTGGCAGGAACTAAGACTACAGTCATGAACAAGACACTCGGTGAACGAATAACACTCACGAGGGTGGTAATATCACAACTGGAGGATAATTTCCATGAAGAAAATTACAGGATGCTACGCAATCCCTTACTGGGGACCTATCTAATGGAATCTTTAGGACTGAGGGAAGATTCCCTATGGAAGCTGACCCAACAACTGACATGAAGGATGTGCAAGAGTTCTGTGGATGAAGCAAGGAGAAAAGAATCCCAGGCACAGAGAAGAGCCTGGGCAAGGTCCCTGGAGGAGAAAGGAGCTTATCTGTCAAGGAAGAAAATGAACGTGGATGGCTGTAGGAGAAGGACAGGGTAAGGGGAAAAGTGGGGAGAGACAAAGCCAGGTGGGACTGAAAGCTTTCTCGGGCATGGCAAAACACATATGCGAAGCTTTAAAGTGGAAGAAGGACTCACAAAAAGAACAACAAAGGCAAGCGCCTGAAGTCACGTGGGTACGGCCCAGGCATACTCCAGAGAGCCTCGGACTAGCGGAAGTGAAATCTGTAAGGCAGGAGGAGGCCCAACACTGACAGGCTTTGCACAACACGCAGAAAACTTGGACTTTATCCTGGTAAGACATTTTTTTAAAGATTTAATTTTTTATTTGAGAGAGAGCACGTGCGCACACAAGCAGGAGGGGCAGAGGGAGAGAGAATCTCAAGCGGACGCCATGCTGAGTATGGAGCCTGACATGGGGCTCCATCTCACAATCCTGAGATCGTGACCTGAGCAGAAACCAAGAGTCGGAGGGCTTAACCAACTGCACCACCCAGATGCCCCTGGGGTAAGACATTTTTTTTTTTTAATTTTAAAGCAGCTGAGTGTTATCAGTTCTGCATGTTAGTGAGATAGAGCTGGGATAGTAAAGAACAGTAAAGAAGCTGGATGACAGGGAGGTGAGCCAGACAGGAGAGAGAACAAGTAGAAGGCTAATGCAATGCTCTAGGGTGAAAGATAAACTTGACCCTGGACCAAATGCCCTTTCTGCTCACAGGACTCATTAGCCACATGTACATAAAAAGCCACTCACTCAGAACTAGTAAAGGCCTTAGAAATCAGGAGACCCAGATGGCAGTAGTGCCCCAAGCACTATAACAAACTGACCAATAAAAGACTCTCCACCCTTCCAAAAGCCTACAGATTTCTAAATGCTGCCTGACTGAGTGGACTGGGAGGCTGAGGTTGTAGTATCAACCACAGGCCAAAAGCCATTACTATATCCAACGGAGGAGTTTCCTCTGTCACACCCTACCAAGTAGTCGTCAGTCTGCTTGATCGTATCTTCCGGAAGGGAACTCACTACCTCATGCACAAGCTTTTTTCTATGTGGGGATAATGGGCTCTAATATTGATTAGAAATCTACCTCTCCTGATGTCTTCCCACTGGACCCAGATTTGCCTCTACATTCTCCTCCACTGGAGTGCACTTCAAGTACATGAAAATGGCCTAATGTATGTTTTCACTTTCTCTATCCCATGTTAAATATCCCTAGGCCACTGGCTTTAGGCCACTCATCCATTGGCCACTCCTTGGTTGTGCTCTCGGTGACGACACAGAATACTCCAGAGATGGCTAAGCAGGTCACATCTGAGTGAAGTGTCCCTCCATGTCCAGTAAGTCAGGCTAAAATCCTACTCACCCTCTTTTCGGCAACTCTACCAAGTGTACTGGCCTAGATAAGCTTTAAATTCAAATCAGCCTTTCCTAATGGTATCCCAAGAAATGTTAGTCCCACAAGAAATCAGGTATTACTTAAAACAAAAAAACCCGACCGGGTGTAATTTGGCTAATACCTGGTAAATGGCAGGTCTTCTCTGAGCTTCAAATCTCAGAGCGTGAATATGTATGCAGGGTTTTCCAAACAATTTTAGCGGTGAAACTTGGTACTGAGGCTTGGGAAGTGCTGAGCAAGGCTTTTTTCTACTGACCATCTCTGCTCTCACCCGCATGAGGACCGAGCATTCTTGCCTGACCTGTCCAATAAGCTCTCAAGTCCCAGCTTTCCAACTGAACTTTCTACAATGTCGGGAGCTTCCACACTAGCCACATACGTGTACTGAGCACTTGAAATGGGGCTAATGTGACTGGGAACCTTAATTTGTAACCTTATTTAACTTTGATTAATTTTAATTTAAATCTAAATAGCCACACATGGCTATGGCTACCCTTTTAGACATTATAAGCTCTACTTAAAGTATTTTAAAGCTTAGCTCCAGTAATAATCCAATCACCACCTAACTGAAAGTCAAAGAAATGAGTAGGTTTCTCAAAAGCACCTTAATTTTTTCGACACATATAGGTAAGGGTTGGCACTGCTGCCTCTGAAAGGAGGACTACATTGAAACCTGCGGAGAAGTTCTCCCTCCCAAGAATTATTTACTTGCTGAGGGCAAGCAGGCCACAATGCCACCGTAAGGATCTCGCCAAATATGCAACTGTCACTAAAATGCATGGTCACATAGAACAAGTCAATTGGCCAAACCGTGGAACACGGGACAGGATTATGCCCCCTGATGCCTCATTCAGTTTTGTGAGAAAAAAACACATTTTAAATGAAAGGTGGTCCAATGTGAGAATCCAAAAACAGGACAAAATCCATTAAAGCCCCAATCTAGGTGTATGAGTCACTTCAGGACATCCCTAAGATACACAGCACTGTCGTAACATATTACCAGCACTGACAAAACGGCCCTGACTGGAACGCAGATGTGTCCTGTGAAGGCTGCTGGCGTTTAAGGAACGATCTCTGAAGACAGTCCTGCAGGTGTCACCGCATACTTATCAGGGGATCTCTGGTGATTTCAGCCAAGCTCACCTCCATCAAACCATGTTATCACAAGCCACTGGTTCCTTACAAAGTTAACAAGCAGTAAGATGAGTTAACCGGGTGCCATTACGAGGCGAGGCGAGAACACTGCCATCAGTGCATGCAACCACTGTATTGTGTTCATTTCCTCCCTGAGGCACCGTATGAAAGTGACTGCTCACATTTTTCAACTTCCATTTTACAATTATTCTATACATGCAAAATGTGGTTCAGAGCAATTCAGTACCATATTAACCCAGGTACCCAAAAAAAACCCCCACCATTTGAGATACACTCGTATCTCCTATCATAAAAGGGGTTTGTTTTCCATCAAATTAAAAGGACCAAATTTACAGCATCTCCAAAATAGAAAGTCAGGTATCATAGCTATTCTTGCTATTGGCACTGGAATTTAAATAAACACGTATTATCACCATTATGTACTTGTGTATTATTTTCTACTATTTAAATGCAACGGAAATCTGCAGAATTCTAGAGGAAAACACTATTTGGTTCTACTCATTAGATAGGCTAACAGTGTAATAAAAACCAAGTTTTGAGTTAAAATTAAATGTGCACTAGAAAGCATTCAAGTTGGAATATGCTCTTTTCCCTAGGTAAATACAAGAATAAAAATAAAAGGCATAAAAATTTCACTCTTAATTTCCCTTTTATACCCTAAAATTTCTAATGACCAGAGGACTATTATTAAATGTGGTCAAAAGAATGATTTAAATTCTTTATTCCCTATAAAATCAATATTTTCACATACAAGGAAGAAATAGGTGCTGACTTAGGTAAGCCCAGGCCTCAGGGCTGGGGGCTCTGCCATCACTCTGCCTGGGCTCTGAGAGGACGAGTCGGCAGGGCTCCTCCTCCAGTCGTAAAGCAGTTCTGCCTCCACTTCAGTAACTCAAGACAAGGAACAGGGGTTGGGGGTTGGGAGGGGCGGAGTGGAGGCAAGGCAGTACTGACTAGCATCCTTCAACGTGGCTGAGGACCCATGAGGTCGAAGGGTCTATAAGATATAACCTGAAATCACTGATGAAAAAAGAGAGTCTGTCCATAAACTACATGTAAAAACAAAACTAACTTCAGCTAAGCAACCAGATACTTGGAAAAGAGCCAGTCACCAACTGGATTGAGAAGTTTGTCTTTCTAGATAGCTTTATGGGCAAAACAGAGACCACATCCCAAACCACTGTTCCTTCAGAGGTCAGCTCTACCGGTTGAACACCCTGAAGGGCTATCACCGTCTGGATATTGGCTTGCTGGTTGGGGAGAGACAGGTGTTTGCTAAACTGGAAAATTAATTTTTGGAGCTAGAAGACAATCACCCTTGGGGCTACCAAATATGCCTCCCTGAGATTTTTAGCTAGTTCACAGCCCTGACTTCAGTTTGAACTTACACTTTCCCTCTATAAGAAGGACATAGGAAAGGAAGAGAACTACTTCATTCTTGCAAAGGCAATGAGTGAAAAGGGGAGGGAGGGCTGGTTCCAGGTCTTCTCAAAAAGGAAACTCTGAGCTTTGCTACTGCCGCAGCAGGCACCGCCCCGACCCAACATCAGGAGGCGCTGACTGGGCGCCACGCCGCACGCGTGTAATCCCAAGTACGCATCGCACGCTGCAACTAACCTCATGTGCAGATGAGGAGACTGAGGCTTACAGAGGCGAACCACTTGCTAAAAGGTCACCCAGCTTTACTTAGCTAGAGTAAGCCCCGTAATTTGTAACAGGGAGGCCAGGACTCGACCCAGATCCAACTGTCATCATTCTGGCATCTCTTGCTTACGGAACTGCCAACGGGGAGTGGATTATTTATAGCTCCTCTCCTGCAAAGGAGACCCAAAGCAGGAGAGAGAACTTCCCACTTACTATGTGAAATTTGCCTTTTAAAGAAGAAACTTGAGGGCAACAGAATATAGATCAGTCTTACACATTCCTAAAAGCCAAAACAAAGCGGGAGAAAAAACCAGCTTCAAACAGGTAAGGATTCACTCATGAGGCTTCTTTAAATTCTGGTATTAGGTAGGGATCCTACAAAATTTTTAGAACGATATGTGAGGGGTGCCTGGGTGGCTCAGTCGGTTAAGCATCCCAATCTTGATTTCAGCTCAGGTCATGATCTCAGGGTCCCAAGATCAAGCCTCCATCAGGCACCGCACAGAGCATGGAGCCTACTTAAGATTCTCTCTCCCTCTGCCCCTCCCGCTCCCACTTGCGTGCCTCACCCTCCCTTTTCAAAAAAAAAAAAAGAAGAAGAAGAAGAAAAAGAAGAACTGTATGTTATACTAGCTTTAATGACAAAAGTTGGCAGTTATCTTTGTCTAATGCCTGGGACTTCGGAAGCAGTCATACATGAGTGCAACAAGCACATCGTTAAAATATAGGGGCTATAATTCTAAAAAATGTTTTTGTGAAATCTACCAGGAAAATATTGTTCCTGTGATTGTTTCCTATGATACATAGACATACTTTAAGTACTTCTAAACTACAATTACACAACTTATTTCCAAAAAAAGCCTGGCACCTAAAACTAAATTTATTTAATAGTTGTCATTCAGTATTATATGTGTATTTTTTAAATTTTAGGAAACGTGGCATACTGACCACAAGCAGTATTAAGCAGGTACACTAACAAGCACATGGGGGCAAATTAAAAACGGGCTTCTACAAGTGTGTGAATTTACCTCCCGTTCCTGTCAAATTCCAAAAAAAATCCCTCCAACCAGTGTCCTGTACCTTACACGTACTAGTCTCCAGGGAATATTTTTCATTTTTTTCTAAATACAATCATTGCATTTTTAAATAAAAACGTTTTAAAATAAATTCTAACGCCGCAGCTGCCGTTTTGGCAGTGAGACTGTCACACAGAGAGCCGGTGTTAAAAGATCAGATTAAGAGCCTTCAGTCCTGGCACCGAGTGACGCTTGCAGCCATGCAAGAGTGATTTTCCATGCCTCTGAAGAGACAGGAAATAGAATTCATCTTCCTCTAATAACCTGCCTCCTCCCCTCCCTCCAGATTACGGTCCATCTGGCCTCAGGACAGAAGCGAGGAGTCTGATGCTCACAGAATGCCCAGAAGATGAAACGAGGTGGGCAATGTTCAGACACAAAACATCAGAGGCCTGGGCTGGGCAGGAACAAACATGTCTGTGGCCCACACATTAAAAGACAGACACACACCTTAAGAAACTGAAAGAAGAAACAATTAAATCCAAAGTAAGCAGAAGAAAAGATATACACAGAATCAGGATTTAGAAAACCATGACACGTCATTCATTACACACAAATCAAGGATTTCAACCAAGAAACGTCAGAAGTATCGGGGAAATAAACAGTAAGTGGTGAGAGCATGATGCTGTCTTCCCAGCCTCGAGCAGAGAAACGGGGCTGCGAGTATCTCCCCGTGGCTCTCCTCTGTGGGGTACAACCTCCTTAGCCAATTCATTCCAGTCGGGTCTTGCTCGGCACCACTACCATTACACAGTCTCCTCCTACTGGGCCTGCTCGCACAAACACCACAACTCGTGGGAAAACAACCTATTTGCAAATCATCTCCACCAACACCCTCAAGACCTCCTTCCACTTCTGCATATAACCCCACAGATCCTGCAAAAATGCCATGGGAATAAGCTACACCAGTGATTATAGATCGGGGGTCTATGCCTGCAAAGGCCTCAAGTCTAATACCACCCCAGGAATAGTTCAAACTCTTCCCTCTACCTGGGGTGTAACACCTCAGCCTGGTTACAGCTCTGTGGGTTACATACACATGCTTCCCATCTCCATAAAGCAGAGCGGTGTCAACTAAGAACAAACACAGGCTGGTCTGGATTGGGCAAAGCAAGCGTGGCCCGGCCTCCTAAAGAAATGCAAACAGGCCTCCTCACTCTCCCTTCATCCCTCCACCCCATCTAGTCACAAGCAAATCCTGAGCAGAAATAGGCAAATGGGGCTACAGTGGGTAGTGGTTTTGTGGTCACAGCTAAAGGGCGAGAAAGACAGCTCCCCCATTGTTGTTTGTAGTCCAGAAGAACATTTGAATTCAGGATGTTAACTCAGGTCCATGGTTTGTGAAAATGAGCACCTCCGTGGGATATATATCTGATGAAAGGTACCCATGGTTACTGAGATCCAACCCAGTTCAAACCAAGTAAGAATTCACGTAAGAATTCACATGATCTATAATATACACCCATGCTCAAATACCCGGGTGCTGCAGGCTCACATCAGCACATGCCCACGGGCGGGCAGGCAGACGGACAGCTCTTCTGGAATGCAATGCCACAACATCCTAAAGAAGTGAAGGGTAGGAGGAAAGTGCCTCGGTGCCTTCTAGCCCACACCACAAAGCTCGGTGACGGAGACACACAGATATTCCATTAGTTAGATTCTTGCCTTCTCACAGCTGATTTTACCTGAGCAAATGACGGATTCAGTAATTCAGAAGCAAAAATGATCTCTTTTTAGCACTTTCACCTAAACTTTGTAATGACCAAAAGCAAGCGAGCAAACAAAAAGAGGGGGAAAAAAGCCACAAGGAAGCCACCATGCACGAGAAATGCACCTTCTCATTCTAACACGAACACGTTTGCAGACAGTGCATGCTTCCACTGCTGGTGAGCGAGAAGCAGGTGAGCCAGACGACGGGCCCTGGCAATGTAAGAAGTCTGTGGCACTCAGAGCACTGAGGACACAAGAGTCCCTCCCGTGTATGTTCTTCCAAGTACACATACAGTGTGAAGACTTCAGCAGGTAATGAGTAACTTTTTTAAAGCAGCTAGCCAAAAGTCACATTAGTTTGTTTACTGCGTAAAGCACTTTCTATGGATGTGTCTTCTGCCAACTCTTAATGCCCAGTGACAAGAGTGGAGAACAAACCCTTCTGGGCAATATTTCAATCCACCCTATTAGATGCCATTATGAAAAACAGTCATAATTCTGAGCAACACTACACTGTCCAATCACAGCAAAATATTTTAACAATTGAATCTTGCTTCATTAGAAGAAAATGTTCCATTAGATGAACACAATTATACTCCACTGAATGTTAATAAAGTGTAGAAGTTGGAATGTGAACACTGTATCTTAGAAATGTGCCATACAAACACCAAGAGACTGACACCGCCAGAGTCAGTTCCACAATCCCTTTTCTGCAAAACCTCTAAAATGGCACCTTCTAGCTCAGCGTCTCAAACCAACTGCCTTACCTCTTGGGACAGGAAGGGAATGACTTGTGCACAGATAGCATTCAGCCTCTTGACAATCTCTGCCTGCATAAAAAAAAAAAAAAAAAAAGGAAAGGAAAGCAATAAAGAGAACAGTCAGCTGGTTACAAATTCCCAAAATATTAACAGGATGATATTAAAACACACTTTATATTCTGGCTGGCGTATTTCCTAAGGAAGAGGAAAACTCTCATCAGCAAGCCCATTAAAAGGAGGCAGTGACAACAGTGCCACATTAATAGCACAATTTATTAACCAGCATTCATCTTAAAAAGTCAACCTTCAAGCACCAGGACAACATAAAAAAAGAATTTAATTTTCATGACTGGAAATCAGATTTCAAAAGCCTTCAACAGGACCCTTGTTCATTCTAATATGGTTTTTCATAAAACCTTGAGTTTTTAGAGTTTTGACAGTAAAGAGACATTCTTCCCACCACCCCAGTTTTCTCTCAGTAGCTCACTGGATTTCTACATTTGTGGCCTTTGCTTCAAGTCCCCAACCTCCCAAAAGAATAGCACCCAACCAACCCAAATAAGTTGATTAACTCGGATCCTTAAGTTATAAAATTGCTAGGGCATAGCATGTTTTCTTCAACCATGAAACTATCCAAATGTGTCCCACCAGGGTTCTCACTGTGCAGAGGCAGACCATGGTAAAATTTTCCTATACTTAGGAGAAAGGGATTTGTGTGTATATATATGGAAACTAACCTTGGGAACATTACTTATTCTCGAACTATAGATCTGCAACGTCCCAGCAACGTCCGATAATAAAGAGTTTATTCTCTAATAATTTTTTAAGTATAGAAATTTTCTATCAGCAGGATGTTACACTAAGTTTAAAAAAGAAAGGAAGGAAGGAAAGAAAGGAAGAAATGCCACCACTAACTTTTCTTTAAAAATCTACCCAGAGCTTCACTGATGTTCATCTTAATTTGTATTATCAGATGGCTTCTTATACACTTCAGGATGGGACATGTAAACACATGGTTTTCTGATACACATACATGCAAAATAGCTTATATTTTAAATGATGGGATGGGGTGAAGCAGAGGTGAGAAGTGTTGAGAGGCAGAAAATGTAAAGCAATTACTATTCCTGAGACATTCTTAAAATAAATTCCATCCAGGGTCAGTTTCTCATTTTATAAGAAGACAAAAATGCTCTTTTTCTTGCTAAGTCATTACCAGAATGACAGCGACACTCTCCTTGTGCAATCTAGGTTTCCTTCTTTCATCAGCAACCCTTTTGACTTTGCGGCTATGCAATCTTTTAAATGCCAGGACCTTAAAAACTTTGCCAGTCAAGAGAAAACACAAATTCACCATGAAGGAAGTTTCCAACCTAAGCTTTCCCTCCCAGCCTGCATTCCTAACAGGGTGGACAAAAACCCAGCACCAATAACGCAGCAGTGAATAAGGACCCAACTGTGCAGACCTGATTTAATTTACTGCACTGGCCCCATGGAGCATTTAGCTATCCTTTAAGAATGCTTAAACCACCATGAAAAGCTGCAATGGGAATCACCAAACCACTCTCCACCTGGACGGACATACCACAGTGGTTATGGGTGAAATTCCAGTGTGAGCCGAGAAAATAGAGTAGCATTCACCAGACCGAAAGCACTGCGTCTCAAAGGCATTTGGTTGTTAAGCTTTTTGTAGGGAGAGATGGAGGGGGAGAGAATAAAAGATAATGAGACACTTTGGGGCAGACCAAACTGATGATTCTAATGCTTAGAACCATCTGCCAAGCATATTTTCCTCATTATGTTGTTTACATAAATAAAATAGTCCCTTGCTAGGAGGGTTTAAAAATGTGTGGGCACATAAGAAAACTGAGTTCTTTAGTTTGCCTACATAATCTAGGCAATAAAAACTACTCTAAGGAAACTTACTCATCAGGCAAAATAAAGACCAAGAGGTATTTATTTGGCCTCTTCAATTTTGGACGTAGGCTATTTTAAGTCTGAGCAACTGTGAAAAAAAAAAACAACAAAAATCTGCATTTTCTTAAAAAATAAATGTAGTAAAGTAGAAAAGTTGATTTATTTATTCATTCATGTATATTAACACACATAACAGAAAAAAAGGGAGGATCTTGCTAACTTTTTCTTTATAGGTCTCCTTTTGTTTAAAAGACTTCTTAATTTCTTTAAGTTGTCATGCCAATGGATTTTTCATGGTCAGGCTAATTGGCGGTAGGGGGGTGGAATGTGTGTGTGATTTCATAAAATTAAGCAGGTCATTCCTCACTTTGAAAGCTAAAGTTGCCTCGGAAACACTGCTGCTTCCATGGTCAACTAATTTTGCCTCTTTTGTCCCACAGGACCCAGCTTTAGGGAGGCATCATTTATTTACAGGCCTTTCCACTGGGCTTCAGTGATCAGCCAATAATACTGTGGACACACACTTCTAATGGCCTATGTTTTGAAACTGAGTCTAATCTAATGGCGTGGGGCCCAAACTCCTTTTCCAGCACAGCCATTAAAGGATGTAGGTTATTGCTGTTGTCACCATTGATATTTGTCATTGTAATGTAATTAGGGCCCTAAAATGATGCATTACAGCCCTTGGCACAGCTTCTATTAAAATCTTTTCTTCTGCTCACTGAACTGCGACCTGCTTTCTGATGAATAACAGACAGACAGCTTTAGGGTAAGGAGCAGATTCATCAAAGAAGTATTTTTCAGCTTTGGGGAAAGAGAGGGGGGAAAAAAAGGCAACCTAGGAGGAAAAGCACTAGGGGAGGAAACGCCACAATACACATTTGAATTTCATCTGACCACTTGAAATTCTGATTGCGTCTGATGAATCTTGCTTAGACAATATATTCCCAGTCTTCGAATCACATGGTTAATCAGGGCTCTAATCTGCTATCCATCAGCCTATGCCAGCGCTGTAGCTTCCAATCAAATTTATAGGTGATGTGGCTCATGCGTCCCTGAGCAAGTACATTCACAGAGAGCCCATTTAAACAGGCCAAGATTCTGAAATACTGCTGTTAGGGCTGCTGGATGTTATTGTGGTATTCGAGGCTTTACAGACACTGCTAGGCTATTGTCTTCAGATGCCCACGATATTCCAAAATAGTATGAACGGCCCCAATAAAAGGACGATTGTTCGTGCCACAACATAACAAGACAATTTGTTTTTACAGCCACAGTCTGTCGAATCCCATTAACAATTTTTGATATTTCTATTATGTCTTCTTCTACCCATCAAGACAGTCATTTAAAAATAAGTTGCATGCATATTATTTTCCTACCCTCATTTCACTACCATTCTATTTCCTCCTCCCCTATGCCACCCTCTGATAAAAACCAATAAATGACCATCCCTACACATACGCACATACAACAAACTGGGCAAAATATTTTAGAAAAAGGCATTCTATAAAAACACCTTGGCTGTGCACTCAACACTTGGCACATGAATGCTGAAGGCTAACACCTCCAAAATGGAGATGGCCAGTGGCCTAGCGTCATGACCAGTGGTAATAGAAGAGAAAAACATAAGGAAGAAGCTTTCATTGCTTTTTTCTTCATACGCCAACTCAAGAACTGTTGGAAAATGTTTTAACTATCTTGCATCATGGGAAAGCAACATCATGCACTGAAAAGAATGCCACAATTCAATCATTAGATTAAAAAAGTAACAAATACTGAAGAACACAATATCAAATACATATTTTCTTTATCACTTATAACAAATTACATTAGTCATTTAAGTAAGACAAAAAACTGGTTAAGCCTACACTTGAATTAAATTACATCCCCTCAAATAGTTGTAATATAATAAAAATCTAATTTTTATTTAGATTACTTCCGCCTATATGATTTCCTTAAAAAATTAAACAAATTTTATTTTTATGACATAATAAACTTGAGAGAAAGTACAGATAACTATTTTAGTAATCAAAGAGATGTATCAAAAGCAATTATTGGTTTAAAAAATATTTCTTGGAGTTTTAGTCTCTCATCAAAATAGGAGCAACACTACTGCACAGTATTGTTGAAATAAAACAGAGAAACAAATCATTAGGAAACCATTTTAGCAGCAAACCAGAAACAACAACAAAACACAAACAACTATAGTTTCAGAAAAACATTCTTGAAGAGTAACATTTCACAATTAATTTGCTTTCTACAGCAGTTTCTTTGCCAAAAACGTTTTTAAGAGAGACTCTATCTTATTAAGTGTTTATCAAGAACATACATTCACCAATTATATAAAACACTTCAAAAAAGTGAAGAGAAGTTTCTTCTTATTCTATCTGAAATCCTTTTTGGAGTAAGTACAAATAAATCCTGCAACCCTGTCCTTCACCCTTCTTTTGCCTCTACACAACCGAAGACTGTAATTTTTTATTTCAATCAGAAAATAAATTATCTTCATTTGTTCATTGATCTCTCCCAAATTTTCTAAGAAATGGCCTAACTTGTGGAACTGATGCTGCTTGTCCCTAGATTAAAAAGTCAGAGGAGTAATGAGAAATCCTTTCCGACTTACTAAAAAGCCAGCCTAAACCTAAGGAAAAATACTCAAGTAATTTCTTGAAACTGACAACTCAGTTTTTATCTTGTCATCAAAATTCAACTTTACAAAAGAGGTAAGAATACATAATGGATAAAACTAATTTTTGTATTTAAAAAAAAAGCCAAACTGGAATAAGGCATAGATTCAGATCAAAGGTACTGTCAGCACTGCTGGCAAGCTGGTAAACCAGATGGCTACATTTTATTTTAGTTCAGGTACTTATTTTGTACAAAATATTTTGTATTGCTTAATAAAGCAATAAATGAAGTGATAACATTGTGAGAATCAATTTGATAAAACATCTATCAGTTTCCAATAAGGACTGATTCAAACTATCAAGACTTTTTTTTTTTTTTATAAGTATTAAGACTTTCAAAAGCTCTCATCACCCCACTTCCTCTAATAAGAAAGAGGTACTATCTAGGAGTACTCAATTAGTCTTACCTTGAACGATATGAAAGTGCCAATATTCAACTAATTTTTAGTCACCACCCAAACCCCACCTCCTCCAGGGAGTTGAACTAAAGCAATGATTCTACTGACAGTAATACCTCAAAGCAATGTCAATCTGCTTTGTGTTTTGAACCCATACCTATGCTAATTTACCAAGTGCAAAGTATGCTATTAAGTGCGCAGTATGTAGTTCAGTTCATTGCCTACCCTGAAGTACATCATTTGTTTGTCCTAACAAGATGCACGGGTGCTGCTGTTCGTGATGCGAGCGCAAGAGTACGCAGGGCAGTGCCTTTCCTGAAGAGGACCACGGGATACCTACGTTTCCTGAATTATTCCAATCCATCCCCAAGGTAAAGCTGCATTTTACTGAAGCATTTTTGCCACGATTAGACAAAAATGCCCTTGCCTCTCATCTCTTGAGCTTTCTTTTTTTTTTTTAAAGATTTTATTTATTTATTTGACAGAGATAGAGACAGCCAGCAAGAGAGGGAACACAAGCAGCGGGAGTGGGAGAGGAAGAAGCAGGCTCATAGCGGAGGAGCCTGATGTGGGGCTCGATCCCATAACGCCAGGATCACGCCCTGTGCCAAAGGCAGACGCTTAACCACTGTGCCACCCAGGCGCCCCCTCTTGAGCTTTCTAAGGTCTTTAAGAGAAATCCCAGATAGATGCCTATTATCCTTACTACACCTTCTGGGTCTGGTTATTGTGTTTAAATACAGCTCCAAATGTTGAGAGTGATATATTGTCAAGGTTAAGAATGACAATCATTGTGCCAGATGTCCAATTACTCCTACAAGGTCAAATTATTTCAGTTCTCAAGTCTGAAAAACACTGTAACCAATGTTATCATGATTATACTCAGCTCCACCAGAGGGGAGTGGCAGGGAAACCGGGGGAAAAAAAGATGGGAGGGAAAAGTGGGATGTCAGGAGTAGGGAAAGAAAAGGACTTTCTTTGGTGAGCCTGACTTAAGCCTTTGTGGAACAGGGTGGAACTGGTCAGAGAACCTGATTACTCTGAGTCCTAAGACACCCATGCAAATGCTCATGTCCTCGGGCCCAAGGCCTGCTAGCTACTGTCTGATTTCTCGTCTTTTCTCTCCCTGTCTCTGAATCCATCACTCAATCTCTCCAACTGTTTTCACCTTACTCCTTCCTACTGACTTAAGTGTACAGGTGCCTTGGGATGCTGACTTACAATTAAGCATTTTCAAACTTAGCAATCGTAGGGAGCAAATATTCCTTGTACCCACAGCAGGTGAAGATCATCTACCTTAATTTTTCCCATCATGATCTATGTGATTAAACTATATGTGAGAAATACCTAAAGAAAGAGGAACTGCGGATATTGGAATAAAACCAGTAAGACAAATAAAAACACTAATGGTCCTTACAGGCACTCATCAAGGATACTTACCTCCAAGAAAAGCAATAAACCGCCTTTTATACACTGAAAGCCATGCTGTTTTTCAGTCTATCCTCTTACGTTAGGCTGAAGACTTCCTTGCATGTTTTCTTCTTCTCTCCATTTTCCAGAAAACCTGCGTCTACATCATCCACATTCCTCAGCATTCCTTTTTCTCTCGTCCTTTTGACTCTAGCAAGGCCTCTATTGGTTTCCCCCTGCCCCTCACAATCACATAAAATTTCAAGTCTTCGAAGTCATCACTGTCAAGATACCCTTCCATCCGCTTAGACTGTTTTCTCACTTTGATAAAGAGCCAGTTCCTATCAAAACCAAAGTTGTGCTCCTCTGCTGCTTGAACTCGTGCTGCTGTGCCAAACGCTCCCACTGCTAACCAGGTCCAGAGCAGGCACGTGAATCCATGGGCCCCCACCTGGCCTAGAGCAGAAAAGGGGAAAAGCACCCACAAGATGTGGGTGAATAAAGCACACAAGGGGGAGGGGGAGTCCCGGTGCCCGATCTTCCCGAGGCTCTTCAGTCTCAGCCCGTGGACACCTCAGACATCTCCAGTCCCCATCCTCTGACGACTCCTCCCAGTCATCCTCTGGCCCAGTACAGTCCTTTCTCCACGGCGTTTGTAATCATCAGACAGCATCACCCATGTCTTTTTGTTTACACGAACGAGTAGTGCTTCTCAAACTTTAACGTGCGTACTAATCACCCAGGATTCTTGTTAAAATCTCTGCCTGAAGTGGGGCCTGACTGTCTACACTTCTAACAAACTCCAAAGTGACACGGACGCCGCGGGTCTACAGACAGCATCCTGAATAGCAAGGTTCCACAGAACGCAGGCTCAGTGAAGGCAGAGACGTCTGTGTACAGCCCCCCTGAGTGGTAAGTAGAAGACACTCAAAAATATTTGCTGAATGAACAGAAGCAACCGCAGTTCAGTTAGGTGGTAGGAGTCTCCTAAAATCTTTTGCAGGCCCGCTGAAACTGTCTGGGAAGCGTTCGAGCACTTCCACCGTAAAGGACTATCCATCTGGAAGACCTGCTTGTACATTGATGGGGTTTGTTTACCTTCCCAACGCACATCTTTTCTGGCACTCAGGATGCCATGCTCCTCAAAAAGGATAACAAGTAATCACAGTGGGTAACAAAAGGAAATGCAAATTCACTCTGGACAATTCCGGACTGCTAAGTAAATGACTCCAACTTCCACTCTGAAACCTTGGCAAGACATGTGTTCTAAAAGGTATTTTAAGAAATACGATAAAAGGAGATGCCACTCAACCTCCTTTCTGAGATTACTCACACCGGACTGCTGATCACCGCCCCCCCCCCGCTAGAATTGGGGTATTTGTTAGAGAGCACAATGGGAGAGCGCCCCAAATGCTGAGTCAAGATAAATCTCCACAAGGGTATCTCCAGAGTAAAGCCGTGTGATAACTCTAACAGCCCAGGAAGGGCCGGCCGGAGCCGTGCACTGGCATCCATGCTCTCACAGGAAGTAAAAAGAGCAGTGCCTGGCAATTCGAGGACTAGCAGGTCACACACGAACTGTCACACAGGCAGGGCAGTTCACACATGCCAACCCCACTCAGAACTTGGACAGTCAGAGCCGGGCTTCGGGAGCTGCAGACACAGCTGCAGTCTGAGGACGCCTACAGAGAACACGCTATTCGATTCCCTTCCAAACAAAGGCCAGAAATTGCTGGGATCCATGCATAGATTCAAATATGCAAATCCCCTTCCTACCGTCCCTGAGGAACCTGTCTGAATACTCTCACTGTAGGGGCATGTTTTTCCATAGAATGTACTAATTCCTGACAGGGTTTGTGTGCTTTTGTCCTTGGTGCAGTGTATCCCACACACAAGTCCGCCATCACTCAATGATCCTCACCCAAACCCTCTTAATGACTCACATAGGTGTGACTCCCACAGGCCCAGAGAAGCCACCTGTGACAGGACGGTTAGAAAGTTAAGAAAGAAGTCCTATACCACAGACTAAGGCCTCTCTAGAATCAGAAAAATCGCATTCTCTCTACAGTCAGGCTCATATCTACTTTTTCTTTTTTTTAAATACTTTACGAGATAGGTTGAGAAAATTAAAAGTATAAGAAACCACTACCATCCCCGTTTGTTCCCGTATTTCTAGTTGCTGTTCAAATGTATTTCAAGCTGCTTTTAATTAAATTGTGCAGGCAGTTTAAATATTTAAACGTGTACCTTAGGAAAAGCCAAAACCACAAATATATGGCTGCCTTTCTGTCCATTCAACAAGTATTTATCAAGCACCCACTATTTGTCAGGCCTACTTTAGGTGCCGAGACACCGGGCAAACCACACAAAGAAGCCCCTGCCATCCTGGAGTGCACACTGCAGGGGTGGGAGCCGGAAGTGGACAGACAGGCAGATGCAGAGGAATTCCAGATCTGGGAAGTGCTCAAGAAGGTAAAACCGGGGTTCTAAGAGAGGAGCCTGGGGCAGGGCAGGGGTCTGATGCGGATGAGATGATTAAAGAAGGGCACATAAAGAATGGACTTAAAAGCTGAGATACGGCTGGAAGCAGCATCGCCCCAGAAAGCTTCTCCACAGCGTTTTGCAGATGTCATTAACAGGTATTATACGCGTAAAGGGCCCCCTGACCAGATGACCTCACCGGGCTTACATACAGTTCAACAGGTTTCTTGGCTGTTGGACACCTCAGACCTTTCATTTGATAGTGCTAGTTACAAATATTTGGAAAGAGCGCAGGAAATGCGGTACCAATCAAACTTGACTGCAGAACCCTTTGTTCTCAAAGCTCTTACAGCAGATCACACTTTGTGGGCAACGCCGAGCTGGTCAATGGTTTCCAGGCCTGGCTTTACACCAGCATCACCAGTGGATCCTTCACAAATACCAACGCCAAGGCCTCACGGCAGACAGATGAACTCACGCTCTTGGAGGGTAGAACCCACGCTTCAGTGTATTATTTTAAAGCTCCCCAGGTGATTCTAATGGCAGAAGTGGAAACCATTAAGCTAGAGCACAGGACATGTGCAATAAAAGAGGGAGTGGAAAATAAGGACAGAAAGGGTCAGCCTGTGGAAGGTCCTGAATGCCACACTAAAGAGCCTGAACTTACCTGCAAGGCAGCAAGGACCTCTCAAGGACAATTCCTAGGAAAACTATGATAAGTACCAGACAGGAGGCCAAGCCACCAAAGTGCATCTGGGCCCTCTGCCCCCTTCTTGTCACGGATTATATGTGAATGGCAGTGGAAGAGATTTATAACCACAAAACATACCACAAAAGGAAAGATGGAGGATGAAAGATAACTTCAGAATAGGAACAATATGAAATCCCATAGCACCACAAACTTCGGAATTTCGACAAGACGTTTTCAGATACCAGCTCATTCATTCACTCCTACTCTAAGCTAGCAGCTAGGGTGGCAAGGGCAGTGAAT